>NW_027526422.1:168632313-169044990 GCF_048455015.1 Haemaphysalis longicornis
CCGTTGAGAGAAGGACAGGGAATTATGATTTATTCAGAAAGCTCCCCCTTAAGGGGCGGAGACGGCTGCTCACAGGGCCACCTTGACCTTAAGGTCTTGGGAGGTTACTAGCACCTGAACTAAGACCTCCGAGCACTGCATGATCTGCTGCCAGGCCTGAGTGTGGGAAGGGGTGGGGTGCGATCCTTGGGGCACTGGCAGAGGGAAATAAAGTGCGTCCACAAGGCACCGCAGCGCGGGCAGTGGGGTGAGGAGACGATTTGGCGGTGGTGTTGGGTATGCGCTTGGAGGATCCGCAATATGCAGTTTTCCTTTTGTGATAGTGTGTTCTGGGAGCTGGGAGAGTCTTGTGGTTCGGTATATGGCAGGGTTTCTAATGTCGGTGTGTCTGTATATGGTGATGTGGAGATGCTATGTTTATGCAGAACAAATGCGGGAGCCCGGGTTCTCCAGCATGTGAATGTGCTGCCTCATTTCCTTGTAAGGAAACGTGGGCCGGAGTCCACAATAGCTCGTCAGGATCGTGAGGGTGTTCCAGGAAGACATGGAGGGCTTGTGAAAGATACGAACCTTAAGTTAGTTAGAGAGGACATTCTGGCTGTAGGAGAGGCTGGTGGTGGGTCGGGGGTGTTGAACTATGGCGAGGGCAAATGTCGGCTTCTTTTGCCCCTGTAGAAGAGCGGATGAGGAGACGCTTGGTGTTCCGTAAGCGCAGTCGTTGGGATTGGGTCACGGTCACATAAATGCTGGGGTGTTGGGTGGGTCGGAGAGGGTGTGGTGATTGGCTCGTGCCACACGGTAGCCTGCGTGGTGGAGAGGAACCATGTCGCGAGGAAGGGGTTTGACAGGAGTACGCGTCGTAAGTGTGGGGGTATATATAGTGGGCAAAGAGCGTGGTAAAGGGGTTCATGCTGAGGCTGGCTATTATGTGGTGTCCGGTGGAGGAGCCAGACAGGTGGAGGATTTGGGAGGAGCGGTGCGCTTTAGAGAGTTCCTGCGTAGAGATTATAGGCGCATAGTTTAAGTCACGCTGTGAAGGGCAGGGAGGTAAGAGCAATGCCTGGCGGTAGCCTTTCCGTGTGAGCCATTCAGTTATGCGTTTTTGGTCGGTGGGAGGGAACTGAACGGGCGTGGTAGGTTAATAGACTGACGAGGAAGCTTTGGAGAAGACATATGCGGTTGGTCTTCCCCATGTCGTGCTGGTGTTTTTCTACAAGGCGGATAAGAGGAGATGTTTAGGCTACGTATTGTTTGATATTATTGCGTGTTATCCGAAGGGAGCGTGCAGAGGTGATATAGATCCCGAGAGTACGGCGATCGTTGTTCGCGGGAGGGGTTTAGTTCACGCAGAGGCAGAGTTTATGTGCGGGGGCTCTTCCGTGTGGCGAGAAGGTGAGTAGCGATGACATGGTTGGAGCGCATTCGAGCATGAGGGTTTGTATGCGTTGGAAGGTAGTAGTGAGACTTGCCTGTGCGGTTTCTTCGATATGGGCATTGCTGCTTAACACCAGGTACGCTTAACACCCGGGCACGCATGACCCCTATGTAGTGAGTGGGCCCTTAGGCTGGCGAGAGAGGCTTGTCGTGATTTCCCCCGCAGCTCGAACGCTCCCGCATGGAGGAGTTGTGCTTTGATACCGATGGCGAACACCTCGGCCGCAAGGAGCGCCACCATCACGATCTCCTATTGACAGTGGCCACCAACCCGGACCCACGGCCTCCTACGATTCCCCGTAACACACAGGTCTTCATAAATCGGGAGCGTTCTGGTTACTTGTGAACTGATGACGTGGTGGCCAGTTGGAGGCACACCTTCATGAAAACGTGACTGGGCAGCAATGCCAGTACAGCAGCTTCCAACGATGTTTCACCTGCGCAAGATCACCATCCGACCCTTTATACGTCTGCTGTGGCCACGCTCGACACAGCGGGGGCCACGCTCGACACAGCGGTCTACCTGGGTCCTTGCTTACGAAGACTAGATCTATCCAAAGGGCCGCATCAAAGAGACTAACCGCATTATGGCGGTTCATCCATGACTACTCCATGTTAAGATATTATTGATGCCCTCATCTTCCCTCCCTCTTCTTTCCTCGATGCGGCCTCGAGCTACCCCTCCCAATAAATTTTCGTTTGTTTTTCTTGCTGCCTTAAGGAACCTACATAGTGATCTCGTCTGCTGAGATAGCGCTGCGGAGGTGACGGATAGTGTGGAGGGGTTTGGCTATGGGGATAACTGCTATGTCAAACAGAGGAGGTGACAAGGCAGCCTCTTGTGGTGGTTATGTGCCGGGGTCTGCGTGGAGGAAGGGGGGACTGTATGGCGCCCAATCGTATGCTTGCCGCAGCGGGTTGATGAAGATGGGAATATAGGAGAACGTATTGGGCCGAGGCCGAGTGAAGTGACTTTTCCTAGTATGGCGGTGTTAGAAATGTTATCGAATGCCTATTGTACATCAAAAAACAACCGACCTACACGTATCAAATGATACGTGTAGGGTGGCTGTGTAAGACATCATGGCGAACCTGCATAAGAACGGCCTGGGTTGGAAGGTGCGGTGTAAATCCCAGCATGTTTGGGTGAAAATGTTCTATTCAACGCAATGGTTTGCTGGGACGTGTATGACAATTTTCAATAATTAGCCGTGACAAGAGATCTGTCAGATTAGATGGACGTGCATGATGTCGAAGGGTTTGATAGGTTTACCGATAAGTGTAACATATGACAGAGTCCAGCTGCTAGGGACCGGTATGATTACGGCGGTGTGTGTTGGGTACGGTGGGGAGGTGGTCGATGGTGCGGTCCTGAAGGGGGTGCAGGTGGTGTATGGGGGAACCCATCGTCTACGGGCACCGTATGGTAGCGGATCATGAAATACGCGGCTTTCACTTCAAAAGTTAAAGAAGCATCGAGTTCCTCATGGTATGGACCAATGCATTCATGCTGCTGAGACACCTGAGGAGCAGAGGGATGTAGAGTTGTTTAAGTGTGCTTCGTGTGTGTTGGGCGGAGGGCAGAATAAAGGAGTGTATCACTTGTTTCTCCCAGCGGCTGGTGTTGTGTTTAGAGTTTTTAGTACTAAGGAGGTCACATCTGATGCTCCGAGTGTGTTAGTAGAGAGCGTTTTATTGAGAGGGTCCCGCAGATGGTTCCATATGGGGCGGACCAGGGTTTGTGTGTGTTGCTGCATGTCGTGCTGAACACGTGCTCGTTTACTTCTGAGGGTTAGCTTGTGCTTCTGCTGCTTGCAACGTTTTTCTAAGCCGCAGTATGCTTCCCATAGGTGCTGCATGCGGGAGTCAACGTATGGAGATTAGCTGGCGGAATCTGTTCAAGAGACTACCGACAGTATACAGGCTCTTAAAGTTTGGTGCGGGTGGCAAGTACTGCTCCAAGCTATTCTGTCATTATGTCGGTATCCGCTGAGCAGGCTGCAGTGATTTTAGGGGCGAATCTCCTCCTGCTCGGGCCCTGTCTTGTCCCTCGTTGCTGCTGTACACGGCACCAGGATAATGATTGTGACAGGATCTCCCTAGGGATTGGCCAACCAAAGAATGGCCGCACAGTTCAAAACGTTCAACGCGTTCGTTGCTATACAACAAGGAGGAGAGGAATAAGAAGAGGTTGTCGTTCGTCGCCTGCGAACTCAAGACACGTACCGGGGGTACGCGACACGAGACGCTCTGCAAAAGGCGACGGCCAAGGTGGCTAAAATGTCACACACCGAATTCGCCAACTTACCCATGGAGATTCTCATCGTCCCAAACAAGCCCTACATAATCACCACAAACATCGACGTCGTCGAGGGGCTTGTCAACAGAGCGGTAGGAAGTCTCAAGCTTTGCGAGCGAGGAGTGGTGGTCTTGACGCGGCAGCGCCCGGTTTCGATCCCACGACTCTCTGGCCGCAACGGGAGGTACGTGGCGCAATTCTCACTGCGCTACAAACCGAGACGCGAGCATGGGTACGAACGCGCCTTATGTCCTTCACTCGTTCAGATGGTGCGCGCGTTCAAGAAGACCTATAACAATGTTTCAAATGTTTCACGGTTTTACCGATAAGCATTTTAGCTTCGCCCCTCTCATCATCAATCACTTCGTGGAGATGGCGGGATATTTTTTCGGCGGTTCAAGGGGCCTGCATCAACGCTCGTAATTGACAGTTGTTCCGATTGAGGGCGGTGCGAGAGGGGCGGTCGGTAAGAAGGCAAGAGCGAGTTCATTAATTTATTTGCCGCTACCTAGTCTGTGAAGAAGTATTAACCAACCAGTCTGCTGTGTGAACCTTATATGGAAAGTTGAGGTCTGGGTGGGTGTCTCTTTGTACGCTGTGTAGCATTTGGTTACGCCAGAATTTGTAGCAATTATCAGTATGAAGAAGAGGACGTTGCACGGGCGGACAGAAAAGAAGAGAAGGAAAACGAGGAACTTCCGGTAGTATTAAGGCAGTATAGTAGAGGAACTTTGGATAGTACTTTATATTGTCAAGCAAATCAGTTTGATGTAATGGGAGTCTTTCTTTACGGCGCCTTTGGACTCCTTTCTTAAACACGTTATTGCCTATGCGGGTAGCAGTTCAGGGTCAGGTTCTGTGTTGAGTTGTAGTTGTTGCGCTAGTTCCCGGAGAAGCCTGCCTTTGCGAGGTGTTCTCGGGCAGCCCCAAGCGAGGCGGGACCTTAAAGTAGACATGAAGACGAAATGCAAGTTGGGTTTATTAGAAGGACTGCTTTGTCCCGATAACAGTGATACCAACATCATCGCAATCTTCAAAGAAATAACGGAGATATTAAAGAAAACGTGTGAAGCTGTCGCGACCCACTAGCCAATTTCCCGCCACTTTTTTATGACGTCACGGAACCTTGTTTGTGCGATTGGCGGCCGCCTAACTGACCTGTCGCGACGACACATGACTGGACGTCTGTAATGGGGCCTCTAGTTCCACATGACCGCATCACTTCAATGCTAACGTGCAGTTAACGCACTGAAAATTATGTTTTATTGTTGGCCCATAACACGTCATTCTTGCTCGTAAAACGTCACTGTGGCGCACAATTTGAAAGTTTTTAAATACTTCTTGCTTTTTTTGTTAAAAAACATCTATTGTGGCTGTAATAGAGCTGAATGAGATACTGAATCCCAGTTCTTTCAAATTGAACAAAGCTGTATTTTATCTTCATGGCTCCTTTAAAGCCACCGCATATTCCTAAAAGGTTCTTACCAGCAAACGTAATGACGTAATGCTTGCTTCAAAAGAAGCAACGCTGGCGTGCGGGTATTTCGGGTGCTGTAGATGTTAAGGAATTTCATTCAGGCCAGGGATGGTTGTGGAGGCAGGATTTCTAGATGAGGTGCTGGATTGGTGATTTGCAGGTATCAGCGGTTGCTACGAGATCCGGGTGGGGGAAGATGGGCAATGTAATTGATGGGCGATATAATGGAGAGCTTTGGATGGTGTTTCCCTCGTGTAGTGCAAGAAGGGATGGGGGACATGAGGAAATAAAGAATGATAGGAAATCCGTGCGATTGTGTTGGAGCCGATGCAGGTTTACTGCGATCTAACATCCCGCTTCTTATAGTTCTTGATCATGGTCAGTACTGGCTGCTAAGGGTACGGATTCTGCTGAGCCATAAATTGGCCATACATTACCTCGCCCACTTCAGGTGCTGATTTAGGGAGTCTTGTTGTTGGTAATTATTATCGGTAATTTTTCCCTGTGTTTGCTGTTTCTATGTTGTGAATACATTTCCGAGTTTGGTGCAAAGTGACGGTATTTCTAGGTGGGGTGGGGTCTAAGTGGTGTTGGTCAGGTGTTTACGTTTACGAGGCAGCGCCACCTGTGCTACATCAGGTAGGGAGATTGGGATTGTGGCTTCGGCTTTCAGAAGGGTGTTTTCTCGGGCGGGCCGCTCGATGTCATGTTCGGTGTGAAGGAGTTGGGAAAGGAGGTTTTGTATTTCTTTAAGCAGGTTTTGAAGACGAATGTGGCAGGAATGAGGTGGTTGGGAGGAATTATGACGGAGTACGGTGTGGGGAGGGCTAAAGGGCATGCCGGCGGAGCTCACCTGGCCGCGGATGACTTGACTGGAGGTGCCGGGTCGCTTTGGTGGTCGATGGTCACCTTGGGGGGTGGTGTTCTGCTGATCTTGACTGTTAGAGAGCATCTGGCTGTACGTGCAAGATGACTTACGAGGCTGAAACCGTGGCGGGTAGTACACAGAGCCCATTACGTGCGAACCTTCGCGCAGGACACAAAGAGGGTAGCACGGATGACCTTCTGGAGTGTTCAAAGTGCAGGAGCAGGAGCACATAGAAAGCGGCTGTGCATTGGAACAGATCATTTTCCGTTTCCCGAAGAGGTTTGCATCTGTACATTGTAGATCTATAACAAATTCAGCAAGGGAGCTTTGTGCCATCAAATAGAGTTTTTGCCGTACTAGGTTTGTTGAGTCCTTTTGCCTCTAGGCTGCGGAGGTCTTCGTGGAATTTGCAGATGCTAACCTGCCAAAGCTTTTTCGTGTCTTCTTCCAAGATATTGTAAATCACCCCGGCGATCGAGTTATCGGAAGAGCACACAAGAGCACCACTTCGTAGCATTGCCGCCAAATTGTGAGAGGGTTTACTTGCACATACTTCTCGCACGATCCTCTAATAGGGGGCTGATCAGCAAGCAGTTTTATGTCTGTTGGATGTGGACTTGATCGACGGTGTTTAGCGGTATGGCCGCTTGGTACATGAAGGCGTCCGCGAAATAAGTTCGGGCACTGAACTCAGATTAAGTGCACCATGTGGGCGCAGTAGGATATGGATGTCCATGTCCGTGTGCCGCACTGGGAGGTTGTCGGGGTAGCGCCGGAGTGCCCGACATTTTTTGGAGAGAGGCATGTCCCCAGGGAGCGGGTGTGCTTGGTGGGGCGTTTGCAGGTCTACTTTTAAGTACTCCTTTAATTAGCAAAACTGGCTGAACAGCGCACACACCGTTTCGCTCGTCATATTTTTATTTCTCTATTGTTTTGTGTACGTTGTGGTCCTTAATTCTTGGGTTGAGTACAAATTCTTGGGTTGAGGTGTAGTAAAGATTGATGATGTTCGTTTCATAGAAATACGGTGCTCATCAGGAACCCTATCACCCGTGCTCCGGTTGATTTGGCAGGAGGCTGTCGGGGCACTGGTGTTGAAGCTCTTGGAGATGGTCGGCATGCTGAACTTGAGGCGTTTCGATTTGGTTAAGGAAAATGAAGACTTTATATACAACTATTTACATTAGGATAACTGAGTACATACCCAGGCGGCACAGAAAGTGTGCCCCAAGACTGGCCCGTCTATGGCCGCTTTCTGGCATGTCCGGCCAGCATCCAGGTTCTGGCAGCCACTGATCATGCGTTGAACGGCCAACATTCGGCAACCAGCGCTTCGGTATTTTTCCGTCCGCCCGTGTCCGGACGCACAACGGCAGCTAACTGGCTGCCAGATATTCAGTTCTCTTACGGCTGCCGATGTTGAGAAAGAGAACGGCCGAAGTACGGCCTTAGGGCATCCGTTTTCTCTTGGGGAAGCGGTAATCGGCCATAGCACGGCAAGCGACCGGCCACAGAATATGCGTATTCTTGCGGCAGTTGGTGTTCGAAAGGAGACCGGCCGGAGCGCGGCCTCCGTGCATTCGTTGTTTCAACGGTGAACCGCGCGTCCGGCGGTGGAATATTCGTTTTCTTCGGGCAACCAGTGTTATGAAGGATACCGGCCGACGTACGGCCCCAGAATATACGTTTTTCATTCGGTTAGCTGTCCTCGGCCGAATTACGGCAAGCGAATGGCCACAGAATATTTGGCAACCGGTGTTCAAGAGGAGACCGGCCTACGTAAGGTATCTGGTTATACGTCATTTTTTCGGCAAACGGCATACAGCCGAACAACGGCACGCGCCTGGGCGCCGAGAATTCATGCACAGACGTGTTTGGAAGGCCGTTTTTTTTCTGGGGGGAGAAAAAGCCGTTAGGGAGCCGAACGACGGGGACGCGTTTTTCATCCGCTCCGTGTTTCTACGTTTTAAATGAACGAACATCGTTTGTCAAACAGTAATGAGTGTTCTCGGTGAACGGGCAAGGTGCAAGGACTCACTGGACATTAGCAGGGAACCTTTTAGGCCATCGAAATGTCATTTATTGCCACAAGAAGACTGTGCCACACCGACGGGTGAGCTAAGCCTCGCCAGTCATCGCCGCTACCACGCCTCTGCCGCCGGCTTCGTCGACGCATCAGCTCGAGGCTATTCGCCCCTCAAGAAATGGAGAGCATTGGAGACATCGACCCGGCAGAGATGTCCGATCCGAGATGGAGATGGTTCACCAAAATAACTGGCCTTCAAGGGCGTCGAGCAAGCGGCCACCACGCAGGAGCTAAACCGCCACCATGTCAAGGACTTCCCCACCAAAGAAAGGCAAGTGCGAGCAAAAGCGCAAGTTATTCTGCTTACAATTAAACTGCGACAAGCAATTTGGCACTATGTTGTTGGTGATAAACGTAGAACAGACTCGCTCGTGCATTGGTAGGATCAACTTCATGCCCTGCACTATGTTACTTCATGGGATTTTACGACTGCCTATTTAGAAAAAAAATTATTTTAAATTTGCGATAATAACAGAGCCTTGTCACTGACGAAGCCTAGCTGTTAATTTAGTTCCGATGTTTGAAGGTGAGCTTAGCTACTCTTGGGATATGACTCATTTGGTTAAACACAATCGCCAGCATCCTAGAAAACACGGATTTTATCAGGATTTTCTTGCTCAACGCAGATTGTTGAGTTCACGCACGGTTTGGGGCTTGCAATAGATAAGCTTAAAGTGGTTGACTGTATATTCTTGGACTGCAAAAAAGCAAATGATGGTGTTCCATATCACCTTCTGCGTAGTACATTTCATCCTATGAACTGAATGAATCGGTTTTTGCATTGTTATTACTATTGGCCCTATAGCTTTGTTCAAAAGTACTGTGTAGTTTACCGGACTATTGCGAATGAACATGATTCCGTATACCTGCAGCTTTATTCGAATTTAATAACATCCTGGTGTGCTGATTCAGAAAAGTTTTGGATGTTAAACAGCGTGTTAACGGCACCTTTACAAGAAAACCTTCATTCAAATTGAATACGTATACCGTAAACTATGCTGCTGTTACAACGGCCGAGGAATATAAATACCTAGGAGTTTATTTAGGGAGTGGTTAGAGGTTAAATAGGCAGGTTCACACCATAAAAGTTACGTCTGCATATGTTTTTGGCTTTCTGAGACGAAATTTCAGTGAACCTCCATCTAACTGAAAAGAACAACCGTATTTCACTCATGTGCGCTCAATCTTGGAGTACGCATGTGTTTTCGTGGATCCCTACACCAAAGAGCTGGTTGATACGCTCGAAAACATACAGAATATGTCAGTGCGATTCGTATTAGGTAATTGGCACGCTCAACTTAGCATGAGAGAAAGTAAAAGTAAACTGAAATGGCAGGACGTGAAAGATCACAGACGAAACCACAGGTTGAACTTTTTTCGTAATATCTATCATTGGAAAACTGGAGTAGAAGGGGAGAAGTATGTCCAAGCGCCATTCTACATATCGCAAAGTGGGACCGCTAGCTTAAAGCAAATTATTAACTTTCCTTTAAAGGTGACGCCTTGAGCGATTCATTTTATTTTACATCAATACTGCAGTGTAATTAACTTCCACGTATTATTGCATTAACTGTTTATATTGACGATTTTCAGCGCGCTTTGTAAAATTATTTTGTTATTTTGTCGCATATTTAATGCTTAGTGTTATGTATCTCCCTTCTGTAATGCATGCAAAGGCAAGCAGGCATCAAATAAATAAATAAATAAATAGAACAATGAATAAATCAATGAATAGAAATAAATAAATAAACTAATACATAAATAAATTAAAAAAAATAAACTTCCAGAGGTGCAAGTTTGCCTCCCACGGGTTGAGAACCCTACGCATTCAACCTTGACGAATGAAATATTTATTGCCCTATTCGTTGCAGTATGCCAGGTTTCCTGTATGCATGCTACCATTGCTATGTTATTGGTCTGAAACAAATTATGTAACTCTAATTTTACGCCTTTCCTTGCGCGAACACAGAGGGATACAACTGCAGCCACCTGAAGCAGGGCGTCATTCGCAACGCGTATAGAATTTTTTGAACGTAGTATGGCATTAGAAGAAAATTAAGTTCTTTTGGACTATTAATTGGTGTGGACGTATACTCATGAAAACAATATTAAAATAGATTGAAAATGAAAGTGCCTGTTTGCTCCTTCTTAGGATCAGCCCTGCGCAAGATCATCAGAAAAGTTGATCGAGTAGAAAATGTCTTTGCAAGAAAAATGGGCAAAAACTGGAGGTACTTTTTTGTGAAGGAGTTATATTATATGCTCCTGAGTGTTTTGTTGAGAACCAAAACGCTTCGTAGAGGCATTCACGCCGGTTTTATATACATCAAAATTGGTCAAGCAACTGTTATAAAAATAGTTTTTGTAGTCATAGCATGAAAGTGTTCCGGAATATTGCCCTAAAAGAAATTGGCTAAAAGCGGTGCAATTTATCTCTCTGAAATTCAACCCACTAAAGTATGCGCCCTCCGCCCCCCCCCCCCTCCTCTTTTCCGGTTTATTATAGGTAAGCCGCCCCACAGAGGATATCAGGACATGGACAATACATCTATTCAAGCTCTACAAAGAACTGAATATTTTCTGTGTTCGGCAGTAAAAGAGGCACAGCAATTAAAGGAACGACAATTTGTGAGCACTGTTTAATAAACGAGTTTTGCTGTCAACTGAGGCTGGTAATTAAGCAAGGCTGCGCTGAAAGCTTGACGGCTGGTGGTTGCGTGCGAGCTCACTTTGATGTGGCTGCATTGGACCCAAAATGCTGGGTTTGTGCTGCTTCTGAACTGCACAAATTAGTCATCTGCTTGCGCGACATGCAGTGACCGGCCTCAGTACAGTTAACGTACTGTGGCTGAACTCCAATGCCCGTAGCACGGCCATATTTCCGGTAGCTTTAGTCCGGCTGGAGTCCGACGACCGCATCTCGGCTGTCCTCCGGCGGCCGTACTTCGGCCGTACACGGGTGGCTTTGGAATGGCCGGAGCCCTACGGCTGGAATCTGGCCGTATGACCGTAAGCCGGTCGACTGGCCGACGGACACTGGCCGTTGGACAGCCATGGGAGTACGGCCGTATACGGCCAAAAGGCCCACATTTGGACATGGGCCGAACATGGCTGCCGGAAAACGGCCGGACAGAAAATCACCGGCCAAAGTACACCGGCCTGTTTTAGGCCGAACAGTCCTGTGCTGCCTGGGTAAGGATTAAAAACTCAACAACTTCAAACTTCCGCTAGACGCAAGCTCCAAGGCGAACACGTCACTCGAGCTTTCCAAATCCGTCTAACTCTGCTATGCTGGGAGCGTACAAAAACCGCTCAAGAAACGACCGCCGGGACTCTGTTCGCGCCGCAGGACCCGCCTAGGTGCCCGGTACCCAGCTGTACCCTAAAATTCTGACGTGATCCTCCAGTATATCTCTCGCTTAGGGGGCTCACAAATCCCAACCCAGCTTCAGCGGTCGTGACTCCTTGTCTCGCCGGGAACAGCCTAGCTGAGAGCTCAGATGAGAACGCTTTCTAACGGACAAGTTAGGCCTGATAACACCTCGGTATTACTTTCCCTCAGGAACGCCCCTCTATCTTTCGTACACGCGTAACGGAGGACCGAAATTCGCGTAGACAGCCATGTGCAGAATATTTAATAACGCGCAACTACCTTCGGGACAAAAGCCCCCACACACACGCCCCCCCCCCCCCCCCCACGGAGGGGGTGAAAAGCGGCGGCTACGCCGTTTTGACTGTTGTGCGCTACAATGGGATCTCGCCGAAAAGCCGCCGCGGCGGGCGGTCAGACGACTATAATTATCCCTCCGTTGTCCGCAACATAACAAATTCTGGGAACTTTGTGGGGCCGTCTGCTTTCTTAAAGCGGGTTATTCCCGCGGCAATCCTCCATCCAGACAACCCGTCTTCCGAACGCGCCGCAGCGAATTGGTGGCCACCACAGCGTAGTGTTGTCAGTGCAATGCCTATAGACCGAGCGGGAAGAAGGGGGGGCGGGCGGAGGGATATCTTTCCTTTTACACGCGCGGCCGGGGCGCCTGGCCGCCGACCTCATGAGTGGACCTTAAAGTTGTGTTGCTGCCAGTGTTTCTGGCTGTTTATTTAGAATGTTTATTTGAGGACTTGCCTGTAGAAATAGAGTAAGATCTTCAGAAGTGCAACCACGCCTCCTTGTCCTACCGTCTGTTTATTTTGTATTCTTTTATTGAGTATTACATTTGGTTTTGTCTGCACGTGTGAACTGAACATGTCTGTGTAAAGAAACACATTATGGCGAAACAAAAAGTAAACGCGGATTACTGCAGAGTAATCACGTTTCTTTATACCATAAGTGACATTCCTAGTTTCTGATTTAATTTGATTCTTTGTACCTCTTTCAAAATCAATCCCCCCCACCATCCGAGGCTGCCGGGTTTTTTCTTTGAGAAAGGTGGGAGCCCTAATTTGAGCGCGGCTGATGTTCGCTTTGTCTGGTATTCCACGCCGGTAGTATGAATTTATGGGGACAGCATTTTGCCCTGTCGTCGGTGAACTAGAATAAGGGCGAGTGCTCTCGATGTAATTCGACGTTTCCGGTCAAGAATGTACACGCGGTAATAAAAATCCTCTAACTGGAAAAACAGAGACATTTTTTTTGCCAATGCTAATCTATCCACGTCACGCCGCTGACAGCTTCTCCACCACTTGCGAAATCTTTGAGTACTTTTGAGAGCACAAGCTCGCTCCAATAAACTTTATTTCTCCAAGAACCGTTGTTGTCCCTGGCTACATGATAATGTGGCGAGAGCTGTAGTATAGCTCTCAAACCTTATGCGGGGCCGTTCCTTTGTTTCAAAGTTTAGCATGGTTGAGGTCAGTGTCAGAATGGTTATTAGTACGGGAAGGTGCTCTTTCAGGCAAGCGAAACAGCACAAAATAGGGACAAATATACACACAAAATTTATATGCACGTGATTCCTTTATATACGCGCATGCAACATTATTTTTTATATAAAACAAATTTCTATACACGTGTTTGTCATTGGCTGTTGGGGACAAGAAAGGTATACCAGCCAAAGGCACAACAACAAGGCCTCCCGCGCTGAATCCGTGGCTAAGGCGTTGTGCTGCTGAGTACCAGGACGCGGTTTCGATTCCTGGCCACAGTGGCCGCTTTTCTGATGGAGGTGGAAAGTGAAATGCCCCTTGTATTCGATATTCCGGGGCAGCCTAATGATCCCCACGGGGTCAGAATTTCTCTGGAGCCCTCCAGTACGGCGAGTCTCATCGCCTGTGTCACCGCACTAAACCTCGCCATCATCATCGTCAATACACTCAAACTTGTGTATTTAAAATGGTATGTATACGTGTTTATATATTAACACGTGTATACAGCGTTCAATAAGTATATAAAGGAGCGTTCTCATAAAAACTGTTTAAAGTTACTGATCGTTGTAGAAGTTTCGTTCAACTTGTCTTGTCACAGATTTTTCGCGCAGTTCCTCAACCCATGAGTTCAGCGTCGTTCCTTCGACGCCATTCTTTCCTCTTTGCGTCTTTGTTATGTCCACAATGGTTAACTAGAGCCTGAAACCTCCCTGGTCAGTCCCGGCATCATGGCGACTTTACAAATTCCGATTACCCCTGGTGCGTATTGTAGCCCAACAGGGCAATATGCTGTATTATAGCTGCTTCTATTCATTCTAAGGTGGACGTCGCGCCTTTTCGTGTAATTTAAAACGTCATTGATATAGACATCTAAAATTTTCAGCTATTAATTCTACAATTTTTTTTGTTGAACTAATCCTCAGTGGTGTTCGGCATCAAGGTTAATTACTATGACCTCTGATTTCTCTCTACTAAAAGGCAGGTCTTGGTAACTGATTTATTCCCCGCGTAAATCCATGAAGCTTTCCATGAAAAAAATGGCTTTCCGCAGGGACCAGTATGTCATCTGCATGTATTAGCCCTTCAATTTGTTGTGCTATCACCTGCCCATCTTTTTGTATATGAGTGGAAGCAAAATTACGGCCCTCCAGCTTATTTTTTATTCTCGTCATTTAGACCATGAACAATGGCTGAAAGCGACGAAATTCTTGCTTCAAACATTTGTGGGTGTGTATAAACCTAGTGTACTACGTGCCGACCTACATAATGGGCATCTGGCTTTCCCGGTATATTTCTCAGAGCAATTTAATCAAGTCAGCTCCTACTCCCTCGTCCTCCGGGATAATACAAGCTGCTCCCCATTTACAGTATCATAAACCGCTTCTATGTCCTAATGGTAAATCAACAGAACAGGTTTCGCACCTTAGCCACACCTATTCATTGTGTTCAGGCGTTGTGCTCTGTGTTGTTGAGCCCATTGACGCGAGTTCGATCCGGGCCGCGGTGGCTCCTTTTCAGGCAGAGCAAGAAAGCAAAAATGGACATGTGTCGATACTTCAGCGCACGTTAAAGATATCCACGTGGTCAAAGATATTCTTCACCCCACCACTACGGTGCACCTCATAACCTAGGCATGGCTCAGGCGTGTTAAACCTCATAATTTGAAGCGCAATCTGTATGCTATTACCTTAACCCTTTCGGCCCTGGTGTCTTTTTTTTAACATGTTACCCTGACTTCTCCTAGCACTTCGAGAACAAAACCAAAACAGCGAGTTTTCTGTGAAATATTTTTTCAAGGATGCCTGTTGTCATTCAATTAAAAGTTTTTGTCAAGCGGAAAAAAGGAAGAAAGAGAATGACATTTCAATGTAGACCAGACTGACGCCAAGGTGACTCGAAGCACCGAAGTCCCACTTGAATAAATGGCTTTAAATGTAAAAATACTTGCTGTAGCAGCTCTATTCCTTCTACGCTGGCTAATTGCTTCTCAAAATTTAAGAAAACAAGCAAGAAACAATTTTTGTCACAAATTCAATTTTTTTGACCTGATGACTTAAATAGATAATATGCCTTTAAATGGCCAATTGCATGAAGCATAAGTTCAATTTTCGCTTTGGAGGATTATAGCGCCCTAAAATCTGGAAAAAACATGCATAAAAAACTTTTTCATTTAACACAAAGAAAACCCGGGGATTTCAACGGTTAAACCCTCTGTTGACCTTAAATTTTACTGCCTGCTTTTTTAACATGTACAACACTGGCTTGACGGTAACTGTTCAACGCAAGCTCTGTTCAGCCTTCTCACCTATGCATTTATAGAAAAACATCATCCATCCGGTTTGCCGCATGTTCGCTGTTATCTTCTAACCTCACCCTATCCCCGTGGCTTGCAGTAGTTTTACCTTAGTCTTTGACCATATATGCATGAGGACCCCAACCGTAACTATTGCGATATTTCAGCGAACCGTACTTTTTTTACTACACAGCTTTTGTGTTGCTACATCCATACCATCAGGTTTTCCCGTTGTGAAATCGCTAATGCGATGCGGGGCGACAGTATATTCCATTCTAAATTTCTCTCGGATACTTTCTTGAAGGTATTCCGTTACCTGCACGTTCTCTCCATCCATTTTATAACAGGTTTTAGATGCAACGCATCTCTTTAACTCGCCTTGTCCCGCGTCGTTGTCGCGGCGTAGTCCGCATCCCTCCCCCATTCTCCTCGCCGCGGCAACTGCGCACTCCGCCGCTCTCAGCGCAGCGCCATCTCTGCGCCAGCGCGGTCAGCGCGCAGCTTGCGCTCGGTTGCGCTCGCTCCCGTCGCCGTGACAGCTGTGTGTTAGCGCGCAGCTTGCGCTCCGTTAAAAATTTACACCATCTTCCCGCGAGGGGAACCATGGGGTAGATGCGACGCATAGGGGGTGAACATGCTGCGTATATAGGATACACAACAACAGCAATTCACACGCTGACATCACTAACATAACGGAAACGCAATGGCAAACCCCGTTGCGTTGCATCTACCCCATGGTTCCTCTCGCGGGAAGATGGTGTAAATTTTTGGTTTTTGTTTGTCTGTAATGCCCGTGCATGGCTCCAAAAACGTTTCCGGCACCCATCGATCTCTCTCTCTAATTTGCGGCATCCATTGCTTCGTTGCAGCCTTTCCGTGTGATGGCAACGGTTGCAGGACCTTCACTTTTTTATGCTTATATGTATCCCACTTATGTCTAGATGTTGCAGTTCCTCCACGCCCTCGTTGCCTGCCCGTGCACTCTAGAAACTTCTTTACACCCACCTAACGACTCAACAATGCCAACTAGCGCCACATGAGGGCGTCGTAGAGTTTACAATAGATGGAAAGAGGGTGGCCGCGACATGTGAACAACACACTTTAGGGTACGCCACTCTACTGGAGGGGGGGAATCCTGCAGAATCGCCTCGGGCGAAGATCGCACTTCGAAGCTGTACCATGACGAGGTTGCTCGCGCTTTCTGACAAAGATTCGATACAGGAATGCATCAGCAATGTGCCATTGACATGGAAGCAGCGAACCACCACATTAAGGATATGTGGTTGCGTCGTGCAGCTCGGGTCATCATCATGATAATAATCATCATCAGCCTATGTACGTCCACTGCAGGGCAAAGGCCTCTATATTATCTCTCCAATTATCCCGGTCCTGTGGTAACTGCGACTAATTTATTCCCGAAAACTTCATTATCTCATCTGCCTATCTAACTTTCTGCCGCCTCTGCGACGCTTGCCTTCTCAAGGGATCTATTCTGTTACCCGTAATCACGGAGCAAGATATACCAGTAATGACCAATGGTTACCTTGCCTTCGCTTTACGTGCTCTGACCATACCAATTTTTTCTTCTTAATTTTTATTATATGCCATTAACACGTCTTTGTCCCCTGACCCACTCGCCCCGCGCCTTGTCCCTTAATGTTACACCTATCGTCTTCCATTCGATTGCTCTCTGATTCGTCCTCAATTCAAGTTGAATTCTTTTAGTGAGCCTCCAATTTTCTGCCCCTAGGTGAGTACCGGTAGGATGCAGCTGTCATGCGCTTTCTTCTTCAGGGACAATAGTAGGCTGCCATTATATTGTTCCGAATGCCTGCCGAATGCACTACGTCCCAATTTTACACTGCTAATTAGCTTGCCTGGTGGTTGGGATCCGGGGTCACTACTTGGCCTATGTAGATATTTCGCTTAATCCTTTCACTGCTTCGCAACCTATCTCAAACGGCAGTGCTCTGCCGAGGTTATTGTGCATTGCTTTATTTGTCTGCATAATATTTTCAGGTCTATTATTCCACTTTGTCGAGTGCAGCAATCATGCTTCGCAATTCTTCCCCCGAGGCACTTAGCAAAGCAATGTTATCACGAAATCATAGGAGACTGAGGTATTCTCCATTCACCTTCACGCCCACCTGTTGCCAAACAATGTTCTGAATACCTGATATAAACAAGCTGTACCTGTTGCCAATCAATGTTGCTAACCCAGCTACCCTCAAAAGCCTGGTACAACTAATTGCATAAAGGTCCCACACTCGCCATTGGCAGCAATGAATTCTACGAAGTCTGAAGCCACCTTGACGTCCGTTGTGTTGGATCTTGCCCGCTGGCACCAGTTGTTACTACGTTGACATCCCACCACTGGCACTGGCACCAGTTAGTACGAAGTTGCCATCTCACCGCTGGAATACCAGTTGTTAAATTCGGGAAGGAGTCCGAGCACCGGGCTGCGCCTCTGACATGTGGGGTAGTGTGGTGAAGAGTGACCGGCAAATGTTGCTGCTTTCGAGATGACGACAAGAGGCCTAAGGCAAACTTAACTGGTTTACTGCTTGGCGAGAAATGAGCCGAAGCTGTACAGGAACAATACCCTTCGGGGCAAGGTTACCGGACAAACATAGAGCAGAGTAACAGCATTGATCCGCTGCTCCCAAACGAACAAACTATTCACTGAGAGGGGCCGTTTTATACAATCGCTGTAACGGCTGCACGGATTTTTCCATTGCTTTTGGCACACGGCGTGAACATAGTCCAAACACACACAACACTCTCTTCAGAGTTCATGAGTGGTCGGCATTAGCGGTGCATGCTGTGTACGAGAAAGGGGAGAGAGTACTGCGCCGTTGCGGCATCCGCGTTCTTCGGGAAGTCGCTGCACGTCTGCAGCTGGCGAAGATTGAATCACGCCTACAGCGAGGAACCCGCGATCCGGCCGTTCTGTGGCATATTGTGATCTGTCCGAGGCAGCTTTGCGCTTGCAACTTGCAGGAAGCGCGAACATGGTGGCTGCGCGCAGAATCCTAGAAAGCCATTCACGTTTCATGTTGACGCTTTGTAAATAAAATTGAAATCAACTTGAACACGCAACCGGTCAGAGCTATGTTGCAAATGCCCTTGAAACTTAATCAGCTTAGCGGATGTGAAACGTCATGGACAGACTAGAGTTCAAGTCCCCAGATGCTCATTTATGCCTTGCGTTGCGTGACCCTATTCTTCCTTTGTGTCAGACATGCTTCTCCGCTTTCCTAGAGGCGTCCTGAATGTTGTCACACATGGGCTGTGCACGTGTTCGTGGCGTTGAGTTGCAGCCCTTTCATTCAAATGCCCATATCTTATGAATGGCCAATTAGACGTCGTCTTTTACTGTGAGCGGTGCGTGTAGAGCTGTGCACGTTCAGTCTTTTTCCGGTGTTTCGTTTCTTTTGGTTGAACGTGAGCGGATGAGTAGCGCTCGTGTTGTTGCCGTACACCACAGTCTGGACGCAGAAGAAAGGAAACACTCCACTAACGACACGGCAACAGGTGGCTATAATTGCAGGCGTCATTGAGAGTTTTCGTCGATTGATTCATGTAGTGGGCACTCTCTAATTGGGGTACACGAACAAAAGCTTTACCCTACGCGAATGAAGGACATGAAACGTAGTGGCAAAGGCCCTATAATGCATTCGCCCCAATCACAAGCGCCAATATGCATTGCACAAAGTACCAATGCAGTGAAAACACCTATTTGCAAAGAAGAAAAGCTTAACTCCCAAGCCGTTGAGTATATTCATTGGCACTTTTTTCTAGCACTACATTTATTCGTTCGGGGCACCATGACAAGTGGACCCTTTTTTATTCACTGTCATATCTCACAACACTTTTGTTTCCCACAAGCCTCCCAACTCCATTCGAGCAACGTATATACCTAAACATCAAGCGTCAAAATAAACGTTTGGCTTTCAAGATAAAAACTTTCTTGTTCAGAATCTAGAGAAAGCTTATTGCTTACCACAACTTTTTATTTTCTTTCAGGGGCGTTCTTGCAGTGAGCAGGAAGTCGACGCATGCGGCATCCTCGCATATACGCCGACACTTGCTTCTTCCGCTGGATTTTTATCGTGTTGAAACACTGCAGGCTTCTGACATCGGTTGTCTTCAAGATGACTCTTTTAATGCATGCTGAACGCTTTTCGCTGATTGCCATAGTAATGGTAATCCTGAATTTAGGCAATTCTATAATCATAAACACGCTACCCGAAATACTGAAAGTTTTAAATGGTCCTCATCTTAACCTACACTTTTTTTGTTTTTCTAGGGAGAAGTTAGCGCACCTTGAGCTTTTGAACATGAAAACCACGGCGGTGTTTCTCTCGTGTGACACACCTTTGAAGGATGTCACGACGCTTCTTGATTGGAATGCTCGTCGCGGCATCGAAAGTGTTGTGATTTCACCCCACACAGTTTGGGAACAAACGCATGCTACTCTGCCAGAAGCCATGTGGGACGATGTGGCCTTATTAACGTGGATCTCAGTGGATGAAACCTTTAAACACCAGCCCTACTTTGAATCCATTGACATACGCCATGGCTTAAGCTTTGTGACCATAGTTGAAAAAAATGGTTCTTTCAGTGTACAAAACATGAACCAAAGGGCATATCAGCGCATTTACCAAGAATCAGAAAAAGTCAGGAATTTTTCTGGAGTATCAAGGCGGGACGTTATAATAGGTTGTGTGGAGCATAGCGTAAAAGCAAACATTGGGAACAGATGTTTAAATCTGAATACCAGCATTTTAGCTCAAGCCCTTCAGGTTGTAAACGCCAATATCTCTATCGTTGGTGTTCCGGGACATTCCTGGGAAGGTAGCGTTCGCTGCCATGAAGTCCATGTTATTGGTGTCAACATTGCAATCAACGAAGCGCGTTTAGAAGCGCTCCACATCACTGCTTTCACCACCGAAATAGGCGTTTATTACGTGCAGAAAAAAACACGAGAAATCTTTGACATGCAAATTCTCCAGCATTGGGCGTGCTTTGTTTCCCTCTCGATGGCGGCCTGTGTCGGACTGCTCACTCTCGCGGACGTGAGAACCGAAAAAAGGCATTCTCAAAGCGGTATTCCAGACAAGATCATGGCTCTTACTGCTGCATTACTTCTTTTCTCTTCTCCACTAGCCACGAAGCGAACCGCAGCACGTTTTGCGCTTGCAGCTTGGTTTTTGGCATGTTTCTCTTTGGCCGTGTTGTTGCAGAGTCTTTTAATTGCCGGCCTCACATCTGGCTTAGGTTGGGAAGCAGACAATACGCTTGAAAAACTCCATCCAAAGCTGAATTCCGGACATGTGATTCCTTGTACTTTAGCGGGCTCCGCTTTCGACGAAATTTTTGAAAATGCTGGCCGTGATAATAAGCATTACAGCGTCCTAGACGTGATGGCAGCAGCAGCTCAACGGTATGAAAAAATGGCGGGAAGTATGAAAACTAGAGATTCTGTCGCGGGCTGCATGAAGATGGCTGCAAGAGGTACGCACGTCTTTGTGGGATTTGGAAGAAAGCATTGCTGGTACAACCGATTCCTCTGGTATCAGCGAGGGTATATTGTAGAAGGCAAGGAAACGCTATTGATATTTCCAGGGGGTTTTGCGATGAGAAAAGACTACAATCTCCGCAAGCAAATGGACCTTATTGTGCGCAGGGTGTTTGAGACTGGCTGGTTAGATGCTCTGGAGAGGCGGACTTTTTGGAAGTGCTCCACAAATGATAATTTCAGAAAGGAACCTACAATGCCAGATAATTGGCTTCTCCTCCGTGTTCTCGTTGTAGGGTGGTCACTTAGCTTAGGTTTCTTCTGTGTTGAGCTTGTTGTTCGCACTGCTGCGCTATGTGGTGTCCAGATGCCTGCCTCGGTGGCCGCACTTTGCGATGTTTGGTGTAAATTGCGTTAATCGCGCTATGTAGAATGGTCTTATTGGGATTTCCCGTTTTAGTGTGTATAATTATCGGTACCTCCATGCATCCACGAGGAAAAGGTTGATATCATACTTGATGCCGAAGAATCTTTCACAAGGGAAAGCCAATAGGCATTAGACATCGTGGCGTATCGAATGAACGCACAATATAAGAATGTTGTTACTGGCAATATTGCACGTGGCGCTAATTTGCCCATATCAACCGAGTTTGGCCATTCCTGAATTGTCGAATGTATTCCCTTTGTGTCCCGCCTTGCTTGCAAATGCGCGACAGAGGATTCTTGTGTGCGGTAAATGCCCTTGTTCTTTTCATAATAAACCCTCATCTGTTTACTGAACAACAGAGCTGGTGTCTTCAAAATTGCTGCCCAACTATGCATACACGGTTTCACTTCAATTCTGTTGTTTCGTATTCTACAACTATGAATGTTTCTGCACGCCATGATCGCCCACAGTCGCATTTTTGTAACACGAATAAAGTGTCGAAGTCTGATTGCGGATACCATCGTTACTGCCAAAGCGAGTGGTGTACACATGCATAGCTGGTGGCCGGTTTCGACCATACAGAGTGCAGTGGGGCGCGCGGGGCAGGGCGGGGAGAACTGAAGGTAAGAAAAAAGGTATCTCTCCTCCACAGCCGCTCTCGCCTCCGCAAGTTCTTGTGATTAAAACTACAGTGCATCCAGTCTCAACAATGCGGCCGCACCACCATGACAATTATGACTCATTTGTGCCCGCCCACGGCCTGTAGCGGAGGATTCAGGGATACTCCCAGAATTACGGGCACACTGGGTCGAAGGCGAAGAGCCCGCTTGCTTGTTCCACATCTTAGTCACGTCCCATAAGACACACCCCATGAACTAGATAGGAATTCTACCTATTCATAGGGCACCGAAATGAACTTCAGAAATTCATGCTCTTTTATATTGCCACGTTTTGTTTGAGTCCCGCTGTTTGACATCACTCTAGAGGTCACGCTGTGGCTTACGGCATCAAGAATCGCAATAAATACCAGCAAAATCATCAAGAGATTTAGCTGACCGTTCTTATTGACCCACTCCGGCACCGGCGGCCCGCTAAGCGCAAACGGAGACAATAACGTACGCGGCCAAGCGCGCCACGCATGCGCAATGGCGCTCCCGCTTGCTATTTGGAGAGAAGCGGCCCATGAAAAACAGTCAGCTAAACCTCGGCATAATACCTTATCTGTCATTGTCGTGTTCCCGCAAACTCGTCATTGAAGGCGCTGCCGGTTTGACAGATAAAAGGCGAATCCGCCGTTGGAGAACGTGGTAAACGACACGGCCGACGCATGAGACATACGGCACATGATGTCTTGATTGATTGTAAGGTTTAACGAGCCTACGCAGCGCAGGCGATGAGGTGCGCCGTAGTGGAGGGCTCCGGGATAATTTTGACCACCTGGGGATCTCTAACTGCTGAAATATAGTACAAACGAGCGTTTTTGCTTTAGGCCTCCATCTTTAAAGCGACCGCAACTGCCGGGTATCAAATCCGCGACCTTGTGGCCCATGATGTCTTGTTTCGCACGGCCAGATATTCACACGTGCGTTGATGGCCGACATAGCCAGCTTGGGTAGCCCTCACGGCAACCCGTGCGCTCTCGCGTCTCTCATCAACCCGGTTGGAACAATTTTAAAGTAAAGCTTTTTACCTCTAATCCCCAATGGTTCTTTCGCGACCGGTTGTGTAAACAGAAAACTCCCGCGAACAAATAAAAGAATTACTGGCACCGCCAGGAATCAAACCTGGAATTAATAGAGTAACAAAGGTAGAGCCCGTTGTCTTACCTATTTAGCTACGAGGCCACGCGGACACGGAAAGACAAGCTGTGTACTCACGAAGAACGTCCGAAGGTTCACCCGCTGCATTCTCGCTGAATGCCACGCGACAGCGGGCAAAAGAAGCTCACATCACCCCTTGGCATCTCCCTTCTAGTACGCCAGTGTACTAAAGCCTGTGGCTTCCAGGGTACATGTAAAAAATCTCATCTCTTTGTCGTCCGCCCTCACGCCCTCAAGGAACACATTCAAATACTCCTTGATGGCCAGGCCATCACTCCGAGCCCCAGCATCAGGATCCTCGACCTACATCTTCAGAGGCAACACCAAAAGTGACGTATCCTTGCAGCACGTCGAACACAGCATCAATAAAATCATACACATGTTCAGGCGACTTGCAACCAAGAAGCAAGGCCTCGAGGAATACGGCACCTTTCGACTAGTTCAAGCTTTTGCCCTCTCGAGAATCGCTTACGTCAATCGCCTGTCTTCTTCTCGGAAAGGAGGACATATGGATGCTTTATGTAATGATAAGAAGGGCCATTGAGCAACCCGTTGGTGTTCCCATGAGGGGTGGTTCCCGTTTGAACCCTTTACCATTTCATCCTTCCCGCGTGTTCCCTCCCGTTTCAACCCGGCGCAAAACGACCTTCCCTTTTCGCCCTTTCCAGTTTCGTCGGTTCCATTTTGAACTCGTTCCCGTTTGAACCTTCTCGTTTGTTCCCTTCCGCTTCAACCCGGTACAAAACGCCCTTCCCGCTTCGTATTTTGACATTAAGTCCCTTCTCGGAATAACGAACCCAGTTTCGACTCGGGTGACTCGGACCGAGGCATGCGATTTTTTAAATTAAAGTTGCGTCCGGCTGTATGTTTTGAGAAAGCCTATTTTCTTCTTAGTCCGTTTGATCCGAACATGGTCCGACTCGGCCTGTGGGGCCCTGTCGGGTGGCGTGTGTCGGGCCATGTTGGACGCCGAGGCCGAATTCACTCGTCAAGCGAATTCCTCGGAATTTGCGTCCTACGCAACCGAAAGTTAAAAATTACTTGCGTCCGCAGTAACCTGAAAATTAAATTGAAGTTACGCCAAAAGCATTTCACAGTGAAAAAAACGCTACGGCTGGCGGAGCCATAGTTGCAGACGTCCTAATAACCTGAAGACATTTTGCAATTCTCCCTTTTGCGATACGCGGCACCAAATAAAAAAACAGCATGTAGTTGGCAGCGTTACGTACGACCCAGTACAGCATTGGTGGATTGCAGCTGAAACGACACCCTTCCGTCTGCTTCTGCGTTGGTCGAGCTGTCTGGAACGTGTTGCTGGCATGCGTACCCCGTTTCAGCGGTGATGGTTCCAGTCCCTACGGTTGCATATACGAATGCACAAGCACTTGTGTGCAACACACACAGAAAAGAAAGGACGAAAATTAACAAAAACAACCTTTACGCTGTCGCAGTGCCAGCTTGTAACGTCCGTAGCTATTGCCGAGAATGAAGTTAGTGTTTAAGCAAATGCAACTATTAATTTGTTGGGGGTAGTACAGGGAAACTGTTTTATTTTTACGCAGGAAAAAAGACCTCGCGGAATGTAATTATAAAATGTAGCTAACTACAGACAAAACGTATTTTATGAAAGCGGTAACTATTATGGACCAAGACAGTGGTACGATTCATTTTATTGTGTGGCTAACGGTCGCTTTATATGCAAATCTCTCTAAAAGAATGGACATTGAAGTCTAAAACTGAACTTTTTGGTCGTAGGAAACAGTTCGCAGACGTTTTGCATCCAGGCGTTAAGAAGACCCCCAGCTGTATTCTCTTGCGTGTACTTTATACGGATAATACATAGGCGGGCACGCAGAACGTGGTAAAGCAAAAGCAAACAGTTAGGTTGTTATCCGTTTATAATAGACAGTTTTAGCATATCGCTACCGTATTTGCGGCACAGTTTACCGTGTTACCGGGAGACCGAGTTTTCGTTTGTAGCTGAAATGGTAGGACACGCTTTGGCACACCGCTTGCTGTTAGCGTATTTCGGCCGCCATAGCGCGAGTAGCGAAATCAGATGAATCAGTCTCAAAGCAAATCAAGCAAAATTTTGTTGCTCATATGTATTTGCTTTCGCATAAAGTAGCTTGAATATTTCACTTTTCGGGTGAAGTGTTCACAATAATTATAGTTTGAGAATACTGTAGCCATCACCTGTACAGCTTTAAAAAAAAACGTGTCGGTGGCGCCGTCTACGGAGTAGAGTTAGAGTCAAGGTAAAATAGAATTTGCCCCCCCGCTAAAAATGCAGGAAAGAAATTAGTAAAATATGTTGTAGACATTGCTCAGTAACCTACACTACCTTGCCCAGCACAATTTTGGAGGCTTAAAAGCGCACGGCGAGCTCAGAAACTTATCTGAACTATTTTTGGCTGGCGTTTTGGGAGCCAGTTGAAACGAGAAGGGCGTTTTGGGAACGGGTTGAAACAGAAAGCGGTCCAACGGGAAGGGCGTTTCGGGAACCGGCACACACGGGACGGTACAAACGGGAAGGGCTTTTCGGGAATGGGCTCAAGTGGCACAGGTTCAAACGGGAATGGGTTGTTTTGGGGTACACCCCCCATGAGTGCGTCCACAGCAAGGCTGCTTAGTAGGGGGCTCTACAACACGGTGGAAGAGCTGATAGACGGCCATCTTTCTATTCAGAAGCTCCGAATGACCAGAACTGTGGCGGGTCACCGCATCCTTCACCAGACTGGCTGGCAGCATAGAAGGTCACTACGCTTCATGTACTCCTGTACTTTTGGCGACAAGAACGAAATATGCTACTATTGCTTCGAAATCTGAACCCCTTAGATCAGCAGGATGAGTGACAAGTACGGGCTCAAGCGCTCAACAACACCCTCGGTGGGGATCATGCAGTTATCTACATAGACGCCTCCCAACATCGAGGGCACCAGTACGCCATCATCGGGGCGACTTCCAGAACAAGCCTACTTGCTTGTGCCTCCCTCAAGACTAAAGACATGACGGCAGGAGAACAGCCAGCCATCGCCTTGGCTCTCACTCTACCAGGGGTTCGTAAGGTAGTCACCGATTCCGAACAAGCCTACAGAAATTACCTGCCGGGTTTGGTGTGTGGACCTGCACTGCGTGTGCTACAAAACCACTTCCCAAATGATTCAATTCAGCTCATCTGTACATCCGCTCACGCTTCCATGGAGGGCAACGAATACGCCCACAAAGCCTGCACTTTTACCCTCCGTGCTACGGAGATGCACGAGGAAAGTCATCCGCATGTCTCGTTCAGGGACATAACTCAGCATTATTGCCTTCTGAGACCGACCCTACCTTCGCCTTATCCTGACCTTTATATAGACCAACTAACTACCTTACCGCTCATACAATCCGGCTCTTTCCCACACCCAAAGCGTCTTCACTTAATGCATCCGAATCGCTACGACGCTGAATGTAAATTTTCCTCAGAATTCAGAACACTCGGCCACATAATAGGGGTGTGCGACTTTACCCCTGAGCAGCCTCCTCTCTTTCAGTCAACTACCGAACAAGAGCAATGGGAGATGCTGCTGTCCAGGCCACCTCTGCATACCCTGCTTCAGCTGGTGGACAGAGCACAGGCCACCGGGTACAGAATATGGGCTACAGTGAAGAAGGAACCACTTTCCTTTGCCGCACTCGGCGCACTTCTGAAATCTCAATGCAAGTATTTCCTCCATCTGCTCCTACTCGTTATCCTCCTCTGTCTCTGCTGCCAATCTCGTCGCCTCCGTCCGCGACGGCAGAGACGGAGAAGTGAGATCGTCTAACTCCGGGTTTGAGCTTCAACTTTATAAAAAAAAGTTTCCACTCATGTGCTACAACAATACAACTCAACCAAGCACCGTTCATGCATAATGCATGAATTTAACCTCACCAAGAATATCTCTGTGAAGTAATAGAGGGTGTGGTTAAGTGCATTTCACTTCTCTGTGGTTTCACTATTTGTAGAGTGACGTGAGTGAATTTAAGTGACGTCCCATGGGTAATCGTTGTGGGTGCCGTTCACAGCTTTGCTTCCCAATCACATTCACAGAGTGGATTGGCGCTAATTTTTTTATAAGCTGTACCACGAGCCATGTATGAAGACCTGAGGTGTCTTTGCTCTGCTCCCAATTTTCCTGGGGGGAGTTGTAGCTTCCGGGTACCCTTTAACGTTTTCAGGGTTGGGACCTGCTGAATGAGCCGGCTTCTTTTATCTTACACCAGATAAGGCTGGCGACTGCGCATGGCTCCGGCCGTGCCAGAAACACCCGTAAAGCGATTTCCGGGGGGGAGGGAGCGCACAGTAGGAAGTTGCAGCTATAAGCGGAACTGCGCATACCAGTGCATGATGCCGGCTATTAGTGACGGAGAAGCGAGTCAAATGAACTCTCTGCCGGACAGCACATTGCCGAATTGGGGTAAGGGTAAATCGATGACTAAAGCCAAGCATTCGAAACTGCGACACAAGAACCCAGGGTGAGTTTAGAATCGGTTCAATTCGACTGTTAGGCCCAATTTATTCGTAGCAGAAATGAACCAATGACGGGCAAACGTGTGCGGTGGAAACTCAAACCAGGGCGCGACCACAAAAAAAATCAGAAATGTCTGCAATTACTATACAGTTACATGCCTGGCACCTTATTGCAAAGAATGGTGTGGGCGCCAATTCGGCAGGGCCATAGTCCTAACTGGGGGATTCACTTTGGGAATAGTAGCTCCAGCTCCTGTGTTTGTAGGAGTGTTGGGGTGTAAGCAACGTCCGCGATGATGACAAAAATCGCAGGAGCAAAGTATAAGTAAACTCACCCGTTACATCTTTTCTGAGGGTCGTCAGAGGCCTTCCCCGCCAATACTGTCTGTACGAGCTATCCTGCTCTGCATGGTTGGCTATCATAGCGGACACCTTAGAGCCATGCATGGAAGCTGCTTTGGATGGCCCACATAAAACCATTCAGGGTTGCTGCTTACTACAGCACACGCAAAAAGGCCTTCCGCAACACCCGCGAAAATATACAACCATTCTGCATTGTGGGAGAACAGGATAGTTACAAAACGAAGATCACCGCCACGTAAAACAAAACGCGAGGCTCATGGTTCGCAACGGTGGATCCGCACTCGCATTACCCCAACTCTTTCTTTAGAAGGTGACGATACACACACCTTGCGGATGCAGGTGGAAGGCTCATGGAAACCTGCTAGAGCTGTGGCGCACACGCTTCAGTCACAGAACTCAATCGCAAATATTCTGGATGTACGTACTGGAATCTACCTATACCAGGTGGCAAAAACACAGAGCACCGTGTCTTTCATGAAGCGATGGGACTGCAGACAATGTCTTAACGGCCGGCTCCAGCCGACACTACCTCCGCATTGACGTCCACTTCGGCAGTCAATCACCCTCCTTGTCAAACGTACCTGCACAGCAATTTCAGAAGCCTGCACCACTTCCGTTCAGTTGCAATGGATACCTGGGCATGCTGGCCATCTTGGAGAGTGACGGGAAGATTGAGACCTTGAAAGTCAAGGTTTACGTCTCGTGGCTGGTGGCACACCCGTCGCCACTCGCCGTTTAGAACGATCCCCAGCTGCGCCAGGAATAATAACACTTCAAAAATTCCACACACCCTTCCTTTTCAACGAAACATGTCAAGATAAAGAATCGCTTTTTGTCGATTCCAACTGATCTGTTGATTCGCCAACTTCTTATAGCGACAGTTTTGATACGCAATATCTGGTAAGGTGAATTATGGCGTCGACCTTCAGCTGCAGACGAGGAAGCTCAGTCTGTCTTGCTGCCTCACTCTCACTGAGCTTCGCTGCGGTGGTACCATATTATTAGGCTAAAACTTCACCCCGACTTCATAAAAAGTTCCGCATGGCTGTGTGAGAAGTTCATCTCAAGCGAACAACGGGATTAGGTGAGAGTTTAGCCGCTACTACGCAGGTGCTTGACCCCTCAATGGCCCCATCCTTGGCCTGTCTACTGCACTTTCTGTGCGTGCCTTGTAGAACAAGAGAAGGTATCAATCGAATTATCTGGTGAATATAGCTAGACGGTAGGTTGCAAAATCTCAAAGGCAAACTGACACGAAACACTGTGTGCAGAGGTTTTGCTTGCGCTCGTGAAAACTGTATTTAGAAGTGTTACACCTAAACATTTTTTTTCTGTCCACTCTTTTGAGAATGCTTGTGGGGCTCCTGAGTAACGCGGCATAATTTGAAGTTCTCAGGGCACGATTATTGGCAGCTACAGTCCAGAGGTGTAGATAGACAGTTGCGTCGAAACTACTAACTTGCTTGTTGAAGACGGTGACCTCCGAATTTCGCCGAAATATGTCCGCAGGTTGAAAGGCACAATTACTCTATTCCTGTCTTGGTCACTTGAGACGGTGCCCTGCAGGATACGGTACATCGGCTTGTGGGCGCGTTGCTGATACTACTAACGGAAATAACTAGCACAAAATGTGTGGCTCAATTTTGGATAACTCACTGATCCGTCCTCGGACACCTGGTAGGACCTGGCCAACGTGTAAACACTACCAAGCCAACACACCTGAGCGTCACCCTGAGTGCTGTCTATAATTTCGTTAAGTTCTCCAAGGGGGCCAAAAAACAGGCATATATTTCTGTATGTGTCACCCGACGCATCCATTTCCGTAGGTCAAATGCTTTCAATGTGCCGTCTGTCACGTCCTGCAAAATTGCGGGTTGTCTTACTTAGATAAAGCCTGCAGGGCCTTGAATGGCAGATACAAGGAGCATAACAATGACGTCCCAAAATGTGATGGCGGTTGTCCTTTCTTTCACAGCAACTTCTTTGCGTGTAATCCGCAGCTTGACATGAGCAGGGATTCAAAGGAGCGGGAACAAAAGCGCACGTGACAATATGAAAGACCCTAACATGACAATTCAGAACAACATAAAATATATACTAAAGGCGCGAGCGGACTCTACTGGACCAAAATGAGACTGTGTTCCTACCTAGCACCTGGAGTGTGTCGTGTACGCCGGGAATATTTATTTATTTATTTATTTACAAGATACTGCAGGCATAAATCCCAAGCAGGAGTGGTACAGGCAATAAACAGAAAAAAAGAACAAAATCCAATCAAGCCTAAGATCACACACATACAACAATTAATTAGGCGGGATTAGGTGAGTTACAATTTTTAAAAAAGGGGGGAAGAGAAACATGGCACTGAAGTAAAGTAATTCAAAAACACAATGAAACAGTGGGTAAGACAACTGCAAATCATTTTCACGTCACAAGGAAGGCATGCGCGTCACTAGAATCTGTCCGACAGAAGGACGGCAAGCGGTAGCTTGTTCCTCTCACTGATCGTGCATGGAAAAAACGAAAATATATGGAACTTCTACCCTTACAGGTTTGTCAAAGTGCTATATCCCCAGTGAGTTGGAGCATTGTATGTATCACATCGTATTTTGTTGTATTATTTTAGGTGTTCTGCTATTTTTTTACGTATTGTGGCTAGTCCTGTATATAAGGTGCAATTCTTCACAATATATTTCACTCAGAACTCAGCGCTTGTCCAGTTGTGTTTCTTATTTTTGCGCCACCACGCGCCCCAAATACTGAATCTTCCGTACAACTCGCCCTACAGTACTGTATGTTGTTTAACCTCATGGCTAACAGGTGAGGTTTCCTTTGGCGTTGTCATGAATAGACCTAGGACCAGCTAGAAAGTAATGAGTCGGTAACTAATACGAGCGCAAGTAGGGATGGCTTTATGCAAGGAAGGTGAGAGCAGGAGTTAAGAGAGAGTAGCGGAAACACAGAGCGGAAACGAGGCGAAAGGAAAGAGCATTAAATGTGGTAACATGCTAAAAAAACTGTTCAGTATAGAGAGCAAGAGAGAAAACGTCCTACATAGTTCAGTCGGCACAGCAGTACCACGAGGTGTCCTCACGAAGCGTGTGGGATCGGCCGAGGTACCACGGCGTGGCTGGCTCGCTGAGGAGTCTGATGCCATGTCGGGCCCGGGCACGGAACAGCGGCCGGGCGTCAAGGAGCGTGCACAGTGGTTGACGGCTCGATGGTCCAGCGGCAATTGTGAGCAGGTGTTGCCCCGAACCACGCCCTCCGGCCCAGTGCGTCACCAGATAAAGCCACGGGCCAGCAGACAGACGTCGGTAACCGGGCTCAGCGGCCGACGGCGGTCAGGCGAAAGCAGTGGTTGAGACCCTGGCTTTTAGCTCCAAGTGACCCCAGGGCCGCGCTATCTCGCCCAGCGCGTCAAAGGAGTGCGGTGAACGCTTCCCAATCCAATTCTTCTGCACGCACTCGTTGCAGCTGCGCGCTTGGTCTCCTCTTCCTCGTCGTCCACCGGCGCTTCATCACAATCGTGTCTTAAGGTAAAATTGTAATCACAGATCATTACTGGTTGTGATTCCACTAATAATGCCCCTTTCTTTCCCCTTTTTCAGAAAGCGGGAACTAACAGAGAAGTAGCCTTGTAAAAAGCCAATGTCACTACATGACTTTTGAGAATGAACACGAACACCTTTTTAGTTGAAATTTTGGTACTTTCCACAGTCATAGTTGTGAAGCTTTTCTTCTTCTTTACACTCACTGTTTTCTAAAAGCTCCGATTAATGTTGAGCTCAAGACAACGCTATGCAATGCTGATGAGCTGCTTCACCAAGGCTGTGACTGGAAAGGCAGCATTCTTGAATATAGCATTTATACTTATAACAAAGCGTCCTTGACTCTTCGACTATTCCCAAAGTTCATGGTCGTAAAAACAATCCCAAGCCAGGTTGTTGATAAAAGCTAACTGCACAGTTTACAAGGGTTTCTGACTAGTTTTTACATAAACAGGCCAACGGCCAGAAGCAGCAACACTTCGTAAGTCACATAAGAAACAACGGCAGCTCTTCACACTGTTAACGCTCTTAGCATTTACTTTGCTGCATGCAAATTATACACTTCATAAAAACCTTCTGTCAGTTCCAAAACTAGAGGAGCTGCCTATGATCTTAATCGTTTAGCATAGGTTAAACTGATCCGTCTCTGCAGCTTGTGATTATAGAATCATTGCTGGCGTCCGGCAATGCGTATGCTTCTGCGTGCTAGTCTTAATCTAGGCGTAAATTTCAGGCAAGCGATGTTGCCCGGGTGTCTGCATTTATTTGCCTATTCATGTTGACCTGAAGCAGAGGTTCTAGCATTTTGCTTAATGGTGATTAGGATGATGGATCAGATATAAAGAGAGCTAAACCACAATTAATGCGTTGTACGTCTGTCACTAGTGGCAGAAAAAGCCACGAGTCCTTACAAAGAGGAGAGAGTGGCACGTCTTCCTGTTTTTCTCTTTTATACATGTGAAGCAAACCACACCCCGATATCATTCGTTGTAGTCCACATTCTTATTCCGCCGGTTTTGAACAGTAATATTTGGTGTGAAAAAAGAAATCTATAACGAGCGTACTCTAAATTGTCACGGTGGTGTGTCAAAGAGAGAATTATTGTTAGTATTATTCCGTGACCTTCAATCATGCACTAAGCCTTCTAGATAAGCGAACACCGATGATGGTAACAAGATGGCGCTGATGAAGGAGCGTAGGCGCTGCCTTACCTGCGATTCACTATACCGCTCCAGCTCCCCCAAAGCAGTTGTCTGCACCGTTGGCATAGGAACGCAGCTACACAAAAAAGAGGGTCCTTCATCATCGTGTGTGTCCATATCATCTAGTGGGCATCCCATAAGGGCTGCCTTCATCTAAGAAAGTGTTGCTCTCGTTCGGGAAAGTAGGGTCGTCTCAAAATGAAGCGCTCCGAGCTTTTGTAGCGAAACGACGTTAAGTAGAAATGCTGTGAATAAAGCTCAGTTAAGAAATGCAGATAGCACCAACGTGCGTCCTGGGTGTTTCGCGACATCAAAAACTCAGCATCAACACACTGAACGGAAGAAAGTCTCCTGTCCATTATGCTCAGAGACATAACATGGTGACACAGTGAAGCGAGGTGAGGTGCTTGCGCATGCCACTGGGGTAATAGAAAGCTTAGGTCCCCCCAGATTTTATGCGCAAGCGAAAGTGCCACGTCGATGAAATGCCGCGAGATGGGATGCGAAGCCTTTTCCACGTCCTGCTTAAACGTTATTTGCTCAGAGGTTGGTGAGAAGCACACGGTGGGGAGCCGCGGATGCGCAACCTCTCGACAAGGCAATTGACGTCACGCTTTGATGCCTGGCGTAATCGCCAGTACCAGGAACTCGATGCACCATGAGAACGGGGTGTCCTGTCGTGCCGCAACGCTTAATTGGAAGGTTACGTGATGTCAGGGCAAAGCGTACGACGTCCGCCGTTACGTCGCACTGCGGTAGTTAGCGTCGTCACAAGCGCCCTTAAAAAAACTGGTGATTGTACTTAGGGTATTGCAAACTAATGGTACCGGATAACGCCGCAGTACTTCAAACTGTGACTTCAGGCTCGAACATAAACTTCCGCTGATAACCCAGGCGGCACAGAAAGTGTGTCCCAAGACCGGCCCGTCTATGGCCGCTTTCTGGCATGTCCGGCCAGCATCTAGGTTCTGGGAGCGACTGATCATACGATGAGCGGCCATCATTCGGCAATCAGCGCTTCGGTATTTCTCCGGCCGCCGGTGTGCAGACGCACAACGGCACCTACCCGGCTTCCAGATATTCAGTTCACTTTCGCCTGCCGATGTTGAGAAAGAGAACGGACGAAGTACGGCTATAGGGTATCCGTTTTTCCTTCGGGAAGCGGTGTTCAGCCGAAGCACGGCAAGCGACCGGCCACAGAATATCCGCATTCTTGTGGTAGTTGGTGTTCAGAAGCAGACCGCCCGGAGCACGGCTGCCTCGCATTCGCTCTTTCAACGGTTAACGGCGCGTCCGGCGACAGAATATTCGTTTTTTTCGGGCAACCGGTGTTATACAGGAGAGCGGCCAATGCTCGGCCCCAGACTGTACATTTTGCATTCGGTTAGCGGTCCTCGGCCGAATTACGGCATGCGAACAGCCGCAGTATTTTTGGCAACCGGTGTTCAAGAGGAGAGCAGCCTACGTAAGGTCTCAGGTTATACTTCATTCGTTCAGTAAGCAGCGTACAACCGATCAACGGCACGCGCCTGGGCGCCGAAAATTCATGCACAGACGTGTTTGGAAGGAGACCCGCCGATGTAGGACCAGTTTTTCCCTGGTTGAAGAAAGAGCCGTAAAGGAGCCGAATGACTCAGACGCATTTTTTATCCACTCGGTGGTTCTACGTTTTAAATGAAGGAACTTCGTTTGTCAAACTGTAATGAGTGTTCTAGGTGAACGGGCACGGTGCATGGACTCACTGGACATCACTAGGGAACCTATAAGGCCATCGGAATGTCATTTATTGCCACAAGAAGACTGTGCCACACCGACGGGAGAGCTAAGCCTCCTCGCCAGTCATAGCCACTACAACGCCTCGCCCGTCGGCTTCGTCAACGCATCAGCTCGAGGCTACTCGCCCCCTCAAGAAGTGGAGGCCATTGGAGACATCGACCCGGCATCGATGTCCGACCCGAGATGGCGGTGGTTCACCAAAATAAGTGGCCTTAAAAGGTGTCAAGCAAGCGGCCACCACGCAGGAGCTCAACTGGCGCCATGTCAAGTACTCCCCACCAAAGAAAGGCAAGGACGCGAAAAAACGCAAGTTTCCTTGTATTCTTCTCACAATAATACTGCGAAAAACAATGTGCACTATATTGTTTGTGATAAACGTAGAAGAGGCTAAGCTCGTGCATTGGTAGGTTCAACTTCGTGCCCTGCAGTATGTTACTTCTTGGGATTTTATGACTGCCTATTTAGAAACAAGTGTTATTTTGAATTTGCCATAACAACAGAACCTTGTGAATGACGAATCCTGGATGTTAATTTAGTTGCGGCGTTTGAAATTGAGATTAGCTACACTTGGGATACGACTCATTTGGTTAAACTTAATCGCCAGCATCCTAGCAAACACGGATTACGTCGGGTTTTTCTTGCTCAACGCAGCTTGTTGAGTTCACGCACGATTTGGCTCTAGCAATAGATAAGCTTATAGTAGTTGACTCTTTTCTTGTGCGGCAAAAAAGCATTTTACGGTGTTTGGTATCGCCTTCTTGTTAGTACATTGCGGGCAATAAAGTGAATGAATCGGTTATTGCATGGACAGCCGAGTATATCTCTCTAAGACAGCAGGTTGTCGCTCTCAATGGTTGTTCGTCCGGATATGTTCCCGTGACCTCAGGAATTCCCCAAGGCTCAGTTGCGGGCCCTCTTTTGTTTGTGTGGCATCAAATCTTTGTTAAGAATGTTCGCGAACGACTGTGTAATTTACAGGACTATAGCGAATGAACGTGATTCAAAATACTTGAAGCATGATTCAAATTAATAACATCCTGGTGTGCTGTTTCAGAAAAAGTCGTTGAATTTTAAAAAGTGTGTTAACGTCAACATTACAAGAAAACCTTTATTCCAATTGAATGCGTATACAGTAAATTACACTTCTTTAAGAACGGCCGGGGAATATAAATAACGAGGAGTTTATTTAACGAGTTGTTGGAGAAATAGGCACGTTCACAACATAAAAGTTATGGCTGCACGTGTATTTGGCTTTCCGAGATAAAATTTCAGCGAACCACCACCTAACTTAAAAGAACAACCGTATTTCACTCATCTGAGCTCAATGTAGGAGTACGCATGTGTTTTCTGGGATCCCTACAGCAAAGAGCTGGTTGATAGGCTCGAAAACATACAGAATATGGCAGTGCGATTTGTATTAGGTATTGGCGCTGTCAACTTAGGATGAGGGGAAGTAAAAGTAAGCTTAAATGGTAAGAGGGGAAAGATCATAGACGAAACCTGAGGTTGAAAATGTTTAGTACTATATATCATTCAAAAACTGGAATAGAAGGGGAGAAGTATATCCAAGCGCCATTCTACATAGCCCAAAGTAGGATCGCTAGCTTCAAGCAAATTATTAACTTTCCTTTAAGGTGACGCCGTGCACGGTTCATTTCATTTTAGATCAAGATGACAGTGTAATTTTCTTCCACGTATAATTTTATCCACTGTTTATAATGACGATTTTTACCGCACTTTGTAGAGTTATTCTGTCATTTGGTCTCTTCTTTGATGCTTAGTGTTATGTATCTCCCTGCTTTAATGCATGCAAGGGCAAGCAGGTATCAAATAAATAAATGTTTAACTGAACAAATCAGTTAATACACAAACAAATAAATAAATAATAAATAATAAAAAATAAAAAATAAATAAATAAAAATAATAAATAAATAAACAAATAAAAAAAATAAAACAAACTTGCGGAGCCGCAAGTTCGCCTCCCACGGGTTGAGAACCCTACGCATTCAAACTTGACCAATCAAATATTTATTGCTTTATTCGTTGCAGTATGCAAGATTTGCTGTATGAATACTACAATTGCTAAGTTATTTGTTTGAAAGAAAACATGAAACTCTTGTCTTACCCCTTTCTTTGCGTGAATACAGAGTGATACAACTGCAGCCATCTGAAGAAGGGCGTCCTTTGCAACATGTCTAGAATTTTCTTAACTTAGTACGGCTTTAGAGGAAAATTAAGTTCTTTTGGACTACTAAGGAGTGTGCACGTAACTCATGAAAACAACATAAAAAATATATTGAAAATGAAAATACTTCTTTGACCTCTCCTAGGAAGAGCCCTGTTAAAGATTGTCACAAAAGTTGATCGAGTACAAAATTCTTTTGCAAGAAAAATGGGGAAATACTGGACATACTTTTTTTGTGAAGCAGATTATATTGAATGCTGCTGAGTGTTTTGTGGAGTACCGAACCGCTTCGTAAAGGCATTCGCAGAGGTTTTATATACAAAAAAACTGGACTAGCAGCTGTTGTAAAAATAGCTGATTTAGTTAGAGCATGAAAGTGTTGTCTTAAAAGAAATTGCCTTAAAGCGGCACTTTCATCTTTGGGAAATTCAACCCACTAAAATATGCGCCTTCCGCATCCACCCCTCCTTTCTTGTTTATTACAGGAAAGCCGCCCCATAGAAGATATGAGGACCTGGACGATTCATCTATTCCAGCTCCCCTAAGAAATGAATATTTGCTGTATTCGACCGTAAAAGAGGCACAGCAATTAAAGGACCGACCATTTGTGAGCACTGTTGAATAAATTAATTTTGGTGTAAACTGATGCTGATAATTAAGCCAGGCTGCCCTAAAGGCTGGACGGCTGGTGGTTGCGCGCGGGCTCACTTTGATGTGGGTGCAGTGGACCCCAAATGGTGGGTTTGTGCTGCTGGAGAGCGCGATTGAGTCATCTGCTTGCGCTGCATGCAGTGGTCGTCCACCGGCCTTAGTACAGGTAGCGTACTGTGGCTGAACAACAATGCCCGTAGCACGGCCGAATTTCCGGCAGCTTTAGCCCGGCTGGAATCCGACGACCGCATCTCGGCTGTCCTCGGCTGACCGCATCTCGGCTGTACGATTCAGCGCCAAATTCAATTGGGATACACATGCAAGGTAAACTGAGCGAGTGGAAGATATTCAATGTGCGAGCGCGCGACCTTCTTCCGGTTGCACAACCCGCCACATGATCAAAAGCGAAATTGTTGCGTTGTGATAAGTAAACTTTTGCAACCAACTTATTTTTGCACCCCTTATTGTAAGCACGACTTTCTTTTTCTGTACTTGTACACACACACTAGAGAAGAACAAAGAGCAGACTTTTTGTAAATGTTTTATTGCAGAAACGTACCATCGTACAGTAAAAACACAACATGAATATTTTACGATTTTAGTCGCATGCAAAAGGGTACGCCACATGCCGGCATGCTAATAACTAGGTATCAATCCTGTGCATATACATTATTTACGAAGGCTTTTTACAAAAGAAAAACCACAAAACCTATACACAAGTTCACAGCACTTACTCCGATATAAAATCATCCCGTGAGTGGGACAAGACATTGAGGTATACCCGCACACTTAAGACGTAAAGGAGCTCTGGGAAGTGGATAGAACAATCCTAAGGTACCTGAGTTGGACATTGACACATTTTCTATTCCGCAGCATTTTTTTATGAAAACTTAAGCAAAAATATACAATATATTGAAGCCACTACAAGGTGACCTGGGAAAATACCACGAAGGGTTTATGCATTCTTCAGCGGGACATATCTGCATTGTTTAAGGATAAAACCAAATACAAGCAAATAATTTGTACACACATACATGCCCCCTTCCGAGGCAAAAAATAGTGACACATTATACAAACGAAATACTAACAATTACGAAAATTTCCGCATATTCCGTGCCGCAGCAGATTTTCTGCTGCGTTGTTTTGCCAAGGAAATATTAACAAAACGAATGTGCCACAACAGGCGAATCCTCGCAAAAAGGTGCACGAAGGCTTCCTTGCACTCTACCGTGTAGAATTCTTGCCTTTTCACATAACCGTGCAAAATGCTTGCCAAAACTCAATTGACGTTAGGCAGGTGCGCCACAACACCAATATGCTCCAAAAAGCAAGCTTACATGACCTTAAGGTCTTAAAGAAATCGTCAGAAGGCACTGTAATACTTCCAAATAAATCTGGGGAGTTCTTATTTGCCTTCAACATTGCAAAATATTGGTGTGAGGCACTAAGCCGGCGATCGACATTCTTCATAAGGGCGCTGCACACACAGTGCGGAGGCCTCTTCAACAAAAATTGTCGCACAATATATCCCCGAACATAGTAGAGAACGTTATCTTCCACTATATCATGGCTAGCTGGCTGTTCCTCATGGGGAAGGATATCAACTGTTGATGCTGCATCAAAAGTAGTGGCAAGTGAAGGCGGTCGCTCTGACATGTGTGCCAGCACAGTGCTGTGATCCTGTTCACAGTTTCCTTCGGAAGAAAGCGAAACCAGTTTGCCAACAGAAATGTGTTTCAGACCTGATGTGAACTGAAGCACATTTGGATTGTCATTGCAGCCATGCTTTAACCTAAGCAACCCGAAAAGATTCTCCAGGGGGTCCTGCTGTAACCAGCGAGTCAACAGCACACGAAAATCAAAATCTTGAAAGAGGTCGTCCCAGAGGAGGATAGCCTTTATGGTGACCTTCCTTGCTTCAACTGTGTGTGGTTGCCGAGACCCTTCAAATTTCCAGCTTTCAACCCATGACAGGCACTCCCGCAAAAAGGCTAAGTGTTCGGAGCCTTCCGAAATTGCATAGCGCAACTTTTCACCATTTTTTTTCACAGAAGAGCTGTTGAGACAGTCGAACAACTTATCGATCTTCTCGAGGAAATCAGCTGTGGGTTTTGCGAGGGCCGTTAACTCGCCAAGAGCAATGAACACGTCAATGGCCACTGAAACCGATTCGCTCATCACCTGGGTGGCATATTTAAATTTCATGTTATTGAAAGGCTTCCGGTAAATGTGGTTGTCGGTTAGTTTCTTTGCCAATTTTAGTTTGAGAGGATGCGAGCTTTCGTATAGTTGCGTAATGAAAGCCCAATCAACTATTTCTTGCCCGACATGGAGCTTGTGAGGTGCGCGAAGATTATTCCTTGTGCATTTGAGTAAGTGTGGCCTGTCATATAAGAAATAAATCTTACGGCCTTCAAGTACAAAAAATGCCTCTTCAGACGTCACACCTAGCTTATTTGCCACGGTGATGTTGCTCCCACCCTGGTCACAGATGAGCGCCTTCACAAACAACTGGATTCCTTGCAGCTGCTTAATTAACGTTATGATTAAATCATGTAGAGTATCTGCGGTCGCCTTGGTCCTTGATACTGTGTAAGCAACAGGTTGAATCCACGCTTTTGAAATGCCTGCAACAAGTATCAGGAGCGCTGAATTTGCCACGGCCGGTATTCTTTGCGTACCACTATCGGCAAATCCCATCACAATGTCATGCCTTGCATCGTACTGAAGATTTTCCTTCAAAGACATTTCGTCAAATATTAATGTACCCGCACGATCCGTTAAAGACCAATCCCGAGTAGCTTCTTCGAGGGCTTCAATAACGGTTCTAATAACTCCGGGAGTCATTGGAATATTTGACAACCACTGTTTTAGTGACCTCACAGTTGGCATGTCAAGCCGTGTAGACAAATGTCTGTACGCTTTGGGACCATGAAAGTACAAGTTTAAAGCGAACTGGCGGTGCTCGGGCGACCACCTCCTTCCTCTGTGTTTCACACCATTACTTTTCACTTGCGCCTCAAGCAATCTAAAGAATTTCTTGCTGACGTAGGGCCTGATAGCATTCAGCGCGTCTGACTTGGAAGTCTTTCTAACTTTTTTCTTGCCAGTTCTTGACATTGCCTTCCGAAGCCTTGCGTTTATCTTCCGCAGGTTGTCGATTTTTCTGGCTGTCCGGGGCGAGCACCTAGAAGTCTTGTGTTGCCGAGCCGCTGGCATGGAACCTGAAACAATTATAAATAAAAGCTCAATATCCTACTGTATCTTTCCGAAATGCCACGATGATTTTTAAACGCAGTAAAACTTTAAGCCGCCTCTACAATTAAAGTATTTTATTATCTGTGATAGAAGTAATCACTTGCTTATATTTAGTTCTAGATGCTTCCCTTATTCAAACTTGAGGCATTGGAGCAGGCCTCCCATCAGCACATTGCTGGGTATTAAGCTTATTATTGGCCTATATAAACACCTACCCAGGCAGCACGGAAAGTCCGTTTCTTGACCGGCCAACCTATGGCTGTTCTCCGGAATGCTCGGCAAGAGGCAACGAATTGGCTGCCGTTGATAATAAAATGGACGGTACGAATCCGGCTGCCGTCACCTCGGAACGTTTTCGGCAGCCAATGCTCATATGTTGGTCGCCTTTCACTGGTTTGCCGTAACCACGGTTTCTCCCCGGCGCGGGTTGCTTATAAATTCTCTGGTAAGTCACCCGCCGCCGAGGAACGGCGCTTGCTCCCGCAACATTGATCAGAAGACGTGCGGCAAGCTTGCGGCTGCCGAGTACTCTTTTTTTCTTTGAAAGCCGGTCATCAAAAGATGAGCAGCAGGTACCCGTCTTCCGAGCGTCCAACCTCTTTTCGCCTGCCGGAGTATAAAAGATGAACGGCTATGATGCCGTAGCCGAGTACTCGTTTTTCCTATGGCAGTTAATGTTCAAAAGTCGACAAGAAAACGTCTGGCTCCCGATCGCATTGATCCATTCGGAACCAAATATTCACGCTCCTGCTCTTCGAAAGGTGAACGGCTGATGTCTGTCACAGGTCTAGCACCGCCCCTGCCCAATCACCGGAATTCCGAAGGTCATGCGTGGGCTTGCGCTTATCCACCGAACACAGTGTGCTGTATATACATGTACACTCATGGACGAATGAATGAAAACACGAAAATATTAAACGGAACGCTCTAGAGGAAAGAATATGGATAGTGAATGCAAAATAATGGCTCGCTAGTGGTATATTTGGAAAGACACATTTTCAATCTTTGTTACTGTTATATAGCGGCGCGATTATTTCATTTGCATGGAAAGAAATCGCGCTATTTGTGTGTTCCGGTTCATATTTTCGTGTTCGCGTTTCATTTGTCCATTATACGTTTTAGGCCATTCTTTAAACTTGAAACCAAAAATAAATGTCACTTTTTTGGACTAAAGAAGAAGTGCGCGTAAAACAACTCGTGCTTTGCCAGCCTGCATAGACACTGACAGCATTGGTACAGACGCTGACCTCATTGGTATTGCAATTTTTGATACAAGTTAAAAACGTAAGCTTTGTGACGAACCGCGACGCAGAGGAGGTTAAGGATCAATGCTCCGGGCGCACAACGCATATTACCTAGAGTAAAAAAGACCGCCCTTTTGGCGGTCTCTTGGCATTCTTTTTTCCTTGGGACGTCAAAATCACTGCACGCAGAACGTTTGTCAGCAAGTTTCCTTGCTCGTACAAGTGACCTAATACTACTCTGCGGAAATATGTATTCTATAGAATCTGTATTTTGGAGCATTCATCGCGATAGCAGTAATTACATGCAACTGGCCCATGTCGTGCCATCAAGCAACCCTTTTTATTCGCCGTCTGTGTTGATGGAAAGAAGCAAAAATCGTATGTGCTATTGAACGAGTTCCCGGCTTTAGCACCTAAGTAGCAGTCAAGAAATGCACTAACATGGGCCCAAACAGCGGCGAAAGCTCGTGGCTTCCTGGACTGAGAGAAGGCCAGCAGCTATATGTAAACAAATGTGCCGCTCGGAGGACGCTAAACATGACAGCAGATCTATGTACCGATAAGACCTCCCACTAAAAAAATTGCCGAAATTCAGGTTAGAGATAACATTTTTTTTTTCACGCGTCAAGAAAACGAGGATTTCACCAGCCGAAGCCATGATAGCAGTCTAAATATGAAGGCAACGATTCATTAATTAGACCACGTGGACATCCCAAATTTTAGTTCCCTCATTGTTTCTGTGGAAGGCGAAGTGGTCCCAATCTTATCTTTACAACCCCTCAGACGTGACCAGAAAGAACGGTGCATAATTTGAGCGTATTTTGTTATAGCCCTGAAAAAAAAAAATAAACTGGTACGTAAATTTCTGTGATTGGTTGATTTATTATTATGTGGCTTAACGCGCTGACGCTATAGATACGCAAGCGACGAGGAGCGCTGTAGTGGAGGGCTCCGGATTAATTTCGGTCACCTGGGGATCTTCAACGTGCGCCGAAATCTCGAACACACGGGCGTTTTCGTTTTTGGCCTCCATCAGAAGTATAGTTGTATGACGGTTTCAACCTTTCAGAAGAGCTAGCTCTTTATCTTTGATTTCTAATACTTTTGATTGACAGCATATAACTTTGTTTATACAAAACTAGCTTTAACCAAAGGTAATTGTTTAGAGGAACTCGTTCGTTTGGGGGTCTATTACCTATCATGCGCAATTACGGGGTGAGTAAGCTGTCACGCACACACAAAAAACCACAGCTAGCCGCCGCTGCAGCTACAACTGCCAACCGACCACTACAGAAATCTCCCTTGTCTGGGCTTCCCGATTGCTGCATGGACCAGTTCCAGTTACTTCAGCATGACCTACGGAAACGTGAGGAAGCCTCAACATCGCTTTCGACAACGACTACCTGCATGCATTAGACGAGACGAGTATCACCTCTCTGTCACTCTTGTAGTGTTCGTTAGGACATTGAATCTGCACTGTGTGCTGAAACTCAGCGTTTCCTGTGCTCACAGCACTCGACTGCGTCTGCGACAAGGGCTGCGAAGGCCTTGCCTTTCTCCGTGACCGCGCTTTGAGAAAATTCTGTGAACGTTTGCACTGTGTGCGCGTTTGTGCGTCTTTCAGATTTGCGTTTCTAGAGTACTGATAGTGTATGTGTGCGTTTTTCTGTGCTGGTGTATTCATTCCTTGTCATTTTCATTCATCAAGCCATCTTGTTTCCAGGCTGACTTCTCCGTATCATGAAGGTATTCCTCCCTCCCAGTTTTCCTCGCAGAAGTTACGAAGAAAACACCCGACAAAAAAACTCCCAAGCATTTCCCCGAGGGTGAACATGGTTAAGTGCGAATGCACGGGGTGATGCTATGAGGGGGAGTAAAGTTAAAATCCGTTGGCATTCGCCCGTGAGCGCGCGCGAGCCGACCCACGGAGGTCTGGCAGTTTATCGCTGCATATATAGGGGGGTACGCCGCGCCGAGCGCGCCGAGCCAGGTGGCTGAGAGAGGAGGCGAGCGCAAGGAGAGAGGGACAGCGGCGCACGGCAGCTGCAGCCGAGCGAGGGGGAGAGGAGAGAGTGTGACGTCACGGTGGAGAGAGAGGCGCGCGGCAGCTGCTGGTGAGAGGAGGCGCGCTGTGACGTCATACCATGACGTCACGGCGCGAGGAGCGGTGCGGGGAGCGGCGCGCACCCGCGCAGCCACGGCGACGAGGCGGAGCGAGCGCGGTCACGTGGTGAAGTGACGTCACCGCGCCGTTGCTACCGACGCTCCTCTCCGCTCCACGCCGTTGCTAGGGAGAGGAGGACTGCGGACGCCGCCGCCGGCGGTGGAAGGTTTGGGGTCGCTTATAAAGTGCATTCGCACTTAAAAAGAAATGCTAGTGAATCCTGTCGAGTACAGTAAAGACTCACATAAACGCTGTACCTTTTACGAGAAGTTATAGATTTACCAACCAAGTGGTTGAAAAAGCGTAAGGCGAGCGACACCTGCGACAAAGATTTCCCTCGGTAATGATAACGCACCCTGAAGTCTCAGATCACACCTTCAAATGATTGATGCAACATCACGATCTGCAAATGCGCGAGCCGAATGATTCAGGACTCCCGTGCAAGCCTGCTCTGAAGCAGGCCGAACGCCAAATTTTGTCCGAGCTGAAAAGCACGTAAGGCCCACGTTAATTTTTATTTGTCTGGTTACGACCGAGACAAGTCCACGAGACCGCGTACGGCGCAGGGAATCAGAGCCAGAGATAGCGGCAGATAAGACAAGTCCGAGGTAAAATAAATAGCTAAGACAGGTGAAACGGAACATGCCGTCACCCCGATTCAAAGACTTTTACTCGCCATCATCATCCCTGTTCAAGGTTTTTTCAGGGCGCTGCCATGCGCCAAAAATACAGCCTGGTTGGCTTACATCTTCTGGCCAAAACTGGCAGCCAATCGGAAAAGACCGGGAGCAAGAAGGCAGCGATCGGCAAAGTTGCAATCAGGAGCCTATTAAAACTGAAATACTTGTGAACACAAAAAGCAATATTAATTTGGAATGAATGATTCCTTAAAGATTGACAAATTTCGCAATGTTGCGTGATCACTTTGCATGAAAATACAAAGAGGGAACTCTGCTCTTGTGTTCGGCGCTGCAGTCGCTTCCGATCAGGATTCTATTTAAACTGAAATACTTTTGAACACCAAAAGCAATGAAAATATAGAATAAATGATTCTTTGAAGATTAAAAAAATTGGCAACGTTGTATGATCACGTTGAATTAATATATAAAGTCGTAACTCTGCTCATGTATTTGGCCGTTTCGGCGCTGCGGTCGTTTGCGATGTAATTTTTCCATCAACAAGTGCTGGCGGCGCGTTCGACCGTGGTTGCGCGTTGTCCGTGTTGTTATTCATGTTTTTTGTGCGATATACCGTCGTAAAATGTGTTCACCCTTTGTGGATAAAGCCTGCTTGCGACGTTGGAAACACGTGCAGTTAAGGATAAGCTGAAATACAGCGGCAAACGATCGAAGGACGGCGGCGTTTTCCTGTGCCCGGACAAAGAAGTTCGGTAAGTTCTTTTTTGCGGGACCTTTTCTAGCGCGATTAAGGTTCGGTGACAGAAACGTGTTATTGGCTTGATTTATCGTTTCCGCGTCAGTCTCACGCTGTGGTTCATGCAAGCTAAATGCAATTTGCTGGCGCTGCTTGATATGTCTAGCGTTGCTGACGGACAGGTGGTGGGCGCAGCGGAGGGCCTTAGGAAGCTTGAAATAATTGCCGGTGCTTTTGATAACATCGTGAGGAATCGATGTGTTTGGTTTCGTATGCGTTTTTTATCGCATTCGGTCTATTTCTATATGCGGCCGTGCGGTTTCACCGCGCTTTTGTTTTATTTCGATAGCTGTGCCACTTCGAACAAAGCAAAATACAATGTGCGACTGCTTAACTTATCGGACGTAAAACTTCCCTTGAGAAAAATGAAAACCGGAAATAGTTTGAAAATCCTAACTTGGCAATAAAAGTGTTTTGATATTTTTTTATCGTCTTGTTACTGGCTGAACACCTTTCCTGACCCTTTTTCGCGTTCTCTTTCTTTGTAAACTATTTGTTTTCTTCGAACAGTTTGTAGTTCAGGAGCACCTAGTCGGAGTATATTTCACATTGCTGTAAACGCTATCTACGCTTACATAGCATTGGTTTTGAGCACCTTTCATCAATTCTGTGGTTAGGTCTTTTGACATAACTGTCTTGATAATAAAACAATCATTGAGTGAGTGTTCTTACTTCTCGGAATGTGTAGTGTACTGTGAGCTTTTAACTTTGGCAAGTAACGACGTTTGTGCTTATGTAACTTTTCTTTGCAACCTTTTCATTTAAAAGTGGCTGGAGCTTCAGGACGGGGGCTTTCTGGCAAGATGAAAAGCAATAACAGGTACGTACTGCATTTATGTGACCGATATAGGAACCCAGAAATAGAAACTGGACCTATAAGTATGCGTTTGAGTGATGTGGGGCCTTTACAGCAGGAAGTATGCCCACCTAACTTGTGGGAGTTGTTTATTCTTGCATTACCACAGGAATAATAGTAGTAGGTAGCCCTTTCAGCGGTAGGACGCTCTGCATGTTTAGGACAGTTGAATTATGTTGAATGTAGCTTTTTATACGTGCAGAAAGTGAATTCCTGTTTTATATTTCTTTTGCACACAATGTAGTGCCTGTGCAACCCAGGTTTTCTGGGTGAAGAGTCCTTCAACATCTGCTTGAGGCTAGGCAGTTGTTATGTCATAATGCTAGTAATGTGAGTAAGCACAAGGTCTTGCAGGTGCAGTCCCAGTGCCGCAAGAAGTAATTGGAATGCTGGAGCTGGGGCCAAACTCGGGTCTGTGTAGCTGCACCAGCGGTAACTGACAGCAGCATATCATATTATACGCATGCATATCGGCCACAATATCCCCTCTATACCTATGGACTCTTCTGTATTACCGTGTCACTGAGCATTATGCATTGGATGTTAAATGCCGCGCCAGTGGAGTGATGGTGCTGTCAGCAGACACTTCTGGCAGCATAGCCTGCATACTTCCAGTGACTGTGAGCTAGTCAAGCTGAATCTCTTGCAGATACAGGAAGGCAATGTTCTTTTCCGTGAATACAGACTCCTGACATCCTTTGGCGCTATCTATGCACTGAATTTACATGGCTTCCTTGTCAGTGTTCAGTTAATCAGCCGGCTGTTTTGCGATGGGTTAAGCAAAATAAAAAAAAACAGTGGGGAGGTTATGCTGGGTGTGCGTGCAAGGTCCCGAAGTTATTTGTGAACTTGAGTTGTAAGTTGATCTGTCAAATAAATTTCTTTCCCTTTTGCATTCAAGCTCACCCACCCCCTTCTCTGAAATAAGATCATGTCTATGCTACTGAGCTGCACTGTTGTTGGCACCTGGAGTGAGGCATCTTTATGCTTCATTTCTTTATGTCGACTGCATACTGTGACTGCTCAAAATGCTGTAAGCACAGTGCTTACATTATGCGCACAGGCTCAGTTTTTGTGGGAGTTCAAATTCATTTCAACCAAATAACCTTCCGTGGTGGCTCAGTGGCAAGTCGTTGCGCTGCTGAGCACGAGGTCGCGGGTTCGATTCCCGGCCGCGGCGGCCGCTTTTCTGATGGAGGCGAAAAGCAAAAATGCCTGTGTGTATGAGATTTCAGCGCACGTTAAAGATCCTCAGGTGGTTGAAATTAATCCGGAGCCTTCCACTACGGTGCGCCTCATCGCCTGCGTTGCGTCGGCGCGTTAAGCCCTACAATCAATTAATCATTTCAACCAAATAGATTTTTGTCGAAGCAAAACGAACCGTTGGGCTTTCTTTGCCATATTTTGTTTATTCTTGCTCATTAATTAAAAATATATTTTTTTTTCATCTATATAAAATGGCTTTAGTGCCTCTAAATGTGTGCAGACAAAAGTTAACATGCTGGGTTCTGTTTTTAAATGAGGCATAGCCACATGCTACTCAAGATCATGAGTTCGCTTTCTCGAATCATAAGAATTGACAATTTAGGTTCTTTCGGGCCAGTAAAGTGACCGCACATGTTGATGGGGTGGTAATTCTGGCAAGGCATCAACCGCTTGGTCATCATATTGAACATATATTTGGCTAGATAGTGTGCGAAGGATGTGAAAAGAACAAATTGTACCAAAATAATGTAAATTAAGTGCAGTCAAAAGTTTGGTTCTTTGCACTATAGGGTAATGTTAGTACCTAAGCAGCATTTACTGTATTCGCAAGCTTGAGACACTGACAGCGTAATGCACTCGCAGCTAGGCTCAGTGGCTAAGGTGTGGTGCTGAGCCCATATATGCAGGTTTGATCTTGGCCGCGGTGGCTGCTTTTCTGATGGAGGCGAAAAGCGAAAACACCCTTGTCTCGAGATTCAGCATAAGTTAAAGTTTCCCAGGTGCTCAAAATTAATCTTGAGCCCTCCACTACTGCACGCCTGCCTCATAGCCCATGTGCAGCTTCAGCGTGTTAAACCCTGCAATCAGTCAATCCGACGGCGTAACGTAATCACGTGATTTTTATCAGAGCCTTTTGGTGGGATGAGGGGGCAAACGTTGATAGCCCTGGCAAATAAAATGCATCAATGGTACAAATGGGTAAATGACGGTGATGGTGATTGATTGATTGTGGGGTTTAACGCGTTGACGCAACGCCGGCGATAAGGCGCGCCGTAGTGGAGGGCTCCGGATTAATTTTGGCCACCTGGGGATCTTTAACGTGTGCCGAAATCTCGTACACGCACGCGTTTTTGCTTTTCGCCTCCATCAGAAAAGCGGCCGCAGCAGCCGGGAATCGAACCCGCAACCTCGTGCTCAGCAGCGCAATGCATTAGCCACTTAGCCACTGCGGCAGGTACGGATAGGTAGGTTTACCTAAAGTAGCCCATGCTGGCTTGTGCTCCTGCATGGTCTACTATAGGTAGATATTGGGGCAGCAAGGCAGTGCTCCCTAATGATTTGGCCGCAACCCCCCTGTGTACCAAGCAGGGGTACCTGAAACAGTCCTTCATCATTTTTTGATACCTCAAAAGCTTCTGTCATTGATGATCGGGCACAAATAAGATTTCATTTCGTTGTTGCTTATAGCCTTGCTCTTCTGATCAAGATCGGTCTAAAAAAAGCACAGAGAACATAGTGTATGCTAATTTTGAATTTTGCCCTTCCAATAATAATGCCAAAGACAACCCCGTACCGTGTTTACTGAATTGTAATGTGACCACGATTGTAGCGTGAGGGGTGACTTCATCGCATCCAGAAAGAAAAATTAAAACCACTAAAGTAACTCAAGGGGTAACTTTCTGTCGTGCCAAAAAAAAAAAAAAAAGAAGAGCCGCGAAAGTACTCACGTGAGGCCAGTGGAATTATGGAAAAGCACATTTATTTTTCAAACACTTGGGCTAGGCGCCCACCTTTGACACTTATAACTTCGCAGGAAGCCCATCTGTCGAGTGATATCACTTGTTTTGAGCTGTATCAGCTCAACACTGACCGCCAAAAGGCGGTTACACTGGTTGGTGACGAAATCAGCAACACCCTTTTGTAATTCTATGTGGCAGCTGTAGCAAGGCCCTCGGAAACTTTTTGGGCAGGATTCGCATGTAAAAAGGCGCTCCCGCAGTAGCTGCCATCCACAGACGGTCGATGTTTACTCTTCGGGGAGCTGCCGAATTCCCGATTTCTCGAGCCATTAAAATAGCATGGGTCATACTGAGTGCAACACGTTGCCGTAACAAGGGGAGCTGAAGTGGTGTTGAAACACTTTGGGGCAACGAAAGTTACCTATGCCTCAATACGAAAGTACGGCGCGAAAACAAAGGAAAAAAGTTGCGCACGCTGTCAACCACCACAGAAAAAAAGCAAGGAAACGGAAAAAGTCGATCTTAGCTTGTAGTGGACCCGAACAACTCTGACACATCTTGCTGACATAGATTGCGAACTGGCCAAACTGTAGCCATTGATCACAATTGGGTGCATCATTGCAATTTTAGGCAAATTCAGTTGCAGTATTAGATTGTAACGCGAGGGTTGACTTCAGGTTGCAAAAAGAAAACGTGTTATAATCGACTAAATACAGTAACATTCATATTTGTATTTAACTATTTAAATTCAATTTAAGAAATGTATATTTGTTCACCTCCTCTATTGTTTTGATTGTTCAGCATACTTGATCATGACAGCATCATGTGACGTTTTCTGACTGCCTAGAGATGAATGAACTCATGTTGCTCATGGCAATTTGCTGAATCACTGATTGAAATTTCGAAAAACTAGGGAAATTTTGACGCATCAGTTTGGTAGGCACCCTGACTATAGACCACAATTTTCCAACCTTCTCAGGGTGGCGCCATTTGCCCTGGATTGGTGTGGAGCTGTGCCGGCATTTCCCGGGGGAGAGCGGGAGCAGCCACGGCCCCAGCCACATGCCGCCAGCCGCATTGGACTGCGTATCGTGTGGCTGATTCGGACACCTAATCTGATTTGAAAATTGGTAAGTTCATATTCAACAGTTTGCAACCCACAGTTTACAGTGCAGTAGAAAGTGGGTTAAAGGTGAATGGAAGCTAGTTGCATGCGAGGATTGCGTATGCTGTACACAGGCTGCAAATGGACTATGCTGTGCGTGGTTCTCACCGAAATCGCGGTTTGTGGAGCTATATTTCTCTGTGTCACACTTTTTCCAGTCAATTGCTGCACCCGACTCCTATACCCTACGAATTAGCTATGCGTCTCACCGTCCCCGCAGAGCTGAGCTGTAGCATTAGAAAAGGGTTGATTTTTGTTTGTTTCTCGTCTATAAAATGAACACTGCTAACCTGTAGGGAACAGAAATTAGCGATAGATAATGGGATTGGAATCAATAACTGGGCTCTAAAAACAGCGTGCGACAGCGCGTATTGTTGCAAAGGTGCTACATTCAAATATGTTCAATTGGGCGTGATAATCTATTTGCGGAAGCACTCAGGGACCCCCAAAATCTTAGTTTTGGTTTTAATGCATAACGATCTTGTGTTTGTTATTTTTTTATGTACTCAACAACTGTGCAGTGACACTAAAACAAGCAGCCTTTGCACATTTTCACCCAAGGCATGCCGACCTGCATGCTGGAGGAAAAAAAAAAGTCTGAAAAATGTGGGTACAGCTGTTATATTCAAGAGGACTGCCATGACAAAATATACCACTCAAAGGCCATGAATCTGATAAGACAACATGCGACACGGTGCATTTGCAGCCTGTGCACAGCATGGGCAAACCCGCCGTGCAGTTAGTTCTCGCTCACCATGAGTGCGCTCTAGTGCACTGTTAAGCTGTAGGGTGCTGACTCGTTGAATAAAATTGTACTTGCCAAAACCTTGGTGCTGAGACAAATCGTCTGGAATGCAATTGAGCAAGCACTGTTTGATGGTAATGGCATTATCTAACCTCATCGGTGCTTTATTTTTAGAAAGTTCATAGCATTATTGAAAACCGTGAAAGATGCAGCTTCTCGCACAAGTTCACGATGTGTGCTCTGAAATCGAGTCTGCGCTTAAGAACTTCCTTACTTGGGGGTAGCTGGATGAAACATAAATTATAATCATACAAAGAACTAAATATTGCCAATGTAAATTCAACAGAAATTCGTCTTTATTGTCTTTTAGTAGCATTTATTTATGCTTCCTCAGAAACTTCACTGCAGCAACCAAGCACAAGTTCAGAAGTTCTTGTATTGTATAGACAAGGCTTGCTCAGTTTTTTTAGTATCCTGTGCAAGTTTCTAACCTCTGTTGTTGGCTAGAAGCTTACTGTGTTAATAACCGTGGAAAGAACAAGCTGACAATGTTCCTGTCAGTGCTGCGGCACTAGCTCAAGAGGCAGCGGCTTTTTTGCCATTCACTATGCCGATGTGGAAAAAGCCATGTGTGCATTTCTCCTGGCAGGTTCCTGGAGACAGGGGTGCCTGAAGTAATGAATCAGTGCTGAGGTAAATAACGTTAAGCAATTATCACAATACAGACCTCAATGAAGAGCTTCTAAGATGTCGACGTAGGTATCGGTTTGTAAAGGTCCAGTTAAGATAGTAGGAAATTGTAGTGCATTTTCTTGCACGAAAGGAAAAAAGTATTTTTAGATGTGGTGTCATGTCTCAGAAGATTTTGCTCTCGGAGCTTGTAGGCATTTTGCTTGCACACGGTGGTGCGTGCATGCTTCCCAGCTTTGGGCTAGTGCATGGGCCGCCGCTATCCTGTGAGCACCGCAGCAAAGACGTGAATATTGCGGACTTTTTTTTTTCCCCATTGCGAACACAGTACACTGCTAACCTTTAAATGGAGGTTGCAAACCTTCCTTAGAAAGCTAATATAAAAAAAGAAACATTCGAGGAAGCCGTTTCTGCAGTACAAATAAACCACTGTTTTGAAAGCAGTAAAGATGATGCTGAGTGAAACACTGTGGCAAATAGTTTGTTCTTCGCAAAGCAGTATTTCTGGTAGAGAAGTTCAGAATGCAGCCTGGCTGTAATTTTAGAGCAGTCGTGGTTATTAAGAAAGAAGCCGTGGCTTTCTACAGTGCTGTGAACCTCTTATAAATAAGTCGTCAGTGAGCTTGGAAAGTGATGTACGGCTAAACAGTGAGTAGTCAAATGCATTCACGCGTTTTTTTTTCCAGAAAATAGTTTTTCTACCTTTAGTTGTAAGACAGCAGCTGGTGGCTTTAGTGAGCAACTACTGATGCCCCCTCCTCAACCCCCCCCCCCCCCCCCCTACACACACATACGCACCTTTTTTGGCATCTTTCTTTGTCAACTATGACTGCACGCTGCAATTTCTGTGGCTGCAAAGCTCGTGTGAGCGTACTGAGTTTGTCCCCTGCCATTTCCGTGGCCTCAACAATATTGGGGCAGCAAAGTTTTACAATCTAGGCAACTGACCATTCATAGCCGTAGTGCAAAAACATTGGGCCTGTTTGTTTCTTATTGCGTGTGATTTTTTTTTTGAGGTTCAACACTGTAAGGACACCTATGCGCAGAATTTTGCAGCGTGTGCTTCTTGCAATATCCTCGCTTTATTACACAAGACTAAAGAGGAAATGCGGTACTATGCCGTAATTGAGACAACTGAAATAAAGCCAACGGTATATAGGCTGTAAAAAGTGCAATAATGTAAGTACGAGGTCCAGGTTTTGTGTTTTCATTATAGAAGCATTCCTTTCCCGTCATTCGCACAAACATTTTTACTCAGTGGCTGCTATGAGGCTTTTTGATCTTAGTGGTTATTCGAATAAATGCTAATGTACTGCAGCACGGCTGAGATGCACTGCTTTAATTTGATAAAGGTACACGTGGGGAAATGTAGTATGATGCTTAATAATGACAGAACTGTATCAATAAGTGTTCTCAAAATACATATTTCATGGGCTTTGTTTTTCCAAATGAAAGATTGAAATGGCCTATTTTAACACACACTTCAGTTGGTTATGTAATGAGTAAAACTCGCCTGCTAGTTTCCCACAGTGGACTGGGACACTTATAAACTAGTTACACTGGCACAGTTACCCCACTAATCATGGTTAGTGCAAACTGAGCTTGGCCACCTCAGTTCGGTTACGCTAACCGCAGTTGCCGCTGCCGCAGTGTTCAAAAATCGCACAAGTCAGTTTGCACACAAGTGGCGGCGCATCAGCTTAGGCGAAAAAAATCACCTGGCGTTCGCAGAAGACGAAGGCCTTAAATAGCGGGAGCCCCCGAAGCTGCCCCCAAGAGGAGCTTGTGCTCTTTGCGTCGCTCTCGCAGTCGGCACGACCGCGCGTGAGCAGCAGCTCGTTTCCGGGTCCACTTGATCAACTATGAGAAAAGCCTAAATTTGTAAATTCCGCTGATCGTTTGCCAATAAAAATAGACAAAGCAGGCAATCATGAAGCGTTTTCAGCACTGGGAAACAATCTGTGCGCACGTCGGCCGTTCCTGCAAACATGCCGGCGCGTCTGTCCGCAAGGGCACTGAAAGCGGCTCGAACAAGCCCAGACCACGGCAGCAACAGCTTGTCGCCCCTCTTCGAAATCAATCTGATCGCGGAGAAGTTCCACATGCGACAAAGTGGATATTATAAAGGTTAAAAATTGTGCTATGTATTGTAATTCGCAGTTGTAGAGATAGCGCCAGTCAAATATCGACCGCGATCATAAGTTCTCAACACCAAACCGACCCGAAAACAAGACGGTCGCGAGCTGCTGGGGAAGCCCCTTTTTCGGCGTGCGCGAGTGCGTCGCGTTTGGGTCTGAAGCAACTGCTTAACGATATTTTTTGTCTACACTGCTTCGCCTTTGGTTTTTATCGTGAGGTTAAAAGTTTGTTACTTTATTTTTGTCACGCTCACAACCAAGTGACCGCTGTCGACACACTTGGAATTTCGCATGTAACAGCCAAAACCGCAGTTTGCGATAACCGCAGTTAAAATTTAGTAACCACCGTTAAACGTAACTACAGTTACTTCTGCCGTGTAACTAGGGTATTAATCTCAATTAAGGTATGGTGTGGGGACAACCAAAATATTTGAATATTAAAACAGTTGTGTTGACTTTTTTCCAGAACTTCTAGGGCTCCATGTCAAAATTAACAATATTTTCTAATGATAACATGAAGGACAAACAGCTGCAATGCAGTTGCATAAGGAGAGCAGCATAAAATGAAAGAAAGCTGTTTTGCAAATGGTAGGATGTTGCACCATTCTTTGGATGGCTCTTCAACTGCATGGCAGCTTTTAAAGTTGAAAGAATTTTCAGCAAATCATGTAAATCATGTCTGGCATTCCCTTGGAACTCCCTGAGGGTTCAGGTGAGCTTCAGTTGCCTGCTTCTACTCAGAGTCAGCACCTAAAGCAAGAACGAACACCATGGCTATATCATTTTGCACTTAAAATACTGATAAGCTCCGCAAGGTTGTTTGATCAGCGATTCCAAAGATTTGGTTTTATCACAATGGTGTGGAATCTAGTTTGCTGACTGCCCATTTTTTTGCTGCTGCCTTCCAGTGTGTCACAGGGCCCTTGCCACATTATAGTGTGGGGAATAGTGAAAACTTCAATCTGCCCCTTAAAGGAGTGCTGGCACAAAATTTCAAAGCACAGATGACTACATAAAAAGCTTTCTTTTTAAATAGAGATACCCCTCAGGAAGGATAACCTTTAAGTGTTCGGAAGATCATATTTTAAGTCAATTTTAAATGTGCATGCTCGAAAAAGTTAAGGATGGATTTCCTTTCGACATCGACATCAGTGTGATGCCATGTGTGCCTCTCCCCAAACTGCCTATGTCAGGGCTCCCATGACGTATCCAAGGTGGCCTACTCTGCCTGATCCTTCTGAGAACACACGGATCCTTCAGTAATGACGCCAGTGTTTTCTATTGAACACAATTGTCGAGAGACATGAGCCCAGTCTTTAAAAAAATGTCTGCTGTTGTCTTGGGTGAAAAGCAAGGAAATGCCCAAAACACGCAACACAAAAGACAAAGAAATAAGTAGAAACAACAGCCCTTGTGTTTTTCCTCATTTCTTTGTCTGATGTATCTCGCCCATTTTGCAGTCTCGTCTTTTTCAACTTAGAATCAACTTGGCCTAGCCTCAACCCTAGCAAGTCTTCATGGGCCCTTCTTTGAAATTACAAAGGGTTTAATGGGTTTGTATGCTTGCGTGATGCATACAAAGGAGAGATCTTACTTATTTTCATTCACTTCGAATTGAACAAGCAGTGACAGGTTAAAAATTTGCAACTTTTGCTGAATAGCAGGGGTCAGCAAGCTTTTCAGGCGGAGAGCCGGGTTTAATGCAATGGACACGGAGGGGGCCGGAGGGCACATTGGTTGGAAGGGGAGGGGGGCTTTGCAGGCAAATAAATTTTTGGGAGGAAATTGAAAGCAGTGTACAAAACTGGAATAGCAATCCTTATCATGTTTATTTCCAGCACGAATGTCATGAGCTTTCATGCCATGTCGGCCTTCAGGTAGAAAGTGACAGAGGAGAAGGGGTCTACCATTGTGCCGGGGGCCACATAATACTGCCCCATGGGCTGCGGGTTGCCAACCCCTGATTTATAGCATTTTCGTATATCGTCTGAACATGAAGCACTGGACAAACTAAGGTTGTCAGTTCTAGATGACTTCATTTGTGACAGGGATGGGTGGCATCTATGGAAACTTTCTGGGCGTTGTGGACAACTCAAGGTAGGTTTTCGTGGGAAGATTGACAAGCATGCTCTCGTTATGTTGCAACACTTGTGAGAGGGAACCCCTGTGTCAGAGGACCTGTTTACAGTCTAGTTTCCTGGTGCTAACAAATTCCAAAATTTTTATGGCTGCTGCAAAGATCTTAAAAAAGAATTGTTTTTACATTTAGTAACAGTTTGTGACCTCGCTCAAGCATTCAAAATGCTTGCCCGGTTTTCTATTCGTTTTGGTTGCTTGTCCATTTTTCATTTTCAAAGTACCGTATATTATGTGTGGTCTTGTTTTTTTGCAGTGCCTGGCACTGTGCATGAGAGTGGGCGAATATTTGCATCACTGCTGCTAATCTCACAAGGTTTGTGGGATTTCTGCATCTTAAAATCGAGAAAATTGACATGCAGTTTATTAGGCTTTAGGCAATACCTGCTGTTAATAGTTACTGGTGGGTTCTTTAGCATAGCCATGAAGCACAGTGTGATTGCTTTGCGTTTTAGGTTATTTCATCCCTTCTTTCAAGCTTAGAAAGACGTGTTTGGTGAGTTGGTGCATCTTAACGATACTTGAACTTGGCGCGAAATATTGACAATCACAGAAAGTAGCTGGTGAAAACAGGCAATGACTAGCAACTAACTTTTAGGCAGCGTAAGAACACTTAATTGCAGGCCAAAGTTACGTGGCTCCACTTGCATGCAAAAAAAAAAATTGTGATAAGGAAAGTTCACAGCCTAATAAATACGCTCTTTCATATGAAGACCCGTTGAAATGTCACTGACACAATTGCATCCGTTCTTTCCTATGTGGTAAGCTTCCTGAATCTCCCTTCCTCATGTATCACTGCACCTGGACAATTTTCACTTGCTTTTTAAGAGCGTCATGCATGCGCTTGCAGAGCTATGGATGGGGTTATGCCCACTTGTGCAGTTCTCAACTGAGAGCTTATGTTCATGTTCACGCAATCGCACGTTCACACACCTTCCAGTGTGCTCAATGCATTCCTTTCCACATGAAAGAGGTATCTCATAAGCAATGTCCGTACACAGCAACTTGCATAGGCATTGGTGGGCTTTTTCTCGCACCCTTGCCTATCAAAGGGACCCGTAGCACTTTCCCTCAACTACTCGGAATGTATTTTGGGGTAAAGTCTATTGTGCCAGCAATCACCTCCCACAAGAATCATGAAAATATGTTCGCTATGATGGAAGGTACGTGCGATGCAAGATCGCACATAATCATCCCCTCAACTCATTGCGCAGGGTGCTCTTTAAACCTTTAATTAAGGCAACGCCCCAATTGCCTATATAAGACATTTTGCAGGAAAGTGGAATTTTTCTATCACTTATGATTAAAATTCAATCGCTAGTCTGTCAAATCTCATTTTGTCTGCTTCCTTTTTTTGTGTGTGGGTTTGTCCCTCGTGAATTTCTCGAGCACATTTCTTTCAGGTACTTTTTGGGCACTACATCTGTTCTTGGTGTCGTGCAGAGATAGATGCAAAAAAAATTGCCAAGATCCGTGTAGAAATAAAAAATTTGTTTAATTTTAAATTTAAAAATACATGCAAATAGAGCACTGCCCTCTTCTCGAAAACCGGAAATCCGCTACTCACTTTCTCACTGACCCCGATGTCATATGGCGGGACAAATGAGGGCGGCAAAAAATACATCCTGGAAGTTTTAAGCCCATGGTGGCCTGACCTGGGAAGCTCCTTTCTGCGCTTCTTGACGCTGTCGTTCGGTGGAACCGTGCCGGAAAGTAGGAGAGGACAAGCAGCCACACGAGACCAGCAAAGTGACGTGCCTGCCGCTGCGTCAATGGGTGTTGCTATGCCTCTTTGTCTGAACTCTGTACCATCTTTACCTCTCTTTAATTTAGTGTGAAGCCATGTTCAGCACTGCCTTGCTATTGAGGTTTCATGTGAACATCACTTGTGGGTTTAAAGAAAGGTTAAAGAAACAGCTGCATATTCTGGTAAAAAAAATCCTTATAGAACGCTCACAGCAAAAAAAAAAAAAAAAATCCGCGGGATTAGAACCACTGACTTGCAAAACAGTACTTCAGATTCTTACCTCTCGACCATATACACAAGCTGTGAGACTTGCAAAAATTGAGCACAGAGCTGAGTAGTCAACAAATATTGCCAGGTGTGTCGGTTTCTTGTCATGTTTGGGAAATTCTGGCAGTGAGAATGCTTGTGTCTCACGCACCAATCTTGCAGACAACCCCCATCTTGTTAATACTAGAAGCAATGTAGCTAGAGCTTCCATATTTACCTCATGACAAGCATTACGCGATCGCAATCTCTCCGACGCAAGCAAAGGTAGCGAAGTACAGAATGTGCAACACAGAATTATATCTGTCTCCAAGGGATAATAGCTTGCCAACAAAAACAGTTTGGTTCAATTTGTCTCAAGGCAGCCAATCACTGCTAGAGAAAAATAATGTTGCTGTTTTTCAGTGAATGAAACAGCATTTCCCAGTGCTAAAACATGTCCCCAGACATAGAGACGGAGTGATAACCTGGAAGCTGCCGTCCACTTTTGCTATGCTCCCCGACCACGCCTCCTCTACCATCGATGCCAATATCTGCCGTGAATAGACATCAGCATACGGCGCGCGAATGAACGAGATCGCGTGTATTTCGGCGACGCACGCTGACACCAGGCGATGTCAACAGTGGTGCATCGTAACACGCCATGGAAAGGCACACATGTGCTCGAAGCGGAGCCATAGTGCGGCTCTCTGTTCCTGTCTCTATAGATTTTTGTATTCTTTGAGCCCACGGTTAAGCTTTTATCCTTACTTTAAAGAAAACAAGCAGTAAGGCAACATTTAGGCTCGTTTGGTCAAAATAATGGCATATACACACTTTCAAGCTTAGCCAACTGTAGGGCCAACCGCTCTTTGTCGTCATATCCGGAGGCCTCAAGTGTGACGTTGCCAGTACTGCATGTGCTTGTATTTTTAGACTAAAAAATAGAATAACTTTCTCATATCTGCGCCGCTTTGATCATTCTTTTTGCGCATGTAGAATTTTTTTCGTAGAATGTGGACTTCAAAAACATTATGAACAAAATTGAGGCGTGGCTTTGCTATTGCAAACAGCAGTGACCAGTGGAGCTGAGGGGAAGCCTCAGAAAATGGCACACCTTCCTAGTCTACCTCGACAACGCCGTAGTATTTGCCCGGAACTGCGACGAGCAACTTAAACATGAGCGCGGCCCGACAAAGCGCATTCCGAGAGGGAAACGAATGTCCCGGGGTTTTTCATCCCGGTGGACTTGCCATCGAAGTAGTCTGCTGCTGGAAACAAGGTGCAGACCCGCGAAAACGATCTGGAGGCGAGAAAAGGCGTGGCTTTGCTGTCGCAAACAGCCTCGCGAAAGTTATGCGCGGAACGCTGATGTCATTGCTAACGTCATACCATGTGCGCTCGGCAAGGCTAAACCTTTTGCACGAGGACCCTTGTATGTGCACCGGTCCTCGTCTCCACTCTCCTCCCTCCTCCCCCTCGCAAACTCGGCTGACGGACTGTGTGCTGTAGCGCCCTGCTAACATCGCTCCGAGGAGCACAAGCTTGACAGCTCTGCTGTTAAAAAGAAAAGGCCAGAGCTCTGTGCCGTGCAATAATCAAAAGGCAGCAGAACTGATTGTGTTTTCTACGACAACAAACTGTTTGCTTTCTCATGTGCTCACGTTAAAGGTATGCTTTTGCGTCATATGTTCAGCCTCGATGCATTCAACTTACAAGTGTATTTCAAATTTCCTTTCTCCGTTAGGCCCAGTACTTTAGCCACATTGGTGGCTACGACTTCAAGGCGGCTGCCCGCACGGTGTTGGGCATGGTGATTGGGCCGCCAGTGGCATTGTCCTGCAGCTGGGCAGGGTCCAAGGGGGCGAAAGAGGCCTTCTGCGAGCTAGACAACATTGTCTCTTGTTCTTGGTAAGCTGCCCTGATTTTATTTTATGCACGAGGAATTTATTCTATTATTTTCAGGGGCTACTTTATTTCAGTGTATTTGTTCGACCATTAGAGCTTATTTTTAATGTTCTTGTTTACAGGAATGAATACGGATATTGTTTGGTAACGCGTAATAAATATTGGCTCTCTGGAATAGTTGTACGTTGTGAAAACTAGAGGCATTGCATTAAGCAAGTTTGTAATACTTCTTTTTTCACCTGCGCGGTGGCTTAGTGGCTAAGGCGTTGTGCTGCTGTGCTGAAGGTCACGGGTTCGATCCCAGCAGCGGCGGCCGTTTTTTTGACGGAGGCGAAAAACAAAGACGCCCGTGTGTTGAGATTTCGGCACACGTGAAAGATCCCCAGGTGGTCGAAATTAATCCGGAGCCCTTTACTACGGCGCACCTCATAACCTGCGTAGTTTCGGCGCGTTAAACCTCATAATCAATCAATCAATTGAATTTTTTTTTCAGGAAGGGCATTGCTAAGCCTGTGGATATTTTTACAGTGTAGTATATTACTTATTTGTCTGTTTTCAATTTTCTTTCAGTGTCAATACAGCCCAGGTACCCCGACGCAAACAAGGTCGCTGTGGCAGCTGTTATTAAGAAATGGCTATGCTCCGCCGGCGACCGGGATGGCGGCCGCACGAAGCGGGAGACACTGGACAGTATGAACTGAGCAAAATAACGAAGCGGAAGACACTGGACAGCATGAACTGAGCAAAATAAAGTAAAAAAACATAATCACCACAGGCTTTGTAAATCACTACATGTCCCTGAAAAGGGTAAACAGTGCTCTTTAAAAGGGCACAAATGCTTATGCATGCAGTACGAACTTACAGCATGTCCCATTTTTAGGAACCCATGTGCGCAATTCGAACTGAAAGCTGCTGGGGTAGGACAGCCGGGATGTAAATGGCAGAATTTCTACTATGGTTGAACTGCTAGTATATACCTAAAGTTGAACAGCCAGGCTCCAGAATATGTTCAAGAGCCGCTCACCAGAAAAAGCTGACTGGCCGTACTTTGGCAAAAGCTTATGGGCCATTGATTAGACACATTTCAACGGCCGACCATCGGCATAAGGTCAACAGCTGACCTCCTGCAAAAGTTAAACAGCCGGCCTCGGGCAAAGGTTCATCATCCAGCCTCCGGCAAAAGTTAATGGCTGATCTGCGGCAAAGCTGTACGGCCGGAGACCGTTGTGGACCCCTCTGCAATGAATTGGTAAAAGGAGAGTGGCCATTGAGTGTACAGCAGTTAACTTTAAACACACGGCAGAGGCCCACCTTTGAGTGCGCGCTTTACACTTTGACTGGAGAAAGGCCGGGCAGAAATTACCCGGCTGAAGTTGCTCGGCTGATTTTAAGCCGTACAGGCTTGTGCTGCTTGGGTAATGGATATGTATAGAGAAATCTTCATAATGAAAAACAAGAAGTGCCGGCTAACTATCAGTAATCATTAGCATGTTACTTCTTAACAACATTATTGATTATGCGTTGAAAATTGTATGTTTAAGAAAAAATAACGAATTGATAGGCTTTTCTTTCAAAGAAAATAATAGCGTTTAGTAGACAAACAAGCAAGAAAGGGATCAGACAAGCGCTCGTCTTCTCTAGCCTTTAAGTAGTTCATCGCTCTTGTTCTCGTCTTCTAGCAATGTACGAGCTTCCCGATCTCCCATAATAGTGCATGTTAAGATTTGTCAAATGATTCGTGACACTAAAACGCTAACTTTACGACAAAATGTATGTGGAATGGTTTTAAAGAGCTTAAAAAGTAAACTAATTTGCGTACATGAGGGCGTAGTCTGTTGAGCTTGCTTATCGGCGCTGTCAGCAGACATCCTGCTCTTTTTTGCGGGCTGAGGAGAGCCTGTGAAAAGAGTGTAAAATATCACAGACTTTAGAGTGACGTTCTTAAAATTGGTCTTAGGCGGAACATCAAACAAATACAAATAATCTCTTTTATAACACTTCGAGCATTCATGCAAAAAACTATCACGCCGCTTAAAGGAGCCATGAAGAGAAAACAAAAGTTTGTTTTACTCGAAAGATTAGGTGTTTCATAGTACCCCAAGCGCTTTCCCGGAAGCAAATAATGCTTTATTCACTGAGAAATAAGGCAATTTCAGCCAAAATTTTAAATCTCCCGCTAAAATTGCACATTCCGTGACGTGAACAATGGCGTCATACGAGCCGGTCCTAGAAACAGATACTTAGTATGTTGACTCCATATAGCACCCACACGCGGGAGTCGACCGAGACGGCGGCCTTTTTAAAAATACTAGTAAATCCTAGTGCACCCGCAGCCCTAGTCATGGAATCGCCTGATCCGGAGACCAAAACTCTCGCCGAGGAGCTCGAGCTTGCATTTAACAACCTCACACCACTTGAACGCTCAATGCTTCTAAGTGCACGAGCGGCAAGAGTTGTGGGATACGCGGTGGACGGGAAAGCGACCATTCCGCGATAGCCACAACAGACGAACGCCCTGCCGTCAGCACCGCTGCCTCGTCAGCCCCGTCGCGACGGACGAATACAGACTGGTACGTATGTGCCGTATTTTTATTAAGGTTAATAATAGTTCAATTTCAGTAGCAGTATCACCTATGCCAGTTGGCCGGTGTCGTGTATGGAAAGCCGTTCGCGCGAGCTCTCTGCTTCGACCAGAAATATCCGAGCGTCAATGCGCGGTGTTTACGGAATTTTTTCCCCAAGGTCAGAGCGATTTGACAAAGTCGGCGACGAGCGCCAGCATGTCCCAGGAGTGAGCTAACGTAAGGGTCCCTGCCGTAATCACTTCCTCGGAAATGAAGCGAGCACACTCGTACTTCCTTTAGCTCTCTTTCTCCTCCGTTTGCAAAGTTCACAAAACGTAGCCACTTGCTTCGCCGAGGTTCGTCGTTGGGCAGCACATGAAAGGAGATCTCCTCACGGGCGGGGATGTCGCACTCCCTCGACGATTTGCTCGTACTACATGGGCATTTCAAAACGCAGCAACGAAATTTCATTGCAAAGTACTCGAACAAACTGAAGTTTTCAGTGGTTGTAAACTGGAAACGAGCTCGTAACGACAGCAGCAAGCCAACACCATTCGAAACTTCTGCGACGACTGGCACTATCTCGTCGCTTCTTGCTGTTCCTTACTCCCCTCGTTTCTATTTTTACCTTTGCTGGTTGGCGATATGACGGCCAACCTCCTGTCAAGGGATTAAGATACCAAGCAAGGTCGCGGCTGTACGTGCTGGAACGGTTCGTTGGCCCCTAAGAGCCTCGAACCCGAAAATTCGTCTGCGCGACGGTGGCGACGGCGAGATGTCGAGTTCGGCCGGCGGTAGTTTCGTACGCATTGGCGCACACGCTTGAGTGTTCGTTCAGAACTTCAACCGTTTACTCCGCCGTTCTTTATCATAAAAAGAATGTGCAGTATGTTTCACGGGCATTTAGCTCGCTATGCAAACTGTAAGCCCTGCCTAACATGCGTTTGCTTTTGCAGGCCTCCGCCAATCGCAGAGCATTATCGAGTGACATCATAGGTTCTGTTGCGGAAAATGAGCTGGTGGGTCGCACGGTCATTTCCGTTTTTCCTAATTATGTAGCTTATTTGAGCGAATTTTGCGTTATAAGTGGTGTCGTTATGGTTCTAAGGAGGTAATCTTCCGAATGAACCAAACTTGTGTTTCCTCTTCATGGCTCCTTTAAAGGTGGCTCATGGCATTTAAAAAGGCATAAGGGTTGTATGCTCAAAGGTGGCTCATGGCATTTAAAAAGGCATAAGGGTTGTATAAAGAAAAAATGACCGTTCACATATTGTCAGTATTTAGTGGGGTACTAGTTTAAGGTCAGCTGATTCATACTTCTTGTTCGCTCAGGGACCGTGGTAGGCTTAAAATTAACCCTGTAGGTGCTAAATGAGACTGCATTACTAAACACGCATTAGCAATTTAAGTGGTGATTTTTAAAGAGCTCATAAAGTAAAAATTCCCCGCATTTCCCCGAGGGGAAGAATGTGAAAGTGCGAATGCACGAGTTGAATTTGCGCGGTTCGGTAATGTTCGCGAAAGAGAGATCACACACACACACACAACTACAAAGAAAGAAAGATGCATTTATTCACAGACACCTATTTGTGTTGTCGTTGTACTTGATTGCTAGAGCGGATCTCAGCTTTGAAATTTCGTGTCAGTACTCCTTTAAGCGGGTGCATTAGCCCTTCTCACGCCCGATACCTGGCCAATCCCCCACGTGGGTATTTGCCATGTCAGCGGCCAGGCAGCGCGCGCCCATCTCCCCCCGTTGCCAAGGAAGACGAGGAGATTCCTGGCCAATCCCCCACGTGGGTATGCTATGCGGACATCGCCGGTGGACGCAGGTTCAGGGTCGCTTAAGAAGTGCATTCGCACTTAAAACAATCTGTTTACACGTGTGCTCATCTTGAACTTGGCCATCTTCGCTGTGAGCAGGCATCGTAGTGGTATTCGCGGGCCGAGGGAAGCCTGTGAAAAGAGTAAAATTGCACAGATTTTAGTGTGACATTCATAAAGCTGCTATTAGGCGTCACATTAAATACTTATAATTAGTTTCATATCTAACACCTACAGCATTCATGCAAAAAACTATTACACCAATTAAATGGGGCTCAGGGAATTTAAAAAGGCATAAACCTTGCATAAGGGAAAAATCACTTCACATATTTTCAGTGTTTAGGTATGTACTAGTTTAAGTTTAAGGCTAATTTTTTTACCTGGCTAGTTATATTTAGCAGCAAAATTATGCCGGCGAATTTATGGTTGCTCTGTGCACCATGCATTGGTATTGTTGGTTTAATTTGTGGGAGAATCTCCAAAATACTGCGCCATGATAACTTTGGCAGGGAGACATTGTGTATTAAGCGCATTTCTGTAAACAGATGTTGCAGGTAATAAAGTTTTTGCTGTTGTATGTTCAATTTACAGTAATCTCACCTGGGCTCTCGATGTGTGTCTGCCCATCGCCAAAGATGGAAACTGTTGGCACAGCACATCTTAGAAGCCTTGTCTGTCCAGGGTCCGCGTAGTCTCTGCTGGTGTGGTGAAATGGGCAGAGCACAGCCGGTAGCTGCTGTAGATCTGACGAGGCGGTAAATGAGCCAGGTCTTGCCTTCTCGCATACTTGAGCCAAACGCGAGATCTGGAACACCAACGTTTGCATGTGTAGTATTTCGGTTATAATAGATTCTAGCTTCTTTCTATTTTCAGGGGCACATGAAAGAGTTTTGAGTGAAAACTGTTTTCGAAATTAACGTTATTTGATATATTTCAAATCTTCATTTCTCAATTTGATTTTTCCTAAAAGAACGACTTGTGACAACATCAATCATGCAGCATGAACATCGATCGTTTAAATTGAAATGTGGTTTTATTATTCAGAAACGCGAATACATAATTCTATGTGTGTGATCATAATGTTCTGTGGCAACGACCCAGCTTTCCTTCTAACGCAATATATATTTCTTGAGGCAAGAGCAGTCATCCCACATTAGGATTTCTAAATGATTATTCATGCATATATACTCTCCCGCACTGCGTAATCATCAAGTATTTCTCGGGCCTTGCAGTAAACCTGTAATTAATTTTGGGATATGTTATGCCTTCATTTTGCAATAATTAATCGGCTTATAGTAGTAACTGCATCCTTGCGAGTTTATTGTAATTTTACTTAAAGCTGAAAACCAAAGCATAAAATTGAAACATTGAATTCCAATACTTATAAAGTGTAAGTATTCGAATTATTATAATTATGATTATTATTACAAACATATGCAGTAATTGCTTAGTTTGAGTATTAATTGCTACCAATCACTCCTGCTATATGCCGTGGATTCATGTGAAGTCAAAATGCTAAACACACAATTTAGATGCAGTAATTTAAATAGCCCCCATGTAAACTCACATGTGTAAGTAATTTATGTAGTCATGAATTATTTAACATAGTGCTAACCACACTTGCTATGGACCCTCCCTTTGAATCATGGACCTCGAGATGCCTTCCTCTAGGTTTAGACATTAATAGGCTGATGCTGCTGATGCTAATAATAATAATAATAACGACAACAACAAGAATAACGCATGCTACGAAAATAAACTCAACGCAGGCAATGGAAAGTTAATAAAAAGAGTCCGGATAAGGCCACGCTGTTCTATTAGTTATTTATAGGGTGCTACAAATATAAGTTTCTGCATACCGTGAATTCACTTGAGCCAAAATGCAAAACACACAATCGAAATACAGTAAATTCGAAACCAACAACGTCTGTACCTAATGTAGTAATTGGATTAATTGCCAGATGATCTTCCGCGCATGTCATGTATAACTCAAGACGTAAAACAGGCAACCGGAAAGTAATTAATAACTAGCCTGCGTGTATGCTCAATTAAATTACATAGCTACTGCACCAACCGCATCCTGCTATGCCGCGCAAGCGTAGAAAATCAAAACGAGCAGCATGCACATCGTACCTTTCGTCTGCCGGGATCCGGAAGAATTTTATGCCGGTGTGGCGTGCAGAATTTCGGCACCACTCAGCACAGCAGGATTTGTGATGACGGCGCGAATCCATGCATGCGTCTATTTCGCTGAAGGAAACTTGACGGTGGTAAAAGCGGCCTTTCGAACACCTGAGACGGTATCATACATGTGCTCGCGACAAGAAACGCCCCTTTTCAGCGGTGCGAATTAGAAAGGCGCGGTTCCCGTTTTCCACTCCGGGTGGCGCTCGTATTTTCGCAATCTCGAACTGCAACTTCTAAGTTCACTTGCGTATTAAAAACTCCGTTATTAATTGGTAACCTGTTAATAAATATAAAATGCAACAACAACGTTCATTTAAGCTCGTATGTAGTACAGCCCCCAAACGTTAGGATCGCTGCAGTCACGGGACAGGAAAACGGCGGAGTTTCATCCCCCTGGCCGCGCCCGCAACTTTACGTCGTCACAACAAAGCGGGTTTCCACCAGAATATCAAAAATATAAATTTCAGTAATTCACGCCTCTAGCTTCCTCATGGGCTACGAGGAATGTCGTAGTGAAAGCCTTCGGAAGCATTTTGACCACTTTAAGATCTTTACGGGCGCCGAAATCACGACACACTGGCGTTTCTGTTTTCTGCTTTCATCAGAAAAACGACTGGCGCTGCCATGTATTGAACCAGCGGCCTCGGGCTCAGCAGCGCAACGCCTTACTCCCTGAGCACCCGCGCTGTGTTTTTCATGTGGGCCTGTCCCCAAGGTTTCTTGCAACCCATAGTTAATGAAGAAAAGTGGGAGGGAGCGCTGGGCAGCTCGTTCCCAGAGGTCCAGATACGTCTGGTCACCCGTGCTGCCAACGTCGCTGCCGGCCTCAAACCGGCGTCCACACCGCTTCCGTAAACCAGCCTAAGGGTCAGTAGAGTGATTCCTCCTTATCTTCCTGCACCAGGACTTATACCGGCACCAACACTAGATGACCTAACTAAAACAGGGTACAAAGCATTTACGCCGGTGTCTCAGAAATCGAGTAAGATGTAGATTATAAGCCCAATATAGCGAAAATAAAGCCAACTACTTAGCGTCTAATCATAGGTTTTCAAAGTACTTTTCCATATTCCCACGGTTATGTATCCGCTGAAAGCCCGCTTTGGCAAAAGACAGATTCCGCCACGCGGCCAAGTTAAAAATTACCCTAAAAATAGCTACGAATATCCTCTCAGAGAACAGCCACGTAAGAACTATTCTAGACAAGCGGGTAGTTCCAACCCACAATCACCAAAAACAGACAATTTTTAACCAATTCTTGTCCACAAATAAAATTTCCAACAAAGAAATAGCAAGAAAAAGCTACAAAAAACGATAAGACTCATGTAACCATTGATAATGACCAGAATGCTGCAGAGCCTGCTATACCACAAATTTCCCCGCACCAAAACAACGTGAAAGAAACAGCATCATTTTGACACCACATAAAGCCGTTCTCAACCTCACAATTTTGACCATGAGACAAACTAACAAAGGGTGGACAACCAAGATAACAGCATAAAAATGCATAGACGGGTCTAGAAGAAGGGGCCGACCATTTACTCGATGGAGGAATGAAGTAGCATATTCGGAGCAAAGAATGAACTCGGGACGCGCAGGACCCCAGCGCGTGAAGGTGAATACGAGAGGCCTGCACACTGCAGTCGTCCTAAACAGGTTGTTGGTGATAATGACGACGAATAGGTGCATAACTTGAGTCTTCCTAACGCATTTCAGAAAATCTGAGAAACAATCCACTCTCCTAGCACCAAGAAAGTGGATGTGAAAACAAAATCCGGAGGGCCATCATACCCCCTTTGAACAGAAACAGGCACCCACAAGGGCGCATCCCCAAACAAAGAAGAAAAGAGAGCCACCCCCACCCCTTTGAAAAGAAACCCCTGCACGTCATGACAGACATAGCACCAATCCAGTTACCCAGCATAAAAACCCTCCTCTACCAAAAATATGGATAGAGTCCTACACAAGAAGGGGCGTTATGGCAGGCTCAAGTTCATTCGGGGTAAGTTTCAGTCTGATGAGACCTCAGTATACGCCGGCTCCCGGGTGTATCGAAGCACGATGCTTCAATTGTTGTAGTTGACAACTCTGGCAATCTTTGTGACCGCATGACCCTCCAAAGTACACGAAGAAAGAAGTGGAATTTGGAGCCATCCTACTGGCAATCCGAATAAAGGATGTATCAAATAAGAGCCTAACATCATTACCGACTCACAAAGGACATCATACAGTTTTTTGGAGGCAGAACACTAAGCGCTTGGGAATGATATTCCATCCATAATGCCGAATGTTAACGTTACCTGGACAGCCCGATCCAGTTGTCTGAAAGCGAACGACGCACTATACAATAGGTACACGAACTCACATACCGGATTCCTTGTGACCACGACTACTACAATTGCCTCTTAGAAAAACCTTAAGAAGGAATCTTCATCCTCTGCCTAGGAACACAATATCTCCCCTCACTACAATGAGGTCTCAATGCCGAAGAATCACAAGCTCTGGAGACGAAAAACCAACGCAGGTATCTGAAAATCTATGTGCGTTAAGGTGTTCGGTGGAAACAAGAGACATTAACTTGGAATTCTGCTAAATTAGGAGAAACATCCACCCTCTTGCGCGAAACGTAGCCGTATCCAAGGGTATGGCCAGGGGGAGAACAACGCAATCATAACATATTACACTTCTTCGAAGCATGGGGGGCAGATTTGACCAGCTAGTTACCACAAGATCAGCGCGAGCTTACTGCGAGGGCAAGGGAAGGATCTTCTGCATCAGGAGCCGCAGAACCAGGTTCCACCTTTGGGCTCTGTCATCTCTTTCGTAAGCCACTCCCATTTTCGTAAACCACACTATTTCTTCCTGGACAGAGATCTTCTACCCGCCACTGTGGTTCAGTGGCTAAGGCGTTGTGCTGCTGAGCACGAGGTTGCGCGTTCAATTCCCGGCCGTGGCGGCCGCTTTCCTGATGGAGGCGAAAGCAAAAATGCCCGTGGGTATGAGATTTCGGTGCACGTTAAAGATCACCAGGAACTCAAAATTAATCTGGAGCGCTCCACTACGGCGCGCCTGATCACCAGGGTTGTGTCGGCGCGTTAAACCCTACAATAAAACAAAAAAAATCTTCTCTCGGTCTTTCTTTCTCCCTCTCTCTTTTTGAAAAAAAGCAAAATTGTTCAGCCCGACCTAGACATCATGGAATAAGCAATTTGATACACTGACACCTAATCCTCCTCCCCCAAACTGAAAAACACCTGACATTTCAGTCTCTTTCGCTCACATTTTAAACCACAGAAGCGCAGAGAGCCCCTGTCTGTACTAGGACGCGGTGATTAAAAACCCTGGTTGGTAGTCTTTCTCTTTTCGATAACCTTCCGAGCTGGTGAAGCATAGATCGGAAATAGAGTAGCTGCGTACGGCAACGCTCCGTGGAGACAATTATCGCTATGGCGGCTTACGTCTTATGATACAAACGTAGATGTCTCTGTAACTTTTTCGTACCAAGCTCAGCCTTGAAGAAATAAGGAAAGAAAGAAGACATCTTAGCTCATTGACCACACTTCCGGTAACACAAATATACACACGTTTCCCCACAGCAGCCTCTCTGCACTCTGGCCTACCAATATCGTCCTACAATCAACTACTTACTGTGGTCATCTGTAGGATCGTCGAAGGGATCCCAACAAGACACCAGCCCCCCGTCCTCGTAACTCTGCAGAAATGGCTACACTCGAAGAAGAGGGTCTACGACGCTGGTTGGACTCCTCTCCATTGTGAATGATTGTTTCTTAAATAGTAGACTGTTTCTTAAATCCCAAAACCGATTTGACGTCGCTGCTTTGGCTTCGCGTCTGGCACAAATAAGATGTTACTGTATATTTCATGGCGTAACTTTGACCCCGTAATTATGTTTCTCGTGTACTCGTGAGATGATGGCACAACAATGTGCCAAGTTTAGGGAAATATCCACTTTTTTCTGGAAAAAAGCAATAACTTGCGCTTGTTTGCAGGAATTATCGGCCACTGGCAGCTGCATCTCGCCCCGAAATAAAGCTTGATTTTGAAAAGCACAATCTGCTGGAGTACCATACACACAGAACAGGTATGCCGAGAAATATTCCGTTCTAATGAAGGTATGCATTTTAGCTCACGTTTTGGTGCAACACCACCATAAAGAAGCACATTTCACAGAATATGCCCAGTTATCCGTCGTACTATTTTGTAACGTGGAGCGTATTTGGGCTACTCGTCGGAAAATGTTTAGTTGCTTTATTGTCTAGTTTGTTGTCCAAGCCTGTGTATAAGTTGCCACAAACTAGGGCCACTTATGAAGGAGGAACACCGAATGCCCATGCAGGGCGCCTTAAAAAAATAATGTATAAACAACATAACTGATAACTAAATCAATTTTTGTGCACCGATTTTCTGATGGCGGGAGCCGCTCTGATCAAGCTGATCGTATCTAGGAGACGGGAAAAACTTGCTTCCCCTACAGATTTTTATTGGAAAGCGAGCACGGATTTAGCTGTGAACACTCAGCATAATTTTGTCTTTGGGTGAATTGTTGGTGGGTGCGGGTAGCGCAACACTGTGGCGCCTCTGTTGCTACCTCACAGTCACCCTGAGAGGGGTGCGAATAATTTCAAGTTTTACCGAATAAATAAGCAGGCCCCTATTGTAGGCAGCTAGGGCAGCAATAACTGACATGCGGCCGGGTGGGATAGAGGCGCGCTGGCCCGGGCAGGTATCCCAGAATCGTCGTTGCTGCAATGTCTGGGCTTCCCGCGTTCATGCACACCGGGGTTGGTACGCACTGAATGTTGGGAGATGAACCAATTATCTACTAAAATAAACTTGAGAATGCTCTTGTTGGCCACTAACAAATAATCAAGAGGGCAAATGGTTGCCGCGAAAAAATTCCGCGTATAGGCACCGGACACTGCAGTTTGCGCGCGACACCAGCGCCGCCTCTCGCCGCCGCTTAGCAACTCTGGGTCGGTGGATGTCGCGACCGGCCGTTCAGCCCACGTAAAAACACACGCGCTGCGTGCGGTTCGACGTTGTGTGGCGGAAGTTTTTTTAAGAAACATAGTTGTAATTGCAAGTTGCAGGGTCCGAAATGATCAAAAGGATGCAGGAAAGAGTTAGTGGCAGCGCCGCTATCGCTGCACGAAGGACAGCCACAATCGCGAAAGCCAGCCTGCCATTGTTCTGTACAGGTTTCTCGCTCGGGCAGCCGCGGGAGAATAGGCGTCGCAAGAAGTGATTTTAGGAGTAACAAAAATCAAGGAAGTAAGAAACTCATGACATTTTTTGTAAGTGGAAGGAGTAAAATTATGAGTACGATTACCGTTTATGCGCAGCGCCGACACCAAGGGCCGTAAAACTAAAACGTTTGGTTTCAGTGTTCAAACACATCACGCGCTGCGATGAATTGCATGCCGTCGTAGTAGTTGCATAACACAAGGTATTACCGTTTCCGCCACTATTGTTTTATCAGAAGTAATCTTTTTTTAGCGCCATTCACGCCACCGAATGGATAACAAAAGGCGGCACAAGAATATGCATTCACAGCACTTCGCGGGTGATGACAAAAGCAATGTCAAGACGGTCAATACGCATCCCGCTTACTGGCCTACTTTGTTCCCCGAAGTGTACATAGTTCGGCCACGCATTCCAAGCGAGAGCGTGGAAAGCTATCAAAGGCAAGGCTACATTAACTCGCGCTGACTCCTTTAATGCTTTTTGTGTACAGTGAAAGTTGAGGTTATTATTGTTGAAGCAGCGGGTGGGCAGGAGAATTCTTTAAAGCGTTTTGCGTACTCTGAAAGTTGAGGTTATTGTTTAAACAGAGGATGGAGAGGTGGAGGAAATACTTTTTTGGGGAATTCCGAATTGCCTGAACAAACTGTATCACAATTAGCCGCTAAGACGACTCTAACATTACTCACAAGATATATGAAGCCGAAACTAAACGGAATCTTCGTAAAGACAACCGCCGCTCCGCACCAGATTTCGAACTGTGTAGAACTGCGTTTACTTTGTCAACAGCTAATAACGTTTGGAATGCGTTGTTAGTTCGTGACAACACCAACGCAGCTGAAGAAGGGCAATCGCAAAAGTAACTGTAGTGTGGTTGCGATAACAGAGGAAACAAGAACACACACACGTCGTGGAGCCCCGTTGTGTACGCTGGCTACTGACCTGAATTGGCGCTGTAAATAGGCTTCCCTTGCTAAGATTGGGACTTCGCGACGATGTCTGTCCCGATTTCTTTCACGGTGCACACGCGCGCGGGAACGTACAATCTCTGTAACTTCTCGCATACGCGATCTCGACAATTGTAGTTCAGCCCGAAATTGTCCAAAAATCGCACAGAAGCACTTGAGACACAGGGAAACTATTTGGCAGAACAGTTTCCAAGGTCGATACACCTTTGAAAAACAGTTTTAGAATCGCATAAACAAACCGAGAGGTGCCGAATATCTGAACGCGTGGCCACCGTCTGCCTCTCACCGACACAAAGTTAACTCAAGCTTCCGCGGGGCGGCGCTGGGTGCACTTATTCGTCGGGCCCTCTCAGCAGTGACCAGTGCCTATTGTGTTACGCCAGTAGCGTTTGCAATGGTGAACACGAAAAATGGTTACTTATAGCTAAAAAGACAGGAAGTTTACAATAAAAATAAATTTTACTGAAATACACCCTCATAAATGATGATCACGCTAACAGATCGCTGTCGCAGAAGGGGTAAGGGACCCCCCTCTATCGAATTCATAGAGGATCCCACCTTGACTGAACAATCCACATGGGAGGTCCGTAACGACCGAGGTGCTGGTGCCTACGCGGTGCCTGTAATATTCTTGCGTTGTCTAGAGACTAATTGACCTCTACAAATATAAAGGCGGGCCGATATACTGCACCATCTTAGTCTGAGCACCGCGATTTAGCCGGTGCCTCCTAAGGCGCCAAGTGAAGCCGGCATGAATAGCGGAACAGCTCAAGTATATCATTGCTTTTCAAGGCAAGTGAGTTAGTTGTAAGCAGCAGGCGGGTCACGTAATACTGTGGACGCCTTAGTTGGTTTGTTACTGTGGACGCCTTCGTGGATTGGCTGTGTTTAAGTCTAGACGGTCTATGCGCATAATAAGCTTCTAGGGTCTGTACCTTCAACAGCGAAGTACCTGTTGCCGTCTGGCTGTTGCTTGGAGTCTCTGGGGCTGGTTGTACTCGTGGACCGCTAGTATCTCCTTCAACCTATTGTGCATACCTGTCGCAAGAAGGCGCTTGGTGCTGGCATTGATCGGAATGCCTAGCACAACCACCATCGCCTTTATTATCAGAGCCTTGGTTCTCTCTTCCCGCATTTCATTAGGAGTGCAAATAGGAGGGCAATTAGGACCGCATCACGCAGTCGCAGGAGGTCTTGTTCCTTGAGATTTTTTGTCTGTTTGTAATCCTCCGCATCATGTTCAGGATTTTTTTCGTTGCCTACCTATGTTCTTAGTTGTAGCATGGCCTCCCCCATCGGTTTGGATGTGGTGTCCAAAAACCTTGATGAACGTTTTTCAAGGAATTGAGACGTTTTTATTTTCGGTGGCTGTGAGATGTGCAATACTGATGGTCCACAATGGCTGTAAGTTGTGCCACACTGGGTTGTACCGTTACTTTCTGGAGAATGGCTAATAGTCGCTATACGGTTCTATAAATGCTGCCTGAAAGCCCGCGTGTTGAAGGGAATTATGTCCAAGGTTTGGAGGGGGCTTTGGAGTCGCTAGAGCACCATTCGTTGCAAACGTTCGCCCGCGTTTGATGTGAACATTAGTGGTCCTATGTAGCGGACAGCTTCAGTTTGCTATCCTAGGGATAGATGTCATGTTGCCCTTTTTTCTAAGTGGTGTAGAGAGAATGCTCCCTTGTGCGCACATTGTTGAATTGTTCGTAGCAGAAGTTGGCGATCTTCTTCTAGATTCGTGAGAAATGGTGTAGTCATCTTGGTCATCCACGGTGCCTTGTGCTCAGTACATATAGTGACTGCTGCGTTAATTCTGAGGGGGTGAATTTATTGAACAGGGGATTCGCTTGGACGACGTACGCTTGGTATTTAGGTTGTGCTGAGGGCAGCGTAAGTTTTTTAGATGCGAAGAATCTCACGCTCGGGGCTGTTCCCCTCTCACCTTGGTTGTCGTTGTCGTTGTCCGCCGTCCGCACTCTACTGCGCTAGCGCGTCTCCTCAGTCCCGTCAGAGTTTGCGCTGACGTCAGTGCAGTCCACCATAAAAAGAAATAGTTAGGTGGCGCCCGGCTTCGATCCCACGGCTCTCTGGCCGCAACGGGAGGTACGGGGCGCTCTTCCCACTGCGCTACAAACAAAGACGAGAGCATGTGCTACGAACGCGCCTAATGTCCTTCACTCCTTCAAACTACGTCAAGAAGCTACAGATACAACGAAGGAACGGGATGCTGAACGTCAACGGAAACGACGAACTGAAAACTAATGGGAACTTCAGTCGACCCCATGGCTACTTCGCATACTACTCAGGGTTCCCCTACGATAAGGTGGTGTACTTTTACATTTTATACTAGCCATGACGGTGTTCAAATTCTTTTGCTTGTTGATTACGTGTCTGCGTTGTCAGCTTTCGTTGTATCTGGGTTGTATGGGCTGCAGAATGCATGCCCCACACTACTCAAAACAAAAGTGAAACGAACGCGATTTTGATCCTTTATGGAATGTTCTCTGCCATTAGGTGTACGTGTGATTGCTGTGGTGTCACATTTCGATGTCTACAGAGAATAGTTACTGTAAGTCACGGTACCTAGTGCTCGTGTATGCTTCTACAATTGCTAAGATGGATGCTTTGGGGTCGTGCCCAGCTCTGCAAAGCGATACAACTAAAATGCGGCTGCGGAACTTAATCGACGTCTTCACATGAGAGTAACGCAATGAGCGCTTACATGTGAAGTCGGCACACACCAAGTTACTGAAGAGAAGCATCGCAAATGCCTGCATGATGCAAGCGCTCAAACGGTCCTGTGCGCAGGTGCGAGGAAAGGTTTAAACTCCAGGTACAACGTCTACAAGCAAGCGGCTACCCAGACAGCATGCTAGTATCAGTTGCAGAAAAAATGTTGAACAACATGAAAAGAAAGAAACAGCCAGAACCCAGGAGCCATGAAAAGAAAAACGTTGTTGTTCCGTATATACACAGGGCCTCACGTAAATTAAAGAAGATAGGCGTGCGCCATGATGTCAATGTGGTGTTTTCCGCACCAGTCAGACTTAAAGGGATGTGCCCAAAAGTAAATACTGCACCGGATGCCACCAAAAAAGCCTGCAAAACCAAGCATGAAAATAAGTTCGTCGACTGTCAGGTACGGGTAGTGTACAACATTCCGCTAGACTGCGACCGAGCATACGTGGGCCAGACCGGGAGATGTCTGAATGAGAGGCTTAGAGAGCCCCGGAACGCATGCGAGCAAACGGCCCCCTCAGGCAGTTTAGCGACCCACTGCAAAAAATGTCAGTGCAACCCATTGTTTCAGGGAACTTCAGTTCTGGCGAGATCACGCAACAAGACGACACGCGAAATCTGGGAAGCCTATCACATCTCAACACAGCAGACCGAATGCGTGAGCTCATGGTCAATCGTGCTGGCACCGCCTGAAATAGATTTCATGAAGAGCAGTCCATAGCAAGTAACCGTGGTAAATAAAAGCGTCAAGCGCAGAAAATGCTGTAGCTCAGGTCTACCAGCAAAGATAAAGAGCCATCGAACAGATTACGATGTTTAGCGCCTGTTTTTATCAAGAATGTGCTTTCATTCTCCCTGCCCACCTTTTCCACCCGTACGTTGTCACCCTTTTTAACTGTTTTGATTTTTCACTTCTAATAAATCAGTTGTTAGTTTTCGCTCGTGCTGTCCACGTCGTCCGTTTTTTTTTAAGTGTGTCCTTAGTAACTTCGAGCGCAGTTTTCAAACATGTGAAGTAGTTGATGCCTTGCCCAACACCGCGCAGCAATAATTTGTTTGTTCAGAAAGCCCCGAGGTTTAGGGTTGAGATGGCGGCACACAACAAAACACTCATCTGACACAATAACTAATGTTTAATTGCTTATTCTAGGCCAGAAAGGGAATATAAGTAGAATTTACTGAGGTTAACAGGTGGCAAGCCAAGCAACGCCTAAGAGGCATGTTGGGTGCAGTGCTAACAGGTGATGAAAGGCTCAGCAAGCAGAAGTAAGAGCCAAGCAAGAAGAAAATAAATGGATGATGTTAGTAATGTGCCTTGAAAGCAGGACAGGATTGTGGTCTCTTCAGGGGTACCATGATAAAGTATTTAAAATGCGAACAATCAGCGCATATTACGCGGAAACTGAGGAAACAGCCCAACTAGTGGCCTTCACTAGCTGGCTTTAACTTGACTTTATTAGGTCCGACCACCTTATCGGCAGATCGGGCATTCATGCAGGAAATTCCACTCCGTCTCTCTCAATTACGAGAGCAACTACACGTCACAGGATCCGTCATCACTGGGCGCCGCAAATGCGCGACACGCGCCTCCCAACCAGAACAACTAGAGCGCGACAAGCACTGCCCAAACCTTCTCCTCGGCTCCTCGCCTCCTGCCACTTCCCGACAACTTCTTCGCCTAATATTTTTGATGTCGACCATGCGACGCCCAGTTTTCAGCTACGGCTGGCCGTGAATCAATGCCGAACATTTGCACCGCGACGCAGACTTACCACACGTGGTCGTCGGGGTCTTATCTCCCCGCCGATTCCTCTCAATTTTTCATCTTTCATTTTCTTCCTGTCCACTTTGCTGGGCCTACACTTGAGCAACGACAAGCACAGATGGACCTCAATCTTAAAGAGCTGTACTGTTAAAATGTTTGCTACTGAAGGCCCTCATATTCGCGCCCTACTCTTTCGCGCACCGTAATTTTAGCGAACATTGGTCAACTGCCATACTATAATGGCGTAAAAGAAAAACGTAATTTCTTTGTGGCATCGGTTACACTGCATATAACATAATTCTCCGTTCATCTGTTCGAGCTTAACATTTTAATACCGATACGTGTCAAATGAAACAAAAATGGGTATCTGGTCTCCGTATTTTCTACCAGAATACCACATTCCCACGCCTCGAGTTCACGCTATGACTGCCGCACCTCACATGATAATGTTGAAATTATGGAACCTCTTGGACAGAGGTCATAGTAGTGGCTTTCCTGAAGGAAGCGAGGGACCCAACCTGTCCTGCCAGTTATGGACCCAGTTCTGCCACAAGCTGCCGTGCAAGCTCCTCTAGAAGATGATAAACAGGAGACTTGTGTACTTTCTTCAGTACGATAGTGTTCTCGAGAGCCCCCAGGCTGATTTCAGGGTGCAGCGATTAACGAACGACCAACTAGTCATTCTTGATTCATACATCACGGACGCTATCACCCATAAACGGTTTTGCGCAACACTGTTTTTGACCTTGAGAAGGCATATGACACCGCTTGGCCTTACCGGATTCTCAGTGACCTGAAGTTTTTGTTGTTCTTGGCCACCTGCTGAACACCCTTGCTAGTTACATGTCTGAAAGAACGTTTCGCGTATGAGTTGGTAGTGCACTGTCCATGATCCACGTGCAAGAAAACGGCGTGCCGCAAGGTGGAGTTATAAGCTGCACTGTGTTTATAGTTAAAATGAACTCTCTTGGTAAGGCATTGCCAGCTACAATTTCTTAATCTATGTATGTAGACGACGTGCAGACACCTTTTAAATCGTGTAATATTTCAAAACGTCAACGTCAGGTCCAGCTTGATGTCAAAGAACTCTCAGGCCGGACAGACAATAATGGTTTTAAACTATACCCAGAATAAAGTTCTTGCGTTGAGTTTTCTAGGAACCGCGCCATCCATCCGGACCCATATATTTCTCTTATTGGCGTTTCCTTACCGGTTAAAAAGGAGCACAACTTTTTAGGCGTAATATTCGATAACAAACTAACATTTGTTCTAGACTTGAAGCTTCTTAAGCAGAAACCTCAAATATATGAATATTTTAAAGTTCTCTCCCCCCATTCCTTTGTTGAAAACAAGCAACTCCCTCTGCGTGTGTATAGCGCAATGGTGGGGTCTCGCTCGGACTACGGCAGTGTCGTGTAAGGGTGTGCAACAAAAACGGCAATAAAAATGCTGTATCCAGTGCAGCATTCGGGGCTACGGCTTGCATGTGGTGGTTTTCGAAAAAGCCCTGTCGAAAGTGTAAATGTAGAATGCAATAAGGGGTCCATACATCACCAGATGGTGTACATGGACGTTTTGTATGCCTCAAAAATCTTTTCTATAACAAATCATCGTTTTACTCCAACCATTACTGATTCATCGTCACCGCCACTCTTTTTAAATAATCCCTGAATCTTTATGCCGTTTCCTCTCAGAGGGCAAGAAGAAGCTTCTGAACTGGCAGTCTCGCTTTCAGGCATGCACAAGACACCGATCATTGATTCCATTTCACCATGTGGTCTGCACCCTGTGCCGTGCGCCCTGTTTTTTAAGCAATTTAACAAAACACAGGTCACCAGAAATTGCGATTCTGCAGCATTTCTTGTTTCTCCAGGATAAGTACCGTTGTGCCGAGATTTACAGCGACGCGTCCAAGACTGCAATTGCTGTGTCTTGTGCTGCACATGGGCTCAACTTTCAAGTCAGTAAAACAATAAACCTTTGTAACTGTATATTTAGAGCGGCAGCATGCGGTATTTTAGGTGTCCTAAACCACATAGTCAAACTTCAAATGTTAAAATCCCTTGTGTACACGGACTCTCTTAGCGTTGTACGCGCACTTGCATCCGGAAAGCGTTCTCAAAACATCGTCACCATTCGTGGTGTTTTTAAGGCAATCATATCTACTTAGGCATCAAACCTTTCAATAATATTGTGCTGGGTTCCGGGATACTCTGGAATTGCCGGGAATGAAACCGCAGATCAAATGGCTACTGCTTCTACACTCTTGAATACAGTGGACATAGCAACAGTGCCGTACACTGACATGACGCCACAGATCAGACACCATTTTCGCAACACCTGGCAAATACACTGGAGCGAACAGACAGATAATAAGTTACACGTAATAAAACCACACTTTTGACCATAGACCACTGACACACGCAACAGATTCACAGAAGGTGTCCTTGCTAGGCTACGGATAGGGCACACAGATGTCACACACTCTTATCTGCTTACGGGGTCCTCAAGAACTCGGTGTAGCAGGTGTGGAGAGGCCCTATCCGTAGTTCACATACTCATTCAATACAAAGCACTTCACACAACACGACGCAAACACTCCACACAACCATGCAGACTACACATCTCACTGCACCCAGCTTTCTTCCTGTTTGTCGATCCCATGTTTTCTGTCAAGTAGCGTTTTTAACTATTTCGCTGCTGTAAACTTTTTAGACCTAATTTTACACCACGCATAATCACAAACAGGTCTTCTACATCAGCTATCCTCATTGTATTTCACTGATTTTACTTCTGTTCTTCGAACCGATTTTTGTGTTTACCTCTTCATCTCGTATATAACAACTCTTTTGGTGCTCTTTGCCACAGTCAGCCTTGCGTCATTAAAATCCAATAATCATCAACAATAAATTATTGTTGCCGAAGAAACGAAGGTGCAATGACCAGAGTTCTTCACAGTAAACTTAAAACGGACGAAATTCGAGTTGAATACATGCGAACATCTCGAACCTCCACTATGTTCAACAGGCAGCGTGGAAACATCCTCCATTTCATTTTCTGTTCGTTTATTTTACTGGCTTCTTTGGGATTAGCTTCCCTCAGCAATGCACTTCCGAGAACAAGCATTCCTGCTGTACGTACGTTGATCATCGGATCATACTAATGAATTCCGCATATGTTCCGTTTGTTGCCGGAAATTCACTACGCGAGGGTCTTGGTTACGCGATGTTTTCTTGCGGACGAACCCCCCAACGAGTAAGTTTGCAAATTGTAGAGCGAACACCGCAAAGTTACACTGCTTTGTGAAAAATCTGAGTGTTATGCTCCCCTGTGTTTGTATAGCAAAGCTGTGTATTTCTAATGCAAACAGTTCTCATGCTGGTGAAGCCGCTTTACTGGGCTCTGCTTCTCTTTTTCTGCTCGCCACCGCTGACGCCACTTTCGGATGTGTAAATGTGTTACCACAACTGATGCCTTTTCAAGAAGTTCCGCAATCGTCTGAATAAGCAGTCAGCGCCGTTATAAGCAAATGCACTTGTAACTCGGCAAGTGACCGATGCGTGGCGTTCACTCGTAGGAAGAGCGCGGATTGAATGAACGTCGCCACGCACAAAAGTGCGAATTCGCACAGAAACGACGCAAAGCCTCTGCCGCGGAACGTAGGGCCGCCGCAGTTCCCACCTAAAGTTTCGCATCGTCGAGCGTCTGCGAGTATTTCCCGGATGAAGAGAACCCTGTCTCGTTGGAAAGCCGACGTGCGCCAATAATTATCGTTCAGGTTGAGAGGCGTTCGAGGCGACATTGTCGTCGGTCCTTTTACGTCCATGCACGCTCAAATCGCCGGTTGGCGGTTTTTTATGCGAGGTGGTGGGAAAGGGACAGAAAGGGGGCGCGCACGCGCAGCTCGATTTCATGGCCTCACCGATGACATGCCCTTTGTGCTGATGGGAGATTTAAACCTGGACGTCTCACGGGGCCAAAGCGACCTGTCCGTGGACCACCATGGTCGAGCGGTTGTGATTGGTGTGTAACCAAGACATTATGATGCATACGACGCGGTAGAGAAACGAACAGCACCATGCTCGTTGGCTAAAATAGAGCTGCAGTCATTACAAGTTTGGTTCAGCTAATTTCTACGAAGTATACTCATTTCAAATTTCAAACAAACGCATTGTGTTCAATGCACTTATTGGACTGCGACCAGCTTTTCTTGTCATCCTACTTCACACAGAGAAGGGCACTGGATTTTAAAGCTGCCTTCTGTATACAGTCAATTAGGTTGTGCAGCCGCAATTGGGATGGGTGCAAAACATGAAGCCTACGTATTTCTTGAGTAATTGTAGTATTTTACCACAAGGACAGTGAAATCAAAGGTTCAAGCTTGAGTACACATGTTTGGTGCATAAGAAACGTTTTTTAGGATTCCTCAGCAAGCGCAACCGTGTTTAGTATGTGCTCCTGCGCAGGCTGAGCCACATGGCCCGTAGGAAAACAGAGCTAACGAAAATAAATGTTTCTTGACTACACGTACACTGAAGTGTATTCCAGATGCTTATTTTAAACGCCAAGCGTTCCTTAGTCGCACGATGTTCCTCGACCGTCGGCGGCGGCGTCCACACGCTCACTGCGCATGCGCGTCGCGGCGAGGTGCAGGTGCGCGTCTCTCCCCCGTACCCTCCTCGCTCTCAACAACAGGTGCAGCGTTGTTGTCCATCCGCACCCCTCGCACTACACTATATAAAAAAATAGTTATCGGCGCCTGGTTTCGATCATACGACCCTGTGGGCGGAACGCGAGGTACATGTTGCTCTTCCCACTGCGCCACAAAAGCGACACAGAATCAAAGGCTACGAATGCGCCTGATATCCTTGACTCATTCAAACTACACTCTTAGCCAAAATGGGAGAAAATAAGACTAACTGCAGCAATTACGCCTCGCGAGGAACATTTAGTCCCCAAAAGACCAAACGCGCCAAGATTAGGGCCGTGTGCAAAATGAAGGGACCAAACGTTGGTCCCTCGACGCGAATGGGACCAACGGAAAGACTAACAGCGCCCTTTGCTCCCGCAACGTTGCTGTTGCTCCCCCTGGCGGGGGCCCTCCGACTTGTTTCTACTTGTTCGGCGGCCAGCGGGGACGGACGTGCGAAAGGTGAGCTGCGGCGGCGACGGCTTTTACCCATTCGCCCTTTTTTTGAAGTTCGTGAGCTTGCATCTTAAGAGTCAGAGTGCCAGCTATTTTTTAAAACCAACGCCAGTCGATTCGCTGTGCGTTACTGCCGACGGCGACCTAATTTTTATTTGTTTCGGTCAATATTTACCCAGTTTTTTGCCTAACCCTAAAATAGTAAAAATGCAATTTCTCTTTAAACAAGTGTCCCAACCGCATAAATAACCGTCCCAGCAGGAGCAGCGTACAAAAAGGAAGCTAACAGCTAACTTCTTTTCTTTTGAAATTGCAGTTTTAATAAATTTATAGCCAGAAATGTCAAAACGTGGTTAACACGTGGCCGAGAATCTTGAAGGGCTCTAACATTTTAGGCAAACATATGAACACTAAAATAACAACATGGTGCTGTTAGGACACAAGAATTACTCGCAGACATATTAACTTGTAAATGAAAACGTGATATTTTAAGCAGGAAAATTACAAGAAGTCTGGCAGAACGCCGGAACTTCAACGGACGCGTACACTCTGAGGCTGAGTAGGGCAAAAATAGTTGCACCCTCGTAACCGCAACTACGTCCAGAATAAAACTAGACAAAAACGGTTAAAATCTGATGTACATTGGCTGAGTAAGGCATTTTTTTCCATATTTTGCGGAACCCGAACTTGTAATCTGCCGGACCACAGCAGAACGGCAAAATGAAGTCTTCCTCGCAGGCGCGGTCTGACCGCCGTAATAAAAATCCTCTAACAAAATCGTAGAATCTTTATGTATCTCACCGCAAGTTTTTTTTTTTTGGGGGGGGGGGAATACAGTGTCATCTAATGGCCCCTTTTCCAGTACCGGCCCTCCTTGTGGCCGCCACGGCGAACCTAACTGGCAGTAACGCGCCCCCCCCCCCCCCCCAAAAAAAAAAATTGTTTGGCTTTCGGAGAACTCGTTCACAAAACATTCTCGTCCTGCAGTCCTTCCCGCACCCACCCATCACCCGCGCCTTTCACATGAATTTCACAGTAGCAGGCTCACGCTCGCGTGACTCATCTAACGTGGCCGAAAGCTTCCTTCACTTTATTTCATTTTCGTTGCTCCCTCACTGGTAGCCAAACGCTCGCAGCGTGGTCAGCCTCAAACATTTTTGCCCCTATTCTTTGAAAGCCTTTTTTTGTGTGCACGTACTAACTCACTGTGAACTGTCCGCAAAGAGGAAATAAAAACGTGCAGCCATGGCCACTCCCCATGCAGAAAGCTGAGAGGACGCCGTTTTGTTTGTTTCGCCCGAGACTATTTCTTAAACCTTGTTAAATTTATTAAACATTGAGAAAATTTGGCTCTTAACACATTTTTGAAATAAAAACGCATTCTTCGACACCGACATCACAGCCAGAAATCAATAATGACCTTGTTCTATACAAACCCGCACCATCAGCGCAGGAAAGCAGGTTTTCTTCCAATAATTAAATATTTCTTCTTGTTTTCTTTTTATGTTTGATTGCAGTCAAACCATTTTGATTTAGAGCTGGTGCTGACAGGAAGCGTCTCTTTACCTACATGTCTTGTGAAAGAGAGGGAAGAGGCCCTTGTTTCGTGCTACGTAAGCGTCTGAGGAGCAATTGCCCGTATACAGTGGTTCAATGCGTTGAGTGAGGGAGCATGAGTCCCCAGGTTCTATTGCTGGTTTGAGTGGCGTCTTTTCTGCTGGAGTCGGAAAAACAACAATGTCTGAGTTTCGCTTGTTAACTACCGTGGCCATGGTCTTAATTAATCCGTAGTCTTATACTCAGTGCAATTCACAGGCCACATTTGGCTGCACTACATGAAGCGTTGATTTTGCTTCTTTTTGCTTTTTGAGGTATTTTTTACGGGTGCTTGTTAGGGCTGCTGGAAACTGCGTTTTTCTTAATTTTGCGTCCTACCATTAATAACACTTGTTTTGTTCCCTATTTATTTCCTGCAGGAGAGTGACGACATACGCCCATTGCCGACAGCATCACGTAGGATGGCTGTCTCCTCTCAACGGACAAGTACCTCAAGACAAGTGGAGTACGCTTGAGCCAAGGACAGCAGCCATGTATACCCGGAATAGCCCAATACTGGGCGCATCGCCTCAACAAGGTGTGCCGTACAGGCCTTCGAAATAGAGACTCCAACGTCAAGAGTACAGTACGGTTTGCTTTTGTTGTGTATTTTGCTCACACAGTGTTGCAATAAAAAGCTTGAAAGTAACATTTTCTTTGTCGTGAGTACTTTGTTGTGAACAAGTGGCCAAGAAATACTGCTTCTGGTCTCTTGTGTTTACTCCTGTCTTCTGAATTGTCGGTCTAATGGAACGACAGTCACTCATGGAGTACTTCCACGAGCCAGCACATCGTCTTTTAGTATGCACGGTTAATCCAGAGATGAACATTTAGTCTTGAAAGTATCAATTGGTCTAGGGGGAGTAATGGGAAAGATTAACGATTGATACTCAGAGGACCAACGGTTGGTCTCCAGTCGACTAACAGGGGTGACTAACAGTTGATCTGCAAGGGACCAACAGTTAGTCTTTATGGCGGACCAACAGTTGAACCATCAAGGGACTAAGTGTAGAGGGACTAACAGTTGGTACCCTTGCCGTTAGTCCCAAAAAGGACTAATTCTAGTGGCAACGCAGTTAGTCCCCAAAAGGACTAACGCCGATGCCCCGTTAGTCCTTTTTGGCTAAGAGTGTACGTCAAGAAGCTGCTGATACACGGCAGCAGTTGCATCGATCTTGTCTTCACCAGTTGCTGCAACGCACGACCACTGATTAAAAACCCCTTAACAGTACACTTTAGCGACCACAAAGCCGTCGTTCTCTGCGTCCAATACAACGACAACAGCAACAAATAAATAAATAACAACTTACAACAACCTACTCCTTGCCTTCACTTCTTGCGTCACAAAAAAAAGAAAAATTTGGCCGATCTCTCCACGAGGGGGGACTCGAGTCGCAAAATCACGAAAGTAATAAATAATATATGAAAGAAATAATAATAATTAATAGAAATAAGCAATAATAGTTAACACTTTTCCTACCACCCCACCAGCACCCCCCAAACACTAACGTTAACTCAATACACCCACCCCCTACGCGTCGCATTTACTCGAGTCCCCCTCGTGGGGAGATGGGCCCAATTTTTTTAAAACAATAGCACCAACAAAACATTAGGAGGCCATATACGTGCACCCTCCCTACGATATTGTCGAGGCAAAAACGTTAGCGTCCCAATGTATGCCCGAATATCAGGCGGATATGTTGATATTGCAGCGCGACATGCCTTTGTTTTATTTGCTTCTAAAGTTTGTGTACAGTGTCTTGCGGTGCCCGGAGGTGCTATCGGTGTGTTAAGTTGAGCGCGTATGACGTTGTCTTCGTTTGGTCTGCCGAGCTAATAGGCTGATTTCATAGGGACAGCATTTTGACCTGCTGTCACTAGTCTAGAATATTTGCTAGATTTCTAGATATATTTCGACGTTTTCATTACGCACACGCGGAAAGATAAATGCTCGCATTGCAAACACCGCAGAATTCTTTATGCATATGCTTATCTATGCATATCACGCTGCTGGCCACTTCATCACCGATGGCGTAATCTTTGAGTTCTTAGGAAAGCACAAGTTCCTTCCAATAAACTTCATTTTGCCAAGAACCAGCCTCGGGTGGCTACATGAAAATATAGATTTTTAGATGAGCGCGTCTGACGGTCCACTCGCTCTCATTGCAAGCGGAGCGCCATTGCGCATCCGCCGCGTCCTAGGCTGCTAGCGGCGGTGCCGGAGCGGGGTCCCGCTCCACTAACCGGGACCTCTTAGCGGACCGTCGCGGCAGCTTATGCTACCCTGCGAAATTTTGCATGGCTGCCCCCGCGATGCGAGCGCGCTACGGCAAACTCCGTTTCTTCAGTTGAAACACGATAAAAAAATCGCGAAAGCGCTCCCGAATAGGCAAAGGTACACACAAAACACAAGTTAGCCTGAATGGGAGTTTTTTGGCTGGAATACGTCTTTTAAACTCCTCACGACAGGCGGCCTGCTCCCACGTGTGGTAGTATGATGGTGAAAAAACTGCCAGTTTACACCGGGGGCCACAAGCCGTCGTAAATAAGCGCATTTACCACGGTTGTACCTCTTCACAAAACGCAGTATCTGGCTGTGATTACTGCGTTTGTCCTAATGGGAGTATTAAAAACTCCCACGCCACCTCCATTTCCTTCTCCTCCTACTTCACCCCTTCCTCCTCTACGCGTCCTTACAAAATGGCTGCAGTTGGTGTCGTGTGTCGTGTGAGCTCCAGCGTCCCCGAAAATTTATTGCCAGTGTGAACTTGCGGCCGGACGAACGGATGTGAAGCGCTTCCCAACAACCGAAGCTCGTTGCGGACATTGTGGAACCAACCTGGACTGACGTGCGACGGACTGCAACGTCGCCTCCGAGTCACCGACCTTCGAGCCGACGGAATACGCCAGCGAGCCGACGCGAGGCCTAAATGCAGTGATCGCTGAGAGTGGCTCGTTAAAAACAACGTGGTTGTGCCTCTGCGAGGTGGTTGAAGGTAAGATTTTCACGTTTTTTATTGTACGCAACATTTTTGGAGACTTGTGCTTCTTCTAGCGTCAAATAAACTCAACGTGTTTCCCGCGCCACTGCACGGGCGATTCTCCGCCACTGGAGGTGAGCGTTGTGCGTGAAAGACGGCACCATGCCCCGAACGTCATTGGGGAGGCCGAACGGTGTGAAAGCAATGCGTATTTGCGCGGGTCTCGAGCAGAACACTCACTCATTCACACTCGCAAGCAGAATGAAAACTGTCCGAACTCTGGACGGCTGTTAGGTGTTTTTGTTAGGCTGTGTCTGTGGCTTACTGGCAAGCAAGGGTGAAGTTAGCCGGTCAAACGTCGCAGGGCGGCCGTTTTTCTTGAGAAGTAGGTGTGGTGCCAGCCGCGCCTGCTACGAGGAGGGTGACTGCCGCGTGCCGCCGGCGATTAATTGCTTTCACTGGAAAGGGAGAAGGTCGGGGCCCCGTGGGAGCTCTCCGTACGCTAGGCGCGTGTAACTATAACCAGCAAACGCCATTCTACGCCATTCGAGGGAGCATTCTGTAGAGTCGACAGACGACTGCTTATTTTATTTTTTTTTTTTTTTTTGAAGGGGGGCACGCGCAGGCGTCACACCGACCGAAATTTTTCCTTAACTTTCGGCGAGGGGACAGAGGGGCAGTGCGGGGGGTAAAACCTGAAGCTCGTTCCCAGAACACTACACGCAAGGAAAAGAGGGAAAGGAAGCATTTTGAGAAGTTGGTCGCCACAAGGGTCGCGCACCTTTTTGAACAGCAGAACACTTCGTTTTGACGAACTAGTGAGCGCAGGTGTCTCGGACAGGCAATTTTGCGTAGCTTTAAACAAACATTCAGACATTACGGAAAGTTGGACACAAGAGTGACAAGTTCAGCGTCTTTACAGTGCCATTTCTTTTTTTTTTTCTTTTTTTTTCAGGTCAGATGCCCAATATGCTTACGTATTTGTTACCGCAGATTTAAAGCGTTTTGCTATCCCTCTAATGAATGTGCTGCTGTGGCTTCCAGAAGAACGTGCCAGGGGGTGCGGCAACGTCAGCGTTTGGGAGGCAGGTGCAAGCAAACAGCGCACCGACGACATGCTGACCTCATTGTTTGAAATGGCTTAAATTTTTTTCGTTGAGGAGTGTTGTAGTAGATAAAGTTCTTACCAAGATACCTTGTGTTCTCGATGTAGGTGTTTTGTTGATTCAGTGTTTTTATTGTCTTATTAACGTGTTCACACGTATATCGTATTCATGTAATTTTTATGCAATAAATTGACTGTGCAGAAAACAAACTTTTCACGTTTCGCCATTCAACGTTTGAAGCGGAAAAAGACTAGAAATTACGTGATCCCCAACGAAAAATAAAAATGCGGCCTGTGCCCTTATTAAGAACTCCCAAATGCAGTAATAAATTCCACTGCAGCGCATATATATGAAGCGCACAAAAACACACACACACAAAAAAAAAAACCTCGAATGCAGGTCAGCACTGCTCCCAATGCGCCCCCTGAAAACTCCCAGTTGGAGGAAACAATACACTCCCAATGGTACCCCTGGAAACTCCCATTGTAGTGGCAGTAAAATGAAACTCCCATATGCTACTGAAAAAACTGCCGAAATAATGGGAGTAAGGCGAAACTCCCATTGGAAGGAGTTTTGAAAACTCCGAATTGGTACTGAGTTATGACACAAGCCATTTACTCCCATTCCGGCTTATTTGTGTTCTGTGTGTACCACACACCTCGACGAGATTTAGAACGGGAACGAGAAACGTCGACCGAAGCGCAGGGCTGCTTCGATGCATCGCCGAGAAAAACAGCCTTGTTTGTGCTATTCCCAACTCTACCGGTCCTTCTAAATTATTTATAACCATTAAACCGTGCCAGCGACTACATTGTATAAAAATGTTAAATGAGCCAAAAAACACGGCATATTTCTTTATTCGAGTGAACAAAATACGAATGGTTATCTTTACTTTGAGATGACGTTTTCATTTACAAACGCGCAGGTCGCGACCAGTGACGCGAATGATTCCCCGTCGAGGGAGGTACGGATACCGCTTAACTAAAAGCCTTTCTGCTGCTGACGCTCCGTTTGCGCCGCGCGGGCCGTGGGGAGCATAGCGGAGCGTAAAAAACGGTGAGTTAAAGCTCTCTAGTATTGCGGGCGCCGTCATATAAGGCCATAGAACTAAGCGGGGCAGGGGCTTGACTGCGAGGTTTAGCGTGCTTGAGTGGTGTGACAGAATGGCTAATAGAACGAGATGGTGCTCTTGCAGGGTAGTGGAACAGCGCGAAACGTGGACAAATATACACAAACAAATTATATACACGTGGTTGCTTTATGTATGCGCATGCAACATTACTTTATACCAGCCAAATTTCAGTACATGTGTTTGTCACTGGCTGTTTTGAACACTTGGGGCCCGCAAACACATACCAGTCAAAGACACTGGCTCTGTGGCCGAGGCGTTGTGCTGCTGAGTGTCATGAGAGGTTTTGGTTCCCGGCCGCGGAAATCGCGTTTTTGATGGAGGCGAATAGTGAAAACTGCCATGTGTTCGATATTTCATAGCACTTAAACGTCATGGCACTTTTCATAGCACTTTAAAGCACGTTAATACGTTTCCCACTGTTTTTTCATGAGAGTTTGAAAGTAAAATTGAAGCAACTCTGTCAAGGTTTCTATATGAGCACTCGCTTCCATATAAGTCAAGGTTTAGTAGTGACTATTTGCGTACCTGTAAAGCTACTGCGGCGTTTTAGACTCCGGAGATGCTGCAGTTTTTGCGATAAGGCGAGCAAGCACCTTTGCCGCCACTCAAATGGATGAAAAAGTGAGGAAATAGCTTTCCGCAGATGATACCATCGACGCATGCAAAACGTAAATAAAACGACTTCATGTGACAAACTGCGCGCACAACGCCGGTGGTTGTAATGAAAAATACCAGGCTTCTCATGTCCACTTGAGGCGAAACAGATATGAAGCAATGTGAAAGAACCCGATCGATTCACGGTCACTTTTCTCTGCAGAAAAAAGACAAGCACTTTAACACCTACACACTTTTTCCGATAACATCTAACGCCACGATCGCCAACCGCCATAGCAACCACTTTGGCCGAAATTCGGGTATCTATGCCTTCTTCGTACCATGTCTGATATTCTGACTTCGCTAATGCCTTAACATCTCTCTTCACTTGCCAAACCGGTGATATTAAAAAGCTCGTCTCCATTGATTGCAACAAGTGAAGAGCCTGATACAGACTTTATTTGTTATATATCATCGCTGACTTGGTGCAGGGAGGGGGTTTACTAAATAATTCCTGCCCTGGAACCTTTGTCGAAATTTTCTTTAGTGTCATCATCTTCATTGCATAAAATATTGCTTTGGGATTCGTGGTGACTTCTCAAGGCAATAAGCCTGAATAAAGGCGTATGCGATGAAAAATAGACATAATTTTGGCTATTTCGGCGGAACCACAACTTAGCCACGAGTCCGCTGCCGCAGTAGAGGGCTCGGGAATAATTTGTGCCACTTGGGGACCTCTATCGCGCGCAGAATCCTCTACACACATGTGGTTAACTGTTCGGCTTCATCTGAGCGTGGCTTCTACAGCGGGTATCGTAACCGCGTCTTACATTCGCTAGGGGAAGGCATCTATAAGACACGAAGGTACCGTACTCGGCTGTTGTTTTTTGAATTCCTTCGGGATTTCTTTAAAATGTTACCAAAATTACCGGCAAGAATGCACAGGATATTATTTGATGCAGAAGAAACGGGTAGGTCCAAGAGGTGGGATCATGGCAAAGCGCCGCAGTTTTAATTTGGCCTCAATTCAGTAATAAAATGCTATTTCTATCTGGAACCAGGTACGCCGTTCTGTGCGCAGTTTTTTCGTATGACATATCACGTGGGTACCCCAAGCATCACCTGCAAAGACCTATTATTGCTTGGTTTACGTGTCACCAGAAGTGTGGGCTGTGGCAATCTCGCGAAACTGGGGCAGCTCTCTGCTGTCTGCTGTGGGGCTGGGGCTACTCTGACGTTCCAAACATATCAATTCCGTTAAGTCCGCGGAAAGATTCCAAACCAAACGCGGCTAGCCTTAAAATGAGTCTTATCAGAAACTTAACCGAGCTGCTTTGGTTTTTGTTTTCAACGGTAACGAGGAATATATGGAGTTGAGAAATGTGTGGGGTAAAAGAATCGAAGAGCTTGAGTGTTGGCCTCTGGCGCAATAATTTGTCGAGTGTTATGCCGCTTGACGCGTAACAGTTAACAATGAAAGCCAATTGCTTATGCGTTATCATTAACTGATTGGTTAGTATAAAAGTGAGTTGTCCACAGTCGTTATGATAAAAACGTCCGCTTTAGCCCTGTGGAGCATTGAGCCTGCAAATGGGCGAGAAAAGCGGGTTTGGGCAAGGCTCGAATATATCCAAGAATTTTTTTTTGTTTTGCTTCCCGTTTCCAAGCACCATAAAAACTGGTACAACACGCGCTCCATCAAAGCTATGGCAGGGCAAGGGCCAATTATAAATGCATAAAGAGCGTTAACTACACCAACAGTAGCTTGCGTACAAAGTCTCGTGGGTATTAATAAAAACCACAGAAGAAATCCGTCGTTTCGGGCAGCGGAGTGAGAAGTCGCGAAAGCCGACCAATATTGAAAGAAAAGAAAATCCAAAGAAACGAAGAAAGGAAGGCGCCGTATGAGCGGTCAGTGTTTATACATTCGAGGCGTATTCTTATTTTTGTCATGTTATTTCCCCTTTTCTATAGAATGAAGACTACGGCAACCCAATTTGAAAGATCTAAAAGAGTGGTTGGTCAAGGGTTACAGTAATAGTAACAAAGCAAAGGAAGCCTTCCCGATACTCTAACGTTCTAGTGATCGGGTAAATAAGCTAAGAGCTCTTCTATACACCGATTCCCTTTAAAGCCGGTTTTAGAGATAACTTAAAAGGCGCTGCCAGAGTTGTATTTTGTAGAGTCAGCTTAAGGGGTATATTGCGAAAATGGAAAGGACTTGGGCACTTTATACCCCCATAATATCGAGTGTATCCATATAGGAAGCACATACAATGATCCCCATAATGCGATCATCGCTAATGTAGACAAAAGCATTTTGAGGAAAACATTACTTTCAGGTGTACCATAACAGGTGTTATATCAAAGAATGAAGGTAGTACGCCATTTAAACGTTCCCCGCATGGACTCTTCTTGGCAGTCTCAGCAATGCTTTTTACTTCACTATGTATTATGCGGACTTCTACTAAAGCTTTGGTTACCCCATTAGCATTGCTGAAGCCCAGTATTATGAATACATCTTCTTGCACGTAAGGTCAAAAATTATTGAGTTTGATTACTCTGGTGCTGTTACTTAAAGTGTTGTGAGTGCGTGTGATCTATTTTTAAAAAATGCTGGCCAGGTTGCGGCCTCGAAAACGTCGCTGTTGTACAGGTAGCACCTAGAAAAAACATGGGCCCTAGTCATAACAAGAAATAGAAAAGGAAAGAACATTATAAACATTTCAAAATCACGAAGATTTAATCTACGTTGATCCAGTCAAGGACAAACTGCGGGATGCCTTTGCGGTTGCAGCCGTCGACAACAAACTGAGACACATAACCACAGCCACTATCTATGGCTGGTGACGGGAAGAAGAGTAAGAGGCGTAAATCTCAATCGGACCGACTAGCACCGGAGCTAACATTCTTTTTCCAAAATCGGCTCCATAATTTTGCGGAGAACCGAGTTCCAAATGCGGAAATACATTTTCCAGATTTTGTCGGGAACTCGTCTGTTGCACGCTTTAGAGGGGAAAGACCAAACGGTTTTCAGATTTATTTGCCAGTACGTCGTTTTTGCTTTTTTTGTCGCCTTGGTTTAACCGTATTTTGACGAGAATTCTTACCCGGCAGGCAGACTGGCGGTAATTGATTGGGACAGCTTCCCGACAGTACGAGCTCTCTTATGGGTGCACATTTTCGATGTACGTATCGTCTTGTACACCTCTCGCGCAGCACGTACCATGACAATTTATTCTTCTCCTTTGGGAGGCTGCTTGGTTTCTTCGTATTTTCTCATAAAGCAAGAATATATATAGCATGGTGGTAGCGCCCATGGCTGTTGCTCAAAAGACCTGGGATAAAATCTTTAGGAACCGTAACGTATGGCCACCTACAACGAAGTGGTTGTAGCTGTCCATATTGTGTGGCGCGTAATGCGGGAAACATTCCAAGCAAATACATGGCACTCATGAGCGCTTTCCTGATGGTAACCGTCGAGCATCCCCGGCTCCCGCAATGACTTTAGCAGCAAAGTTGCGAAAAGCGCGAGCAGCGCTTCGCTTTGCTTAGGAGACAACAACGCAACAGCTGGCGCAACACCTGTTCGACATCACATCGACGCGACTGCAGGAATCCGCGTATAGGTCGTGCACGTACGTGCCGGTGCTGCGCCTTACCTCTAGTCAAGCGTTACCCCACATGTAACGTTTGACATGAAAAACACGATGATATCGATGCATAGGAGCATGCCTACTACTATCAAGGCCACAGCGACGACGAAACATGTAAATAAAACAAACGTAAAAAAACCTCAAACTTGTACAAATGCGGGGGACGTGTCCTTCATTAATAATGTAGCAAGACCTCATGCAGCTTCGCTATAGTTCAAGTCTGGTGCAACTTAGTAGAAGCTTACTCGCGTGGTAGAGCTGCTCTGTCGTACAGGCGGGATCACATCGCTTCTGCTAAACATGCCTCTCTTTGAGTCCAGATAATCATCAAACGAATCCTACTAGTGTACTTTTCGCCTCCATAATCCCCTGGACCAGTCTTACCGCTCAGTGACAACGTTGTTGTACTTCACCAGCGGTTGTGCGCCCAGCACCACCACGCTAGGCCACGCGGACAGGCCTAATAGAACAACCCCCACCCCACTTCGTCAAAGCGCGGTGGCCAGCCAACCGTAGTCACGTCGCCAAACGCACCTCGAGGCACAGCTCCCGTTTTGAACACGGCAGAAGCGACCCTCACTACAGAAATGCACACCTCGGAGGTACCGGGAGAGGACATCGACCCCTCCGAAGCTACGAAAGAACGAGTCCTGATGATCTGCTACCAAAAAAGCAGTCAGAAAAGGCATTACACCCTACGGGCTGAGAAGCCCTCACTGGAAAAGGTGAGCCCCTCTCCGGCTAAACGAGAAACTGCTAAGCATGCACTTCGTGTGCCTCCACTGCCATGGGAGAACGTGAAAGTCCTTTTCTTCCAGAAATGACTCGATGTCTCCAAAATAGGCACCGCCATCCTGCGCTCGACAACCCTCGTATCTGCATGGCTCAATAAAGTACAAACCAAAGAAGACATCCTCCGTCCCAACGTGTGTTACGTATAGCATGATCTGCCAACTCGACTTCGCGAATCACGCCTGCAGCACGGTCCCTTACATGGCCTTCTCGAAACACACCTTTAAAGGAGAGATACACGGGCTACGCCAGAGCGCACATCGCAAGACATAACTGAAAACATGGTGAAGCCAAGGAACCCCCAGGCAATACACGCGGGCGTCTAGGCACGACAAACACCGCTCTCATCGATTTGCGGACCCAAAGTCCCGCTCTTTGCATACTAAGCAGAAATAGAATTTTGCCCCCACTATTGATGCCCCCACGCAGCCTTTAGCCACCCGAACCAATAAATGTTCGTTTGTGATTGTTGCTGTCTGAAGGAACCTAGACAGTGATGCCGTCTGCATAGAGAGTGCTGAGGAGATGAGTGATAGTGTGGAGGGCTGTGGCTAAGAAGATAATTGCTTTAGAAAAGGAGGCGATTGGACAGTCCCTTGTGGTGTGCCGCGCGCTGCCTAGAGGATGGGGGTGCTGTATGGTGCCCAATCGTATGGGTGCCACACCGGGTGAGGAGAAGTTGCTAATACAGGAGAAGGTGCATGGGCCGATGCCTAGTGAAGTGACTTTTCCTAGAATGGCGGTGTTGTAAATGTTATGAAAGGCCTTTTGTAGATCTAATCAGAGAATGGCCGCATTGGTACATGGAGGGCGGCTCTGTAGGTTATCGTGGCAAACCTGTATAAGAGTGCCCTGGGTTGGAAGGTGCTTTCTAAATCCTAGCATTTTTGGGTGAAAATGTTCTTTTCATAGCAATGGATTACCCCGATGTGTATGGCATGTTCCAATAATTTGCCGAGACAAGAGATCAGAGAGACTGGACGGAGGTGCAGGATGCCGAAGGGTTTGATAGGTTTACGGATAAGGGTAATATCGTAGAGGGTCCGGCTGCTGGGAAGGGGCATGACCATGGCAGTGTATTTTGCGTACGGTAGGAAGGTGGTCGATGGTGAGGTCCTCAGGGGTGCGCAGGGATGTATTCGGGAACCCATCGTCTCCGGGCGCCGGACGGCGGTGGATCATGAGATACGCGGCTTTCACTTCAAAAGTGATAGGGGCATCGAGTTCCGTTGCATGGATCAGTGCATACAGGCTGCACAGACACCTCAGGAGCAGGGGGGATGTAGAGTTGTTCAAGTAGGCTGAGTGTGTGAGAGGGGGGTAGAGGGGCGTGAATAATGGAGTGTATCAGTTGTTGCTCCCGGCCGTTGGTGTGGTGTTAGGAGTTTTTGGGATTAAGAAGGTGTCATCTGATGCTCCAAGTGTGTTTAGTAGAGTGCGTTCCATTGAGGCGGTCACGGAGATGGTTCAATATGGTGCGGACCAGCGTTTGTGAGTGTTCCTGCATGTCATCCGGAACACATGATTGTTTACATTAGAGGATAGGGGTGTGGTGCTTCTGCTGCGAGCAACGTTTTTCTAAGACGCAGTGAGCTTCCCATGGGTGTTGTATGCGGGAGTCAACGTATGGGGATGGGCTGGCGGAGTCTACAGACTGTTCAGGTTTGGTGCGGGTGGAATGTAGTGCTCTAAGCTATTCTTCCATTAGGGCGGGATCCGTTGAGCAGGTAGCAGGGAGTTATCGGCTGTCCTAGCAGACTGTATCAACGTTTGTAATTGACAGCTGTTCCAATCGAGGGGGGCGGTAGGTTAGATAGGCAAGAGCGAGTTCATTAATTTAGTTCTCGCTGCCTAGTGAATGAGGAACTATTAAACAGTGGGTGTGTATGCAACTTATATGAAAAGTTAAGATCTGGTGGGTGTACCTTTGTACGTTACGTAGCATTTTGTTGCACCAGACATTGTGCCAATAATCACAATGAAGAAGAGGACGTAGCACGGGCGGACAGAAATGAGTGAAGGAAGACGAGGAACTTCCAGTAGTATAAAAGTAGTATAGTAGGGGAACTTTAGATAGCATTTTAGTACTTATAAAGCAACCCAATATGATGTAGAGTCTTTCTTTACGGAGGCTTCGGAATCCTTTCTTCAACCCGCTATTGTGTAAGCGGGAAGGGGGGCCAGGGTAAGGTTTTGTGGTGAGTTATTACGCCAGTTCCAAAAGAAGCGGTTCTTGGCGGGGTGGTCTCGGGTAGCCCTAAGCAAGGTGTGGCCTTAAGGTCTCCGCATAGTACTACGAGGTCCTTACCAGCAAACGTAATGCTTGCTTGAAAAGAGGACAAGCTGGAGTGTGGGTCTTTAGGGGGCCGTATATGTTAAGGATGTGCATTCTGGTTTGCGATTGTTTTGGTGGTAGGATTTGCAGATTGAGGGGCTGAATTGGTGATGTGCAGGTATGAGCAGTTGCTACGAGGACCCGGTGGGGGAAGATCGCAACTGAGAGAATTGAGGAGCAAAAAGTTCCCCGCATTTCCCCGAGGGGAAGAATGTGAAAGTGCTAATGCACGAGTTGAATTGGCGCGGTTCGGTAATGTTCGCGAAAGAGAGATCACACACACACACACACAACTACAAAGAAAGTAAGATGCATTTATTCACAGACACCTATTTGCGTTTTCGTTGTGCTTGATTGCTAGAGCGGATCTCAGCTTTGAAATTTCGTGTCAGTACTCCTTTAAGCGAGTGCATTAGCCCTTCTCACGCCCGATTCCTGGCCAATCCCCCACGTCGGTATGTGACATGTCAGCGGCCAGGCAGCGCGCGCCCATCTCCCCCCGTTGCCAAGGAAGACGAGGAGATTCCCGCCCAATCCCCCACGTGGGTATGTGCCATGTCAGCGGCCAGGCAACGCGCGCCCATCTCCCCCCGTTGCCAAGGAAGACGAGGAGCGCGCTGCACCCGCAGCTGTTGCTATGTGGACGGACGGCTTTGTCAGAAGCTTTGTCAGAAGCAAACCTTTGTCAGAAGCAAACCTTCCGGCCGTTGTGGCTGAATATAATACGCCAAAGAGAAGCCCTGATGCAGCAAGTATTGCCTTGGCTGGCCTTCGATCGATAAGTTTTCCACTGTTTTCACTCATCGTGAACGCTTGATAGAAAAATCGAAGGAGCACTGTCAAGGTTTTGAACCACTTGCTTTCGTGGCATGTCAAGGGGGAGTTGGACCATATGCGTATCTGTAAAGCTACTGCTGCGTTTTAAACTTCGCAGATGCTAAAGTTTTTGCGATAACGGGACAAAAACCTTTGTCGCCACTCAAACGGACGAGCAAGTGAGGAAGTTCCGTTCTGCAGATGATACCATTGACGCATACATAAAGTAGGACGTGATCAACTGACAAAGTGTACGCACGACAACGAAGGCGAAACAAATAACAAGCACTTCAAAAGAACCCGATCGATTCGCTGTCCGTTTTTTGCAGAAAAAAGACGACCAGTTTAACACTTACGCACTATATCCAAGAAGGACCGCCACCACGATCGCCACCCGTCATAGGATCCACTTGGGTCGAAAATTGGGTATTTATGCCTTCATCCTATCAGGTCTGATATACCGACTCTGCTAATGCCTTCACATCTCTGGTTACTTGCCAACCCGGTGACATTAAAAACCCCTCCTTGCAACTTATGAAGATTATATTAAAGACGTTATTTCTTTATTATTTAGTCTTAGGCTTTGTGCACTAGGAGGGTTTACTAAATATTTTATTCCTTGGAACGTTACACATTCCTAAGCATATTTTTATGAAAGAAGGTAGCCACATCATTTTGTGTATGCTAAGGTATCTGAAGAGTCTTTTACTTGCGGGTACGTGTTGCTGAAACAAATGTTACGCTGCTGCTGCAGACGCTCCATAGTACCGAAAGGACTCCCGGTTGCACAAGTTAGGAAACGCACGGCGGAAACTTCTAACAGACATCTTCGATGTGCCGTTGCTTTTTCGGGTGATCTTTGTTGCATTGTCCTGTAGAAATGGAAGATTGCCCAGTTTATGTTCTATGTGGGGTTGAATTAGGCACACACTAAAGCAACTACTTAAAATAGGTAAACGTGCAATTCGCTGTCAGCTCCGAAGTTAGAAGCTACCAATCCACGTCATAACTTACGTCTTGTTTCACTTGCGGTGCGGCAGTTCCAGCTATGCTAGTCGCCAGTCACATCACACAGATCTGAAGGAATACTCGGTGTGAGGCGCTTTCAACGGCGACATCACGAAGAATGTTTCTTTCAGTGTTTTCGTTTGGGACACCTACCAACTTTACCAGTATATGCATTGACGTGCTGTTGAGGTATTGTTAAGGTAAAATCTGTTTGAGGCGGGAGGGACCCTATGACAAAGCACGTCGTTGGTGTGAGTACGTCGAAACATTTATGAGCATCTAGCGTATTACAATGCTGCTGTTAAAACTTCAATTCTGATAAGCCATAGAGGATGAAAGCCTACGCCGAAGCTGGCCTACGCCGAAAGACGCGCCAAAGCTGGCTGCTGCCCACAACACCGGTCCAAAGACTATCCGACGAGGTGGTGGTGATTTAGGAAAATTTTTCGCTCCTGAGCAATTACTAGCCTTTCAGCGATAATTATTATGACCAGAGGCTCCCCCTTTGTATAGGAGCATCGGTTGTCAACATCCGGCTTGCATGTTTTATTTTAAAAAATTCTGCTCGTGTAACCACAATTACCCAGTCCCTTCCTCCCCGTTGTCTCGCTCCCTCCTCAAAGGTCCATCTTTCTGCACTCTCTGGAACCTTTTCTTGCCCTCGAACATATTGTTCTCCATCTTATTCAGCTATTGTAATTTTCATCTGTTTGATTACTCCTCCCACGGCCGGATCTTTTCGATACATTAATTCTTCCACTACTCCATCCGACCGTAAGTCGCCTCTTCGAGCAGAAAGTTCAGGCTCCCCAAACCCGAAACCTCGAAACCTTATTTAGTGTCTAGTCCTGGTCATCCCGCCGTAGTTGTATGTCTCGGCAGTACATGACAATATGCCTTGTTGCAGATTCCTGCCGGAGCCCACAAATGTGTCACCCTTTTTCCTTACCCTGTTTTTTACACATCCCGCCGTGTTTCAAAGACCAACCCAGTGTCTGGGGGGGTTGCCACAGAAACCCTCCTTCCTGTTTTCAAGCGTTACTGTTAGAGATTTAGGTTCCATGAAATTTTGAAGGGCGTAAAAAAACAGGATTTTTCACGTTGTTTCTAACGTAAAAATCGAAAACAGACGATTCCCCACGGGTCTATCAAAATTTGACATGCTTCTAAGGCGAATTCCCTAGATTTCTTATTTAAACGCGAAAAGGGACCATAGTTGCTCGCGACTACACAAATGTAACTAAATTACGACTGCTGTAAGAAATAGGTAAGAAAGTATACATTGGAACTCATTTTGGTTTTCAAGAGCACAAACCGCGTCTTCAAGAGCGGATGCGAAGTGTGGCAACTACAGACGTAACCCTGCGCCGCTCCCGGAAGGAACAAGAATCATCCGGAAGCGCACCTCCCGACTGCTCAACGTGACGGTACCGAACACGACGCAGCAGAGTAGAAGCGCTTCAATAATCGGTGGCTTTCGGCTTCAAATTACTTATGAGGCTTAAGTGCCCGATAAATATTTCCTTTATTACTGAACGGAATATAACTGCTACATTTTATCACAAAAGTCTCACCTGGCTTCCCATCTGAAAGTGTGCGCACGATTTCACGTCAAGGCATCGATTTCAAAAAGCGCTTCCGTGAGTGCAGATTGATCCCATCGCAACAAATTTCCCCGGAGAAAATGTGCTTTTTTTCAAAATTATTGTGGTTAAAAAAAACCAAGAAGCCTCTTTTTAAATCATGAATTTTTTTTTTTTACCCATTCATCTCTCTAGTTACTCTCCTGTAGGCATCTAGAGCTTTTTACGTTTCAATTATTTTTAAGAAATTCATCCCACCCCATGCCTTTATTTGTTTTTTTCTATTGTGCGTACCACCCTCACACAATCCGACTTTCCAAACGTTTGTTGAGCTGCCTTGTCCTCATCCTCCACCGGGTGTTCATGCCTCTCATAAACAAGTGCCTAAACGTTCTTGGGCCGCATTTTTGGCGGTCGAATTCTTGAAGTCTTCTCACATTTTATCTTGCTCTCTGCCCGCTTGTATCAAATGAGAACCTTCGTGTGTCCCACTTGAATGCTTCGTTCGCAATTTTGCCGTGGGCGCCAAGGATTAGTCTGCCCACCGCCCTCCGAATTGTCTCAATAACCCCTTTGGTCTGTGTGAACCTTTGTGCAGAGAACCTTTATTGTGAGAGTCAATACTGGCATCACGACGCCTTTCCAGATTCTTCTTACCCCTCGTATATACTCTAGTCCAACAGTGCAATACGTTTTATTAGACCTCCTTCTATTCTTTCTAAGGTGAACCTCGTGACTTTTTGTTTAATCTTCAACGTCATTGAGCCAGACCGAAAAAAGTTTCCCCTCTTAATTCTAGCATTTATACTTGTTCTGATAGCGATTGGTGCTCCGTATCGTCGTTAAATAGCATGACCCCTGATTTCACTCTACTAAAAGACAGGCTTGGTCAGTGCTCTGATACCCGCATACATCAATGAGGATTTGCATGCATTATTTGTATGCAGTCAAGAGTATGTCATCTGCATGCATTAGCCCTTCGATTCGTTGCGCTATCGCTTGTCCATCTTTTTGTATATGAGTTTAAACACAGCTTACTGCCCTCCAGCTCATTTTTAATATCGTCATGTGGATCATGAACAGCAGCTGAAAGCGACGACATTCTGGCTTCAAACCCTTGTGGGTGTGTACAGACATAGTGTACTAGGTTCCCACCGACACAATGGGCACCTGGCTTTCCCAGTATATTTCCCTGAGCATGTTAATCAAGTTAGCCCCTACTCCCTCGTTCTCCGGTATAATCCAAGCTGCTGCCAATCTACGTTGTCGTACGCCGCTTCGATGACTAAATGGCATATCAGTAGGACCGGTTCCGCACCTCAGCCACCCCTACGCATTTTCTTGAGGCGTTGTGGTGTGTGCGGTTGAGCCCACTGACGCGAGTTTAATCCGCGAGTTTAGTGATGGCTGCTTTTAAGGCAGAGGAAGAAAAGAAGAATGGCCGTGTGTCGAGGTTTTGGTGCAGGCTAAATATCTCGACCTGGTCAAAAATATTCCACACCCCATCACTGCGACGCACGCCATAGCCCATGTTTGGTTCGGGCATGTTAAACCTCATAATTTGAAGCTGAACCTGTAGGCCATTACCCTAACCCTTTTGGCCCTGGTGTTCTTTTTTGAACATATTACCCCGACTTCTCCTCGCACACCGAGAACAAAACAAAACCAGCTATTTTTCTGTGAAATAGTCTTCAAGGATGCCTGTTGACACAATTAAGGGTTTTTGTCAAAAGGAAAAAAGGACGAAAGGGTAAGGAATTTCAGTGTAGACTAGACTGACGCAAAGGTTACCCAAAGGATCAAAGTCTTAATTTGATAAAATGGCTGTAAATCTAAACCAATTTGCACTACCTTCTTTATTTGCTCTATGCTGGCTGCTCAGCATTTTTCAAAATTTATGAAAACTAGCAACAAACGTATTTTGTCAGAAATTCAGATTTAACTACCTCATGACTTAATTAGATAATATCTCCTTACATGAAGTACAAGCTCCATTTTTTGTTTGTAGAATAATAGCGACCTAAGATTTGAAAAACACGCAGAAAAATTGTTTTCATTCAAAATAAAAAAATCAGGGATTTAAAATGTTCAATTCTCTTTTGACCTTAAATTTTACTGCCTGCTTTTTTTAACCGGTACAACACTACCGTGATGATAACTACTCTCTACAAGCTTTGTTCAGCCTTCTCTCCTATGCATTTATTGAAAAAGATCCTCCATCCCGTTCGCCACATGTTCCCTATTGCTTTCTCATCTGTCCCTTTCCTCATGGCTTGCAGTAGCTTTAACCTCCTCTTTGGCCCTATTTACTGATCTACTGCATAAGGACCCCAAACGTACCTACTGCGATGTTTCGGAGAACCTTCCAGAATTTTCCCCTACCGAGTTTTTCTCTGGCTACATCCAGACCATGTGATTTTCCCGTTGTGACATCCCAAGGGCGAAGCGGGGCCACACTATATGCTATTCTAAATTTTTCCCAGACACTTTCTTGAAGGTATGCCAATACGTGCTAGACCTTGAGCTCCTTCCCTCCACCCTTTTTATACCGGCCCCTCTGTGTTTTTTGCGGGTTCCTAATGCCTGCACAGGGCTCCAAAATACGTTTCCGGCACCGATCTATCCCCCCCTCGTATTTGTGGCATCAATTGCTTTGTTTCACCTGTTCTCGGCGACAGCAATATTTGCAAGACCTTCACTTTTTTATGCTTATATTTCTCCCACTTATGTTGAGACCCTGCTCTTCCGCCCCGCCCTCGTTTCCTGCCCGTGCACTCTAGGAACCTCATTACACCTCCCTGCCTACTCAACAACGCAAACTAGCGCTAGATAAGTGCGTCGCTGAGTTTACAATAGATGCAAAGAGTGTTGATGTGACATGTGAACTCGGTACTTTTAGGACAACACGATACAGGGGGGGGGGGGGTTGAACCTGCAGAATCGCCTCGGTCAGAGATCCCGCATCGAAGCCGTACCATGAAGAGGTTGATGGCGGTTTATGGTGAAGATTTGATGCGGTAATTCATCATCAAAGGCCATTGCCATGGAAGAAGCGAGCACCAAATATAAGAATTTTCGCTTGCGTCGTGCAGCTCAGGTCATTATCTTGATAACCATCATCATCATCAACCTGACTACGTCCATTGCAAGGCAAAGGCCTCTCCCATAGCTATCCAACTATCCCGGTCCTGTGCTAATTGCGACCAAGTTCTCCCCGCAACCTAATCTGATTCGCCCATCTAACTTTCCGGCGCCCCTTCCACGCTTGCCTTCTCTAGGGATCCATTCTGTTAACCGTAATAACCAACGGTTATTTTGAATTCGCATTACATGCCCTGCCCACACCCATTTCTTCTTAATTTCTACAAATATGTCCTTACAACGTGTTTGTTCCCTGAGTCTCTCCGCTCTCTTTTTGTCCGTTAATGTTACACCTATCACCTTCTCTTTCATTGCCCTCTGAGTAGGCATCAATTTAAGTTGAACCCTCTTAGTGAGCGTCCAAGTTTATGCCCCGTAGGTGAGTACCGGTAAGATGCAGCTGTCATACACTTTCTTCTTCAAGGATAAAGGTAGGCTGGCTTTCATTATCTGAGAATGCTTGCGACATGCAATACCCCCATTGTTATCATAATTAATTCTGCCTCATGGTTGGGATACCGGGTCTCTACTTGGACTAAGTAGGTATATTCGCTTACCACGTTCATTGCTTCGCCACCCGTTTCAAACTTCTGTGCTCTGCCTAGGTTATTGTGCACTGCTCTAGTTTTCTGCATATTTATTTTCAGTCCAACGATTTTACATTGCCTGTCTAGTGCGGTAACCATGCTTTGCAATTCTTCCCCCGTGTCACTTACCAAGGCAACGTCATCACCAAATCTGAGATTACTGAGGTATTCCACCTTGACCCTTACTCCTACCTGTTGCCAATATATGCTCTGAATTCCTGTTGTACACATGCTGTCATTAACATTGCAGAGATTGTCTTCTTGTCTGACGCCCTTCCTTATAGGTATTTTACTGCTCTCCTTAGGGAGGACGATGGTAGCTATGGTCCCATTGTAGATGCCCTCTAGTATTCTTGCGTAATGCTCGTCAACACTCTGGTTCTGCAATTCCCTCCATGACTGCTCAGGTTTCGACCGAGTCAATTGCTTTCTCATAATATTTGAAGGCGATATATAGGGGTTGAGTATACTCCACGCACTTCACTATCACCTGCTAGATCTTATAAATATGGTCCATTGTTGAATATCATTTACGATACCCTGCTTGATCATTAGGTTGACTGAAATATAAGGTGGCAGAAATACTGTTAGCGATTACCTTGGTAAGTACCTTTTAAACGACTGCCAGTAAGCTGATCGGCCTGTCATTTTTAAGTCCTTCATGTAAACTCTCTGACGGATTAGGATGATGTTCATATTCCTCCAAGATTCCGATATATTCGTTGTCATTAGGCATTGCTACACAGGTTTGCCAGATTTTTCTAGTACAATTCGCCCGCTATCCTTCAAAAGGTCTGCTGTTACCTGATCTTCAACCAGGTGCTTTACCCTCACACATTTCTTACACAGCGTCCTTTCTTTCTGCGGTCCTTACTGGTGCGATTGCTTTTAGGCTGTCTCCGCTCTTTACAGGACATTCAATCCTCTCCATGTTGTACATCTCTATGTCAGCTGTGTTACGCTCATTGATTAACATCGAAGGCTCGGCTAGTCCTATACTGTGAGCTGGGCGGAGATTGCCATGCTTTGAGGTTGCTTAATTAAACCTTTCACCTCCAGGGGAAGTATACCATGAATCTTTCAAGTCATGGTACCTCCGACGTCTACTGCACACTCCGTGATAATGCGTGTAAGATTATTGCTGGCTCCGGTGTCGTAAACACTGCTTCCAGGTTAAGAGATGAATATTGGTTCTGCACCCCGATCCTGAATTCTTCAACTTTACGTCTTACTGCTACCTCATTGATCGGCTTCATTCGTAATAGCTTGTTATGGTCCCTCCTCAAATCTAGCCTAATTCGAGATCGTAATATACCATGGTCACTACACCTCACCCTTCCGACTACTTCCACATCCTGCACGGCGCCAGCCTCTTCGCATTGTACGAAGTCTTCTTCATTTTAATGCTCCCCAATAGGGATCCTCAACGTATACTTGCGGTTCTCCTGTTTTCAGGAAGTAACAGCTCGGGTAGACTGCTTTCATTGCTTCTGAAAAGTTGCTACGGAAAAGGTTAGTACTACACGTTGTCTTGTGATTTCTTCTCTCCCCTGTAGTAATTGGATCTAGTGGACTTCTATTATTCATCAGTCATGTAGTCATTCAAAAGTACCGATTTTGATTTACTTATTTCTGGAGCATTCCGCAATTATGTGTAAAGACGGCGTAATTTTTTTGTGTGTAACTGAGCTGTGCAGACCATGAAATTAATCTACTTCAGATTCTAGTTTATCTTTCCATTGGCACTCACTTACATCGTAATGTCTTTTGGTAATATTGTTACCGATCGACACATCCCTAGAGACATTTTCTGTGTAGGTTTGGGCTTACAGTGCTATTTTCCTCTATCCATGCCTGCAAACAGGTGGGTGGCCGTACCGACAGACTTTGCAACACGTTTTGAAATTACAGGCGCACTAACTACCTGTTGTGCGACCGCCGTTGTCGGTTTTCTACTAGCCGACGTGATTCCGAACCCCGGAGCTCCCCGTCAATTCCTCACAGATTACTCACAGTCCTATAGTTGCTATCCAAAGTTGTTGATTTACTGCGCTCATGCTCTACTCAGCACAACTTTACCATAAAATGTCATCCGCAAATAAGCGGACTCACCGAGCGACGCAACCGAACACTTACCGTCATGCTTTCTGCCGATGTCTCAGCGGACAATCGTGATTGGGACAACGCCCTTTACTACATTACATTCCTCTGGACTTCTTTCCGTCCCAAAACCATTGTTTTTTTCCATTTTGCCTTTTTAATGGGCCTGCGTTCCCAGTGTACAGCGTACTGCTACCTTCTGCCCCCTTACTGACCGAATACACTCATGATGCGATCACCCGACCTACTTTTGCCAGTCAGGTTACGCTTGCAATCATCGTGCGTCACAAGCCAGTACACTTTCCTCGGGATCATTTCTCGACCTCTCGACACCACGCCACCCCCTCGGTCTGAAAAAATTGTTTTAACACTACACCAGTCCTTACTGTGTTCCGTACCAGGTTATGGAGGTCACATATGCCATCACTCCCGTCATCTCTTCACATTCGGCGAGAACGCCGACCGTTAGCATTGTCCATGTGTCCCGCTTAAAGCCGTACTGTGTGCTTTCGTCGAATGTACCTAAACTCAGGGACGACGTTTTTCCGGCGTGGAGTCATGTTAATGGGCGTGGCTATGTTGCTGGCGAAAAGGACGCTTGATATGAACAATCTACGTGACAGCCTACGATCATCATCATTTTCCCCAGTATTTATCATCACTGGTGTCCCGCGCAATCGGCATTGTTTGTCTTGCGCAGTTCCTTGTATCTAGCTCTACGAATCTTGCCAATATACTCTTTTACCTGTAACATGTTTGGTGGAAGGTGCGGTATTGATACTCAGCCTGGTCCCCCAGCGTCGTCCCGTCATGGCTCCTGGACATCGTTCCAAGGCTCTTAGATAGCACCGGCGTTTCCGAGTCGCGGTGAGACACGAACAGGACAATTTCCCAGGCCCATGTCTCCTGCGCATCCCCCGCCAACACCAGACGACTGAACTGAGCTTCACCGAGCCGGGCACCAGACGAATAGTGGCTTCCCAGGAACGTCCGTGGCTTGGTCAGCAAGCAAGAAAACAACACAGGGAGAGGCAATTGAATTGCCCGCCAGAGCAAAGACAATTCCACACTGAAGCTCTACAAGGCTTTTAATTGCGAAGTACGCGATTAACCAACTACACTATTTGTAGGTTTGCCCAGCAGTACTTTAACCGAATGCATGAACCTGAAAGGTCTTTGGCGTGATGAGAAATGTCCTGCTCAATAATAAACGTAATCGTAAAGGGTGAAACCTGAGCAAACGAGAAAGTCAAGTGTTTACCGGCCATTTGACGCGCTGACAGCTGCGAATCGAGCTTTCAGCACTGCCCTGAGCTTTCCCCATTTTGAATCGAACCAGGTTCGTCCGTTATCTGAAGGCTCCTCCAACAGCGTGAGAGTACACCGGTCCCTCTTTTTTACGAAGGTCTAGCGCGCGGAGCAGCGAGCAAAATTTTGCAGCGTTCAAACGACAGGTGGGCACTAGTTCTTGGAGGCAGCATTCTCTTGGCGCGACGCGAGCTTACGGCTTCGCTCCTCGGCGTGCCTTCACTGACGCACGCTCCGGAAATCTTCGCGGAAAATTTTTCCTGTCCTTTTTTATCCCATTTTTCGAACGCCTTCGGTATGCGAACATCGAAACGAGTTTACGTTCCCTCTTCCAGGCTCCTGCTGGTCGGTTCCCGACTTCGGCTCAGCCACAGGCGAAACCAGATTCTCAACTCGTTTAGCCTATATTGGCCTATCGTTGGAAGCATTAGCTGGGAGTGACAAAGGCACGACGTGCTCTTTAAACACTTCGTACCTTCCAACAGCCCCTATCTCATCGTCCCTCGATTATTCAGCAACACCCTCATAACCAAATACCAAGGGTGTTATCATGCTGCTTTCAAAGTGTCATGACTACACTATATATCCAAGGTGCCCTGTCTCAAAAGACGCCTCAACCGTTTTTTGAGACTGAGCCAGAAACTATGAGCGAGCTTCACTCACCGTTTCTTGTAGTTAGCTACTTAAGCTGGTGGCAGAACGCCAAGGACTCGCCCTGTCGCGGCACCGTCGTTACTCAGCTGTACCATAACACCTTTCCGTTTCTCGACTGCCGGCTTTGCTACAGTGTCGCTCGGTTCTGAACTCGCATCTGAACAAACACCTTTCGTTTCAACAGCCTCTTGTTGGTTCCTTTTGCTAGGCTCATTGTTTACACTTTACTGAAAAAATTCCCCCGCATTTCCCCGAGGGGGAGAATGTGAAAGTGCGAATGCACGGTTGTCGGCCCGCTTGCGGCGCTTGCGCTCGGCCCCCGCAGCCCACCGCCTCGCCGCCGTCTCTTCCATCTCTTCCATCGGGTTTGTAGTATCACGTGTACACCACGCAGTTATCAAGCCGCTAACGCCGCTGAGTCGCCAACGCACGCCGCTGACGACGTAGTTTGAATGCGTTAAAGATATAAGGCGCGTCACTAACACTGATATCAGCGTCGTGTCCGTGGCTTGGTCGGTAGAGCGTAGCGCTGCGGCCGCAAAGTCCTCGGATCGAAACCTGGCGCCGGATGCTGTTTCTTTTTTAAATATAGAGGAGCACTGCGGACGCCAACGCCGCCGACGCCGCCGCCGCCGCCGGCGGTGGATGGTTTGGGGTCGCTTATAAAGTGCATTCGCACTTAAAAGCCGGTAGCTTGCGAATGCGGTCCTTGGTCACGGAAGCCGTTTTAAAGGCCTTCCGTAAACGTAGGCAATCCTAACCCAACGCTGACACATCTCCGCCCTCAGTAGGGGCAGAGTCCTTCAATGCCGTCCTGGTAATGAAACTTCGCCATCACGCTAAGGGAGAGCTTCGTGCGCTGCCGCGTCGCGGCGCTGGTGTTGATTGGTGTGCAGCCGGGGGCGTTGTCAGAGCGCATTTGTCAAGGAACGGACCACGGAGTAATATGAAACAGACGCTCGCGCCTTGTCAGCACTGCGCTTCCGCTTTACATGTCGTGGACCGCGCAAATATGCAGGTCCGTGCAGAAGTAAAGGAAGCACGGGAGCGGTGGCTGAACTGCGTCGTAGCGCCGCGTGTGGGCGCTGACAGGAACCAAGGAGCGCCGGGCTCAGAGTGTGTTCGCACTGCCCCGCCACCCTATCTGATATCTTTAATCGCCGCTCTGCTGGCGTGTCATGCTGGGCGAGACGGTCTTCAAAACGCAGCGCTGTGCTATAGAGTGGCCCTGGTTGCAGTGCTGCTCGCAGACATTAGCGGCGACCGAATCCACCGCTGTTGAGCTGGACGAAGCTGCGCGCGCTCGGAAACGTGTCTTGTTGGGTGCTGTAAAGGGCGGCATATAATTGTGGGCCGCTCCGTTTTTCCATAGCATGTCCCTGCGATACAATTTGTTGTACGACGACAGCAAAGTTGCCTTGGGCAATTTAGGAAGCACATTCACAGAAATTCTTGTTATTAAAAAAAAGATCTCGCTTTCAACATTGTTTTTTTTTTCTTTTAATTTCGGATTTCTCCCAAGTTGCTTCGGCCAATCAGTTAAGTACTGTTCTGAAAAAAAAGTAAAATACAAAATGCCTGTGCGATGGAAATTTTCTGTATTAAATAACGCCGTAAAGAATAGATACATCGCTGTCTTCTATTACAGCGGGTCTCACAGGCCGCGTATTTTGTTGACGCACTAAAAGCGACGTTGTTACTTTGAACGAGCACCTTCAATTACGAAAATGTTGCATCTTTGAATTAAACCCTTTGGCGGTGTTATGTGGATTGATGAATTGATTTATCGATTGATTGTGGGTGCTTAATACGCTGATGCTACTCAGCCGATGATGCGCGTTTTAGTGAAGGGCTCCGGATTAATTTTGGTCACTTGGGGATCTTTAATGTGCGCCGACAGGCGTTTTCTCTTTTCCCCTCCATCAGAAAAGCGGCCGCCGCGGCCGGGAATCGAACCCGCGTGCGCTGTTATGTCGATGCAAGGTAATGAAAATAGTAATTAGGTAATGCTTCAACGCGCGCTGTTTAAAAGAATTCAGTGCTCCTCCTCTCCGAAATAAAGGATGACCAGCGCAGCCGCGGGTGTAATTCTTTGCAGCTGATTGTAATATAAAATATTTCCCGTTAGTCCGGAAAAACTACTGTTACCGCCACGAACTCGTGGCGGTGCGGAAAAATAATGATGAAAAAATTTAAAAACAAAAATACTCGAAGAAACCTCAAAACTAAAAATTATAAACAGGAAAATGAGGCCCCCAAAATTAGTTACGGCAATGAAATGGTAGAGTGTACTAGACGTTTTAGAGTGGCCCGAGCGGCGGCCTCTCCCGTTGTTCCGCCGAGTCGACTTTCGCGCATAAAAAAAACCGCTATAGCGGCGGCGCTTCTGTCCTCGACCACTGAACAGCCGCCGCTTCCCGGCACCAGCTCCCAGCCTGCGTGCGACAAGATTTGCGTTGCTCGCTGCGGTGTTTTGCGCTTGCGCAGCTGATTTATTTTGTATTATGATGTTTAATGCGCCTACGCTACACAGGCGACGAGGCAAGTGGTAGTGGAGGGCTCCGCATTAATTTTGACCACCTGGGAGATTTAACGCGCGATGAAATCTCGGACACACAGGCGTTTTTCGCTTCTCTCCTCCATCAAAAAAGCGGCCGCCGTGGGCGGTAATCGGACCCGCGCGTTTCGTCAGCTGATTTAGAATGTAGACGCAGAGCTCTGTGACTCCGCTTGAGCAAACTTTAAACTAGTAGCAACAGACATAAAATTATCGACCCCCCCCCCCCCAACAATAATTTCCCATTTTTAGATGCGTATTCTGAAAACGTTGTTGATATACAGTAATCTCTCGTTTCCTCAAAGTCATAAAATTAGCTGAAAATTTGTTTGGAGATTAACGCGGAGTTTTGGGTTAAGTCAAATACCGATAACTTGTGGCCAGGTCCCTGAAATATACCTATTGCTGCTCAGAGAAGCGCTGTTACACAAAGGAGCTTTCGTAAGAAGAAAGATTTGTGTTGTGCTCGCCTGATTCGCATTCGCATATGCATCACAGAAAAGCGTACTCGAGCTTCTCAATGAATCGCATCAATTGTTGGTAGCCACAGCTACATTCTAACTTGTCACAAAGCAGACGCAGCACGTACGTTGTTTCTTACGTTGTAGGCACTTCTGGAGTCTCCTCCTCGTCCGTACGATCAGCTGCGTCTTCCACAGTTATGTCAATGATGTATACACCAAACAGCATTCCGGTGACGGGGGCGCGTAGTCCGCGTAAAATTGCACTTCACGATAGCGTTCGGCGCGTCATGGGAACTAAGCATTCGAACAGCAACCTTATCAGCCACCTGTAGCGGACCTTGCCTTGTGTCCTGTCTGCCAGTATTTCGAGATATCCGGGTGCTCCAAAAGAAACGTTCGAGATAAAGTGGGCAAATACGTAGCGCCCATGGGAGGTAAATACACGGTGAGAGAAAGTTTCGATTTAAGATATTATGAGATAGCTGAGTGCGAGTTAACGAGGGATTAATTTGTCGGGAAGGCACCAGGAATGTTTTTCCCTTCTCCTTCTTGACTCTGCGCATGAAGCACAAGCGGCGGATCTGCAAAAAGTTAAATGTATACGTTTCTATTAGGAACAAAAATACCAAGGCCCTTCTTCTGGGATACCCCTACCGTTGATGCTTGTACTGCCGTTAGTGGACTTTCTCATTTTATTAAACTACTATGTAGCAGGCACTTGGTAAGGAAGTGTGTACTTGGAGGCGAAAAGCAAAAACGCCAGTGCGGACGAGATTTGGACGCACGTTAAAAAAGATCCCCAGGTGATCAAAATTCATCCGGAGCCCTCCACTACGGCGCGCCTCATCGCCTGCGTTGCGTCGGAGTGTTAAACCCTACAATCAATCAAATCAGGAAGTGTGTACTGAAAACGAAGTGCCAAGTCTGCCGGACACGCCGCTGTGTTTACTACCTCTTGTAATTTTGGGGTACTTCGGAACCCTTGCGTGCATATTTTTAAAGTTTATCAGCAATCTCTAGGACATTTTTACCGATTTCTTCAGCGACAAGGGGCTCCACCATGACAGCGTTATTGATGGGCTGGCCCTTATTCACAACAAACACCTTAACCGCGTTGGTTGCGACCAGCACAGTGAGACCTTGGCCGCACATTTGGTTGGGTTCTGTGTACGTTGTGACACGGATTCATTTCTATTCAAAAATGTTTAAACAATTCCCGTGATTACATGCCAAGGCGGGAGCAACACCTAAAACTATGCCGTCACTAATGATCGAGGACGAGCTCTGAAAATGCGTTGGCCGTAAATGTCAATTTAAGTCTTCATGTTATAGTTCCTAAACCTTTACCTGTGTAGACTTTTTGCATGATTTGCCGCCTTTAATTTCAGTTGCTGGGCTATCGAAAATAAGAACAAAATGAGTATTTTGTTCCAGTTACATTTATATAAACCTACAATTCAGCGTTTTTGAACCTTTACCTCTATGATAGAGTTTGTGGATACTTTCCTGTGTTACATTTATTTTTGTCGCAATAAATATATCTTCTAATCGAGGTTTTGCTTTGGATTTGTGTGCGCGTAATTGTACTCTCAGCATACCTGTGAATGAAGTTTGTGTTTATTTGAATCAACTCGTTTCTTTACCGAAGCAGGTTAAAGGTGATGTGATTAATAGAATGGTGAGAGAATAGTTCTAACAACAACTCACGCAAAAAAAAAGAAACACATAATGATATAAACCCACATAACTGCAGTCGAACGTAAATTGCAAAACAATAAAATAATTCTTTTGAGAAGCCATCATAGCAGTCCCCAAATTTGCCGTGTTATTTGTGCCCACCACTTATGTCCATCAAGCAGCACCATAAGGACGCGATCATAAAGCAATCATGAACTGGTTGATATCAGGCAATTTCACGCAAAATACTTTTTGATGGGAAGTTGGAATAGCCAAGCAAGCGCTTCGCGTTGTGTCTCTTCCTTCCTCGTTGTTTTCAAGCAGCGCTTTTACAATCTATGAATCTGTACCAACAAGCCCAACTGGCAGTTCTTCTAAACTGTCGCTGCACTTTATTTACAAGCCGCTGCGAGTGCTGCACCCAAGGAAGATCCGTAATTTTTTCGTTTTTGTCGAGCGGAAAAGGCAAAATTTACGGAAAATGCGGCGCGGCGTTTATGTCTCACGACGTTACCCACAGTCTACTGTATCTAGAGTATATATTTAGGCAGTTGGACGTTCCGCAGAACCAATTTCGAGCGCTCCACTCGGAAAGCAGCAGCAATTCTTGGCCCGGTGGGGCGCGCATTCGCGCGCGCGGCCAGCCGCCGCTTTCAGTGGTCGTTGACTGCAGCGCCGCCGCTATTTTCTGCGCGATACTAACACTAACATTACTCACCGCGTCCTGGTCATCCTTTTTCACAAAGTGAAGGGCCCTGAATTTTTCTAACGGCGCGTGACAAAGCATCAGCGAGCTATTTATAGCTGAAATAAACTTTCACATGCGAGAAAGGGGATGATAGTGTGGTGAAAAGTTGCGTTATGGATTGTCATTGGCAGTTGCACTGATAGCGGCGATCAAATATCCGCCCCGATGCGAAGCCTAAAGTTCCTAACACCCGCGGCGACCCGAGCAACGCAAGCCGGTTGTGGGCAGTATGGGACTCCCCGCACGCGAGCGCGTTGCGTTTGGGTCCCCCAATGTGTTGGGGAACTGCCTAGTAACTTGCGCAGCGGCGGCAGTGGGGTTCCCCTTCTGTCCGAGTTCTCGCGCAGGCAGAGTTTCTCCAGCATTTTCATCACTGCTGCCATGGAGAAACGGCAGCAGAATGAAAACTTGTCCTCGCTGTACAGCTCCATCGGGTTAAGGGGGTCCCGCGGCGGCCTCATCGTGAGCGACGCATATCTGTACACGTCGCCGCACATGAAGTCGTCCACCCGCAGGCAAAACCGTGCAAAGTCGGCGCAGGTGTCGTACGAAGCAATAAACTCGGACGCCATAGCCGTCGCGTTCCTCCCGCAGCACCGCCGGACGGAGCTCTCAGCGTTGCGCGCGACATAACGAGGGGTGTGCAAAGTGCTGCGGAGAAGTGTGAGTCCGGTTGAAAGAGCGGGGTAAGGTCGCAGCAAGGTAGCCCGCGAGCGACCTTGCAGTAAGTAGACATCAAGGGAGCGTTTCGTAAGGACACCTCAGTAGGGAACGTTCCAAAATGGAACTAAGGCCTCCTTACGAGTTCTAAGGCTACCGTAAGGAAGGTTTTAAAATTTGGGCCTAACACTAACATTACTCACCGCAGCTCCCCTGGTCATCCTTTTGCACAAAGTGAAGGGCCCTGAATTTTTCTAACGGCGCGTGTCAAAGCATCAGCTAGTTAATATTTTCTAATTACCATCGACGTAACAGCGCCATAGGGTTTCAAAGGTGTAACATTTTCTTAACTTATAGAACGTTCTCGTTAACGTCGGTCTGATAACGTCGGTCTGAACCCTTTCCGTATTGTGAAAAAGAAAGAAAAATGTACCAATTTCCACATCTCCAGCTTTCCGGCTCACGCCTAGTTCAGCCATCGGCCACTAGACTCTCAGGAACGAGCGTAACTCTATGGGCGGCGATCTTTTCAGCACGATTACTCATAATTTTCGAAATGTTCTGCGATGTTTTTCTTATCATGTCATCCTGGGAGTGAAAACTACCAGTATATAAAATATAGCTGCAGTATATTGGTTCCCCTAGGTTTCTGAAGGGTTTAAAGTGTGGGTATTGCGGAGAAACTTCAAGCATTGCGGAAAAGCTCTTCCGTCCCCAAGCGGATCTAGCAAGCACCCACACTCTGTGGGTGCTTTGCCTCGTCGTTGTATCAGTCCGGGTTCCAAATAAGTCGCATTTTTTTAAGCATACACGCGTTACTGGCGCGTTGAATAAGAAACGGATAATGTTGAGCTAAAGCGAAGCGGTGGATCCGGTTTTGGGTGCTGTTACAACTAGTCGGTGTGTGCGTGTGTAAGTGTGAGTGCGTGCGTGTGTGCGTACATGTGTGCGTGTGGGATGCGTGCGTGTGTGGGCGTGTGTGTGTGCGTGTCTGTTTTCACATGCATGCGTGCGTGTGCGTGTGCGTGTTCGCGCGTGCGCAAACACACACACACACACGCACGCACGCACGCGCGCCCGTGCCTGCTTGTGCGTGCGTGTGTGTGCGTGCGGGCGTCCGTGGAGCTCCTTAATTTCAATACAGGCTACGTTCGGTAGACCAATGTAAAGACAACAGTGGAACAGCCAGAAAAAGAACATAAAGCAGTCGTAAATGTCGTTGTGCAGTAATAGAAAGTTTGGTTAAGTACATTTCAGTTGTGATTGATTCATTGTAGGGTTTAACGCACCGACGCAACGCAGGCGATGAGGCGCGCCGTAGTGGAGGACTCCGGATTAATTTTGACCACGTGGGGATCCTTAACGTGCGCCGAAATCTCTTACACACGGGCGCTTTTGCTTTTCGCCTCTATCAGAAAAGCGGCCGCCGCGGCCGGGAATCGAACCCGCGATATCGTGCTCAGCAGAGTAACGGCTTAGCCACTGAGCCACCGCGACGGGTACATTTCACTTGTCTCTGGTTTCACTATTTGTTGAGCTCTGTGTGAGAATTCAAGTGACGTCATATTGGTAATCACTGTGGGTGTCGTTTTCAGCTTCGCAGTCCAACTACGTTAACAGCGTGGATTGGAGCCACAATTTTTGTATTTTGCCGAATTAGATAATTTGTGAAGATTATTTAGCGAACTTTTAAAGCAGCAAATGCAGGCAAAAAAAATCCAAATAGAAAGTTGCAAAGCGGTTTGCAAAGCTCCCGAACAAATAGTTTCTGTAGTATTTTTCAGCTTACTCATGCATGATGTCCGCGATGAAAAAAAGCACCACGTCACATTCCCGCGTGCGCGTCGTGATTGCAGTGCTCCCAAACGTTCGGAGCACAAACACCTATTAGCACACCGCCGCTTAAAAAGCGACAGGTCATCGATGCAAACGATAACGGTTGCCTGTGCTTATCGCTATAACGAACTGTGGCGAGGGGAGCACACCGCTGGCGTAAACGGCACAGCCAACGCCACAGAGCAAGAATAAGATTCTTGCTCCGTGCCAACGCCTACATCGCTGAACGGTCGCCTTTCAAGCGGCAGCACGTCTATGGCTGTTTGCGCGCGAAACGTTTGGGAGCACTGCAATCAGGGCGCTCAAGCAGGCATGTCACCTGGTGTTATTTGTAGTTCTCCAGTAAGCAGAAAAACACTAATAGTGAATAGATAGAAAGACGGAACAGTTTATCCGGACATACTGCAAACCGTTCTGCAACTTTACATTGAATTTTTTTTTCCTAGCTCCGTTGCTTCAGAAGTTGGGTAATTAAGCGTGATGGATTATACGATTAGCAAGATGCAAGAAATAGTGGGGCACACTGCATATAAAATAGAGCAACATGCATTTGGTCGCATCGTCTTAGAGTGCATCGGCATGTTTCTAAAGTCCGGCTTAAGTTGGCTGAAACACCCCTACATATAGTGCGGGGTTGAACAATGAGATTGATTTGAGGATTGATTAGAAAGCTGGGTAACTGACTGAGTGACGTTGGTTGGATTTAAAGGATTTAGTAATAAGTAACAATGTCCCGTGAGAATATTTTGTTGTGATTATTGTGAACTATTTCCTTTTGTGGTCATCTTTATCTAGCGAAGAGAAGAGCCTTTCCTTATGCCGCGTACTTGGCTTGTTCCGCTCGCGAAATGGACCGTGTGTATTGTTCGGCATACCGCCGTTGGCGCAGCCGTTCCAAGATAGCCGCGAATATTTACGATGGCTTCCGCTCTCCGGTAGGTCAAACCATAGGGTCAAAGTCGACCCGAAATTATGAGAACAGGATATCAAAATTATGGTAGCACTACACTGATTCCAGGATGTGCAAAAGTACGAAGAAGCAGTTGTCGTAGTTAACTGTTGCGGCAGTTTTTGTGACTGCGTGACCCTTCTACATACTGGAACGAAGAAGCGGAAGTTGATACAATCCTCTCCGCATTTCGACTAGCTCAAGCACCGAATATATGGGCTAATATCATTATAGAGTCTAAAATGGCGTTAGAGTCTGTATTATAGGCTCTAGGCTGTAGCCATAATAGCCATAATTAGGCATTAGGTTCAGCAAGAATACCTAAACGCTTTGGTAAGATACTCCCATCCACAATAAAGAAGTTATTGTTATCTGGACGCCTGGGCAGAAGGGTCTGAAAGAGAACGAGGCACCGATAAAGAGGCACGTGAAATCACGAACCTCGTTCCACGCGACCGAATTTACCGCAATAATCGTGGTCGCGAGAAGCCATCGGTGATTAATCGAGGTTCCATTTACGAAAAAAAAAACATTAAGAACGTCTCCTCATCGTACTCTAGAAACACGATACCTCACCGTGCCACAAGGGATCTCAATTCTGACGAATCCCAAACTCTGTAGATGACAAACCAACACAAGTATCTACAAATCTACGTGGGCAAAGATGTTTGGCGGGAACATGAAACGTAAGCTTTAAACCCTGCTAAATTCGGAAACACATTCATCGTCTTACGCGTAACCCAGCCATTTCCAAGCGCATGCTATGGGGAGAACCACTCAAACATTACACCGTATTTACTCGATTCTAAGCACCCCCTTCTTTCCAAGATCGCGATACCCAAAGTGAGGGGGGTTCTTAGACTCGGGCCACTTTTTTTGCGGCCGTTTGTCGACTAGACGGGCGCGAGGAACAATGTTTTATTTCACAAATATTTAACCAAAAAAAATAGGTACAGTGAACCCACCACTTTCGTATGATACCCAGACACCTTCACTGCCATTCGAGTGAGTTGTACCGCTTGGGCCGCCGCTTTCAGTATCTCCCAGGAGATCTTCTTCTGTTCCGTCGAAGTGCACGGTTTGTAATTGAAAGCTACATAAATGAATTGGCCACAAGGTCAACTAGAGCCCGCTTCTACTCGTCTGAAATCCACCTCCTTGTGATGGCTGCTTCGAAAAGGGGGTGCTTAGATTCGCATGCAAACTTTTTTTTCCAGGTTTTTCCGCGAAAGTAGGGGAGGGTCCGTAGAATTGAGGGTACTTAGAATCGCGACAATACGGTATATTCCTCTTCTATCAACACGTGGAAGGCAGCTTGTACTATCTCGTTACCTTTCGCTTTAGCATATTGTACCCTAGTCTTAAGGTTACATGTTTGAGCTTTCTACCATCTGTCTACCCCATTTTCCTAGACTCTAACAACTACTTCCACTACCAACATCTTCAATCTCTCCCTACGAAAAACTGCACCGTGCAGTCCAGCCTAGACAATATAGCATAACACTTTAAAACACTGACAATGTCGCTTTCTCGCTAAACTGACCATTACCCTGCTTTTTTTCTCTATGCTGACAACCACCCGCAGCTACAATCGTTCACGATCCCACCTTAATCGCCAGAACCGCAGAGGCCTCTATCTCTCCTAGGAAGCGGTGATTAAAAATCCCGGGCATCTCCACTAACGTAAAACCTGGTGAAGGGCGACGCATTTAATGTATAAGAGTATTCTTGGCGCCTTGGCGTTTTTGCCAACGGAGATGAAACCATTGGGGGGGGGGGAGAGGTATACGGCTTTGCTGTAAAGGTCTCTTGTCTTCGAAGCACGAAGCTCTTCTGCGTGAGGCGTAAACGAGTGTCCCGCTCTTTTTTTAGTACGCGTTACGTTCTAGCGCGAGGCGTAAACGAATTTCCCTGTGTTTTAGCACCGTGACTACATGAGACGACGATTTTATAAAACGACGGCAGGAGACGCCAACAGCCCGTGCAACTAAAGGGCTTCGCCCCTAAAATACTTGCTGCTACTCTTTCTCTGGTGACTCATTGCTCGTGAAGTGCAAGTCTTAAATGCAGTAATAACTCCGTTCCAAAATGCTTCCTGGACGCCAATACAACGATATCGCGTCACAGATCTCAAGAAGCGAAATGTCCTCTGCAACCTTCCTTGATATCTTAGCATAGACGCGCCTCCGCAGCATAAGCTGCTTTAGTAAGGCTTTATTATCGCGTGAGCGGTGCACATTCATTGAATAATACGGTCACAGACCAGCAGGACGACCCAATTACGTTACAATACTCGGCAAGGGCTTCTGATAAATCATTGGCCTGTTTCACCACAGCTAGATTTAGGCATTTATTGTTAGGTGTACAAAGCGGGTATGCCGACTACTCGCTACTACTTTCTAACAGAAGAGCTACAGAAGCGTTCTTCTGTCCGTGCGGATGTGGCGAGGAGACAAGGAGCCCATAAGCAGGTGTTGAGAGTGCGCGCTTCAAGAAAGAAGTGCGGGTGGGGTGGATCTGGGGAGTCGAACCCGGGACCTCCACGCCCTCAAAATGGTACCTTACCACTTGGCCATCCCAAAGGCTCGAGGGGTACGGGGTTACCAGCGGCAGGGAACCGCAACTTGTGCAGCCAATTTGAAAGAAAAAAAAAGGCCTCCCCTAGTCGGAATCGAACCAGGGTCTCTCAATTATAAAAGTGGCGCCTATCCGATTGCGCTAACATCGCTTTTCTTTCTTTATTTCCAGACAAACACCACTGTTACAAACATATTACACAACAACAAAACAAACCCATTATACTAAGACATAAAATCACTGTTCCACTCTAGGATACAGTGCTCACTACTAAAATATTTTCATTTTTGTTAAGTCCTCCACTTGTGACAACCAGTCTGGAACACATTTGCGTGCCTTTTGAACTTCAATAAAACAGAATATGGCCTCTCGGAAATACTAATTTACTGGCCGCGCATCAATGTCCGAGTGGCGGACTGCCATTCGGCATCTCCATATACTTTGCAGACTTAGTAACATTATTAGATCTATAGGGGCGCCATCATCATCATGTTCAACGGAGAAATACCGAATACCATGGGCATCGATTGGCAGATCTTTTTTCAGCGTACGTTGCAGCACGTCCCAGAAGAAGACCCAGTCCCAACAGTCAATGAAAACATGTTCAATGGTTTCCGGTTTGTTGCATAACCAACACTGTTCACCCCACGGCATAAAAAGACCCTTTTCTTGCAACCATGTTTTCACAAGGAGTGTCCCGGTGTGTAGTTGAAAAAAAAAATGTTTTACATCCCGGTGCAACTGGCATTCTTTTAACCCGTTTTAACACATCTCGACATGTGCCAGCCGAGTGAGCAATTCTGTACATAGGAACGGGAAAAACAGTGTCGCAGTGATCGTTATACAGTCTCTTCCTAGTGACTGGGCTCAAATACTCTAACGAAAACCGTGCGCATAGAAACCGTAACGAGTCCACAACTTCTTTTAGATAGCCACGGATACCACCTGGCATACATAATGATGTCGTAACGGACAACTCAGGCAAAACCCTGCCTAATCTCACTTGGCAAACGGTGCGCAAAAAGGGATCCTTTACATCCATCGCACTCGGCTCGCAGCGCATTTAATTTGCGGTCATAGCGCATGCGCTGGCTCTTGACTTAGGCATAGTTGAAGGGGAGTTTGGCTTCGGACTTTTACTGTTTGTATTTTGGAATTTAGGATGGTGGATTGTAGATTATGAAAGGCGACCTGCATTTGTTTGAAGCGCTGATCATACAGGGGCTTTCAGGTTGGGTACCTAGCTGGTTTCTGGTTACAGTGGTGCTGCTGGAAAACGTGGAGAGGTCTTTGTGAGCCAGCGATGGTGCGACCTGCACATGTGTTTGAACCCTTTAAACGTAGCTGAATCAGCGTATCATATTGATTGTTGGTCTGACTCATTGCGCATTATTGGGTTGTTGTTGCAACTTAGTGGTGACACAGAGGAAAACCCTGGTCCTGACATTTAGCTGTAAGAGATACTCTTATTTGTTACCGATCAAATCTTCACAACATATACTCTTCAGACTGGTCTACAGAGTACAGAGACCACAACTGTCCGCTCTTGCCACACTTAAACAGTACCACGAGACGGTTGTTGATGACCCCCGCACGGGGCACCTTGAGCAATCTTGGTGACGGTACTGGCGATACCGCGGACCCCGAGCCCCCAAACATAAGCTGGATCCAACCGGGGCGATGTGTTTATAGGTGGAGGGTTAGAATCCACGAACGGTGGCCGTCGGAGCCCAGGTCAAGCTCCGGCGGATGGGTCCCTGTCTGTTTACCAGGCAGGGAGCTCCGGGACCTCTTTGGCTACCAGGGTAAGGTCAAAGAAGAAAGTACCCCAGTCTCCCTGCTTTTATACTATGCTATATGGCATTTTCAACCCCCCCCCCAGACGTGATCGGCCCCCGAAAAGGGGCCTTACCGAAGTTTTTTTTCCACCACTTCCTGACTTGAGGCCTCCGAAACCGAACTACTATCCTCGCTTCATCGTGATGGAATCTGTAGACCAATCAAAACCTCTTGCTTCACAGTCGGTATTTCTCATTTCAAAGTTTCTTGACGGTATTGTTGGAGGGTCGTATAAGGCCAAAAACATCGAACCGGTGAAATTCTTGTCGAGGTCAGTAGCCAGGACCAGGCCAATAAACTTCTTGCACAAACCAGCATCGCCGATCTGCCAATCCGAGTCACGCCCCACCTCAGCCTAAACAGCTCCCAGGGCGTGATTTCCGAGTATGACCTACTAAATGAATCTGAAGCTGACCTGCTGGAGGGCATTCGTAGTCAGTGCGTAACAGCGGTCAGGCGCATAACCATCCGCAGAGACGATAAACAAATACCGACAAAGCACCTCATCCTAACCTTTGACAAGTCCACCCTTCCAGAATTCATCAACGCTGGTTACATCCGATGTTCAGTCCGGCCGTACATCCCGAACCCGCGGCGCTGTTTCAAGTGCCAACGGTTCGGGCACGGCACAAACTCCTGTCGCGGCTGACTTACCTGCGCAAAATGCGCCCAGCATGACCACCCGTCCCACAACTGTAACGTTCAACAATTTCTTTGCGTAAACTGCCAGGGCCCACACGCGGCGTACTCCAGAAAATGTGAGAAGTTTCAATTAGAGAAGAAAATAATCAACATCAAAGTCACTGGAAACATCACCTTCCCAGAGGCGCGAAAGAGGTTCGCCTCTTTCCCCCTGGGGAGGTACACCGACGCAGCTCGCCGGGGGGCGGAGCGGCGTCTGGTTTCGGCGGGGACCCAGTGCCGCGAATCGGACTTGGTCCCGCCCCCGCCCCCCCCTGGGCTGCCTCTGGCAGCCCAACCCGCCTCCGCGCCGCTTGCTGAGGTAGCAGCGGTTGTGGTGGCAACCTCTTCCGTCGGGACCGGTGCCGCTCCCGTCCCTGCCTCCCCGTCCTCCAGTGCGTTGGAGAGTGCCATGGACACCGGGGGCCCCGCACCGGCTTCCACCGCCACCGCACCGCCCGTGCCACTTCTGGTGACCCCGACACCTGCGGTGGTGGCGGGTCAAACGAAGGCCCCCCGAAGGGGGCCCAAGTCCGGTGGGCCCGGTTCGACGGGCACACCCAGGACATCGGACGATGAGATGGACGTCGTGCCGTTCTTGCCTGCGGTGCACCGCAAGGAACGCGTCACGACTCCAAAGCCTCCCGACAAGCCAAAAAACGCGACAGTCACAGCCCCGAAAGACGACACATAAACACACACACTCCAGTAGCTCTCACACAAAATAATGGGGAGAGAAAACATAATTCAATGGAACTGTAGAGGTCTTCTTAAAAATCTTGGCGATGTATACGAAATACTGCATGCTAATCAGGTAAGTGTAATGTGTGTTCAGGAAACACATCTGAATTCCAAGCACAGAAATTTTTTGAATAGTTACATGGTCTTCAGAAAGGACAGGGATGGCTGCCCACACTCTTCTGGCGGTGTGGCCATAATTGCCCGGAAATCTTTAGCCTGCCACCCTGTCACTCTGAACACTGTCCTTGAGGCTGTGGCAATAAGAAGAATAATATTTAATACGTTAATAACGGTATGCTCCATATACATTCCTCCTGAAGTTTCACTTTTAAGCTCTGACATCGAGGCGCTGTTTGATCAGCTGCCCGAACCATACATCCTGACAGGTGACCTTAATGCGCACAACTCTCTTTGGGGCTCTTCTCGCATGGATGCCCGAGGTCGCCTGATAGAGAAATTCCTAACATCTTCAGGAGCATGCCTTTTCAACAATAAACAGCCTACATACCATAACATAGGACACAACACATACTCATATCTTGACTTGGCGATTGGCTCAGCAGTTCTCTTTCCTCTCCTCCAGTGGGGTGTGGGCACTAACCCATACGGTAGTGACCACTTCCCCACCTCACTCACATACATAAGTAAAGGCCCATGCAGTCCATCTTCCCATATTAGGTTCAATGAATCACGAGCTAACTGGAATATATTTACAGAGACATCCAAACTACACCACACATCCATAGGACACCTACACGTCGAAGAAGCTACCCAACTCCTCACGGCGCACATCCTCGACGCCGCCGAAAGATCCATTCCCAACGCCTCTGGTGCCCCGCGCAACCAGCGGAGGCCTTTGTGGAATGAGGACTGTAGGCGGGCGCGAGAGGCCCAGAACAAGGCGTGAGGTATCCTTCGTGGGTACCCCACGTCGGGAAACCTCCTCTTGTTCAAACGGGCCAAGGCGTTAGGAAAACGCGTGCGCCGTGAGGCAAAACGAGAGAGTGTCGTTCCTTCATAACATCAATAAACTCGTACACAGACACACGGAAAGTATGGACGAGAATACGCAAACTCAAAGGACAACAAGCACACAGCCTGCCTCTGGTCAGCACAACAGGCGACACACTCGAATACCAGGCTGACACACTCGCACAACACTTCCAACACGTTTCTAGTTCAGCTCACTACACAAACACTTTCATGAAACACAAACAAACGGCCGAAAAGAAGCCTATACTAGATAACAATAGGTCAACATCTTCTTATAACTCAGAGTTTTCACTGCATGAGCTGAGGGCTGCTTTGAGCACGTGTAAACCCTCAGCTCCAGGCCCAGACAACATCACATACACAATGATACAACACCTGCACGCAGACACTCTTCTACCACTCTTACACCTATATAACAAGATATGGCTTTCGGGGCACGTTCCACAATCTTGGAGGGAGGCCATTGTAGTGGCTTTCTTGAAAGAGGGAACGGACCCGTCGTCCCCCTCAAGTTACCGTCCTATTGCCCTGACCAGCTGCCTGTGCAAGCTCTTCGAGAAGATGATAAATCGCAGGCTCGTGTAGTTCCTTGAGTCCAACGGTCTTCTCGAGAGCTGCCAGGCAGGCTTCAGGGTGGGGCGATTGACGAACGATCAACTGTTAGCTCTTGCCTCGTACATCAAGGATGCCTTCGCGCACAAGCAGTATTGTTTAACTGTGTTTTCGACCTTGAGAAGGCATACGACACCGCTTGGCGTTATGGGATCCTTAGGGACCTCAAATCATTCGGTGTGTCGGGTAACATGTTGAACGCTGTTGTCAGTTACTTGTCAGACAGAACGTTCCGAGTAAGAGTCGGTGGTGCACTCTCAAAGGTTCACGTGCAAGAAAATGGCGTGCCACAAGGTGGCGTGTTGAGCTGCACTCTCTATATAGTAAAAATGAACTCTCTTGGTAAGGCACTGCCACCTACAATCTCTTATTCCATGTATGTAGATGACGTCCAGATATCCTATAAATCATGCAATATGTCAATCTGCGAACGTCAAGTCCAGCTTGGTGTAAAGAAACTTGCCGGCTGGGCAGACAAGAATGGTTTTTAATTGAATCCTGTAAAAAGCTCCTGCGTTGTGTTCTCCAGGAAGCTAGGGGTCCATCCGGACCCAGACATTCATCTTAATGGCGTGTCGCTTCCTGTGAACAAGGAGGAGAAGTTCTTAGGTGTTGTGTTTGATCACAAACTCACATTCATTCCCCATATCAAGGAACTTAAAAATAAATGTCTCAAAACAATGAATATACTTAAGGTTCTCTCCCACCAATAATACGGTTCCGACAAAGAACTCCTGCTTCGCTTGTATACTGCGTTGGTTGGGTCTCGTTTAGACTATGGCAGTGTGGTGTATGGGTCGGCGACTAAGACAGCCTTGCGAATTCTGGACCCAGTGCTACACTTGGGCCTTCGTCTTGCTTCGGGTGCTTTTCGCACTAACCCTGTCGAGAGTCTTTATGTCGAGTGTGATAAGTGGAGCCTTGAGAACCAACGAACGTACATGGACTTGATTTATGCTTTTAAAATTTCATCACTGAATAATCATCCCTTTTATCCTGTTTTTAACGATACATCAACATCTCTGCTCTTTGTAAATCGCCCATCCGTTCCTCTGCCCTTTTTCACGTAGAGTGAGAGAGCGATCCTCGGATCTCAGTGCTTTGTTTTCAGATGTGTACAGGTCATCCTTTTCTAACAGTTTACCGCCTTGGCAAGTTCGCCCTGTGTCGTGCAACCTTTCTTTTATGAGACTTTACAAAAATCGTGTACCACGAGCTGCGATACTGCAGCACTTTCTGTCTTTGCAGTTTAAGTACACATGTGCAGAATTTTATAGTGACGCTTCTAAAACCTCCACTATGGTGTCGTGCGCTGCTCATGGTCCAAATTTCAATGCAGCCAGAACCATGAGCGTGCACACAACAATTTTTTCAGAAGAAGCGTATGAAATTTTACTGATTGTACGACACATTCTTGAAACTCAAATTCCCAATTCCATCATCTATACAGATTCTTTGAGTGTTGTTCGCGCACTGTCATCGCACAAGCCCCCCAAAAACCACATAGTTAATCTTGTATTCAACACTATCATGTCCGTGTATGCACAAAAGCATGAGCTGTTCCTCTGCTGGGTCCCAGGACACGCCGGGATCGCTGGGAATGAGTTGGCAGACGAGAGGGCCACTGCTGCTGCACTGAGAAACACTGTAGACATTACAACGATACCCTACATAGACCTCAAGCCACACATAAGACAACACCTGCGCAGAACACGGCAAACACACTGGGACGAACAGACAGACAACAAACTGCATGTAATAAAGCCACACTTGGGACGGTACACATCTGACTCACACAACAGAGACACGGAAGTCGCCTTGGGTAGGCTACGGATAGGGCACACGCATGCAACTCACTCCTATCTGCTGACGGGATCTCCTAGGCCCCAGTGCAGCAGGTGCGGAGAGGCCCTATCCGTAGCACACATACTAATAACATGCAAGGCACTTCACACAACACGACACAAACACTTCAGAGAGTGTTTGTGTCGTGTTGTGTAATAAACGTGTGTAATAAGCGAAAGGTAATAAACAGACAACATATCCCCCTACATCTATCGCTGTTTCTTGGTGACGATGCCATGGTTTCTGTGAAACGTGTCTTTGAGTATTTGTCAGACATTAAGTTTTTAAACCTCATTTCTTATCATGCATAATCAAAACTGGCCCTATACACCAGCCATGCTCATTTTCGTTTTGTGATTGTACTTTTGTTTTTGCTGAATTTACTTAGTGTTTGAGGTCTCACCCCTCATATATGACTATTGTTTTGGCGCTCTTTGCCCCAGTTGGCCTTGCGCCATAAACATACAACCATCATCATCATCGGTTGTTGATGACTGTGCCGAAGCAGTGACTGCCGTTCATTGTGAAGTCAAGGAGACGAATTTAAGATATCGATGATTTAGACAATCGTACACGTCGGAACAATCAAGTTGTGTATTTGTGCTGCGTAGCTAGCACCAAGAGGCGGGTTCGATTCCTGGCAGCGGGGGCTGCTTTTTTGATGGAGGCGAGAAGCAAAAACGCCCGTGAGCTTGAGATTTCTGTACAGGTTAATGATTCCCAGGTGGTCGAGATTAATCCTTAGCCCTCCACTACGGCACGTCATATCGCCTGTGTAGCGTTGGCGCGTTAATCTATACAATCAATCAATCAGCCTATTTGTTGTGCATGGCGTAAACGAAAAGGAGGTTGAAGCTCATGGAGCTCTCTTGGGAACTGTCGTGACCAACATCTTTGCGGGCAGGCTAAGGGTAAAAGAGACGCCGGTCGAGCGCAAATACTGCGTTGGCAAGAAAAAAGCCAGGCGTGTGTGACCTCTTGTGATTCGATTTTATGACTCCACAGAAAAAATGGCAGTGCTACGGAACTCTTTCAAGTTGAAGTGTTCAACTATATCTGTTTCGCAGGATTTGTCACTGGCTGTCCGTGAAATGGATCGGAACCTGTGGCAATTGACAAAAGTTAACCCTGACAATAACGATAAAGGCATTCTGGTGTATGAAAACCTAAAATAAAAAAAGCTCATATGTTTGGGACCACGCACAGAATAAGCGAAAGGTAATAAACCGATCCTATGACGATTTACCTGCTGATGCCAGGAAGTCCGACGCGTGACACATCAGGAATACTACACCGCTTTCATTACTATGTTTCAATGCGAGAAGTATTGTGATCAGATAAATTAAAAGAGTTGTTGTTGCTGTATTCCACTGATATAGTAGTTATAACAGAAACTTGGCTAAATACTGGCGTGCATACTTCTAAACTAATTCCTTTGCCCTATACCCTGCTACGTACGGATAGTGACGTACGAATAGTGCTACGTACGGATAGGGGGCCTAGCTATTGCCATAAAACTAGTCTTTCATATTTCGCCCATCAAGGCGTCCCTAACAACACAAGCACCTGGTGCACTATTAAGCTTAATAATACTTCAATTCTTATAGACGGAATCTATAGAAAACCAAACGACGATTAAAGATTACATCATTCAAATGAACGATTTCCTTTACCAGAATGTAATTGAGCACACTCAACTTTTGATAACTGTGATTTCAACCTCGGTTACATTGACTGGGATCAGCTTATAACTGGTAGTCACTACGTAAAAGGCTGTGAGCGGCTTTTACATATAATGTATAGATACTTGCTATATCGGTTTGTAAAATAACCCACATGCATAAAAGCGCTCATTCGGTACTTGATCTGGCCTTTGTATCCCGTCCCGACGATTAACGCCTGAAGTGTGTATAGAAGAAGGCATTCCTGATCACCATATGGTTTTACTTACATTTGGCAACCAAAATCATAATTCCAGCCACAACAATAATCTCTTAAGGGTTCTAGTCAAGCGGTATAACAGGGCAAACAACGAAAGCATTATCGATCATCGAGAAATAGTGTCTGAGTAATTTTCATGTTATTCTGGTACAAACATTAATTAGTTATGGTTAAAGTTTAAACAAGCAATAGAGTTTTGCGAAGCCAACTCCATTCCTACTAAATGGAATCCTACATAGCGGAAAACACCTAGGATTACATGTGCTATCATTGATATTAAAAGAAAGAATACGAAAAAAGACAAATGATTCAGTAGACAAAGGTAATCTCGCACCAACATTAAAGATCAGAATAAAAAAAGCCAGAGATAACTTTTTTTAACAACACTGAAAAGATTTATGAGTAGTTTTGGCGATATTTGTCTAAGCCAGTTGCCCGCATTACCACATTGAAAGTGGCAGGTGCTGTTGTAAGCGACGCAAAATCAATTTCAAACTTCTGCAATAAGTATTTTCAGGTGTTTTTACACGAGTTACTGTTGTCGTAGTACCACCGCTGGCAACGTCTCCATCAGCAATGCCGAGGATAGAGATAACAGAGACCGGAATTTAAAACTTGTTTTTGCAGATTAACGTCAAAAAAGTGCCGGTCCTGATAACGTATCAAATATTTTCTTTATACAATACTCTGAACATCTATTTCCATTCTTGTACGCAATGTTTACAACGTCCCTCAGGACGACCACTTTGCCCGAAAAAAAATTGTGTAAAATTGTGCAAAAATCACTCCCATCCATAAAGGTGACAACAAACTGCAGGCAGGCCAATCTCACTAGCAAGTTCCTGCTGCAAATTGTTGGAACACATTCTCAGCAAAGCAATAATAAATTATATTAGAAGAAAACGATCTGCTTCACACAAAGCAACACAGCTTTCCCAAGGGTTTGTCCACGGGCACTCAGACTTTTGAAACAACTCAATTGCATCACCAATAGATTCAAATCTCCAAGTTAATACAATATTTTTGACTTCACTAAAGCCTTCGACCATGTCCGGCATAGCAAGTTTTGGAAAACGGAAGTCAATTAGCATAAAATCTTGAATAATACCGAGGGAAACAGATTATTTATCAAACCACAGTCAGTATATAGCCATGAACACACCGGAACCTGAATATCTTGACGTTTTTTCAGGGGTCCCGCAGGTTTCCGTCTTGGGCCCCTTACTTTTTCTTGTATGTTTAATGACGTAGCTTACTGCGTTGGAGATGGAGTTACCTAGGCCGTTAGATAAAATACAGAGTACCGTCACTGAGGCAAGCAACCATTTCGGTGTTTATCAGTGTTGCCAAAGTCCCGCTTGTTCGGCCTCACCGCTAACATTGACCAGGGCCTTTGTAAACAACACTGCCAAAGACACAGCAACCCTGCATCTTCGGAGTCACCTATGCAGCTGGAGTGCTGCTAAGCGCGTTATTTTTTATTTCCGTTCGGAACAAGGCCAGTGGCGCGCAGCCCCAGAGCCGGCAGGACAAGCTGAGACTACCACAGTTGACCGACAGAAAACACATAAACAACACAATGGCGGCTCCCGTGAACCGTCGCAGTGTAAACAAATGTCACGCAATGCGAACTGAGCAATGATCACGGCGGCAGCATGCACAATAGCAGGAAAGAGTGCCGACACTCTACAGCCTTATCTAGGGACACCGCAGTTACCGTTCGACTGTTTGGTGAGGATTGCGTTGCTTATTCAATCGCGCGTAATATCTTGGAATAATAAAAACTAAATTCTTTGCTCTGTAGTACATCTCGTTCGTGTGGCCTGGAACTTAAAAATTAACACTAGTAAAACAAACTGTGTGAGCAAACTCAGAAAAGGTCACCGCTAGAATTTACCCACACAATCAATGGCTCCGAAGTGTCGCGAACAAATTCTATGAAATATTAGGCCTAACTTTCACGCATATATTGAAATGGGATGCCCATATTGAAAACACATGCACCAAAGCATTCGCACAATTGTGCTTCCTCCGTAGAAAATTGTCGGCACCACAGCCTCACGTCAAATTAGCAGCATATAAAACGCTTCTAAAAACCATCCTCGAATATGGCTGTATAGTTTGGAACCCACATCAACAATATCTTCTCCACAAATCAGATAATAATTCAGAATAAGGCACTCCGTTTTATTTACTCTGATTAATTGATTGATTGTACGGTTTAACGCGCCGATGCAACGGAGGCGATGAGGCGCACCGTGGTGGAGGGCTCCGGATTAATTCTAACCACATGCGCCGACATCTCGTACACACGGGAGTTTTTGCTTTTCGCCACCATCCGAAATGCGGCCGCCACGGCGGGGAATCCAACCCGTGTCCTCGCGCTCAGCAGCATGTTTATTTTTAATATTCTAGACACGATAGTGTAACTTCACTACGCATTCGAGCATGAATTCTAAACCTTGTCGTCACGTCCTTGTATTTCTGCTATGAAATTGAAGTACGTTCTGTATCAGAGAGCTATAAACATATAGAAAAGTGGTTACAGCCAACCTCCACATCGGCGCTGGGCAAGGACCAATCATGAAAAACATATAAGGCCATTTAACACGCGTAAAAATACATTCAAGTATTTTTCCCCTGATGCATTGAAACTTGGAACGTATTAGTACCACCTGAAGTTACCAACGCCGGATCGGTTGACCGCTTTCTTAAGAAGGCAGAATTGTGGTTCACTTTATTCCTGGAAAAGTAAAGGCGTTTGAAAAATGTGTACAGGCGCCGTGAAATGTAATTGGAACATGGTCTCGTGAATTTAGAAACATTTCTTCTTCCGGAAACTGCCTGGCTGCATTGGTGTGCGTTTACATAAGTCCTCGCAATAGAAAAAGCTTCCTATAAACCGGTAATGGCTGTCATAAAGCCAATAAGACACGCCGGTTTGTGATATTCACAAATCCTTGTTCCAATTACTTACGACGGCTCCTGTACATTCTTTAATACTGTTTTTGTGCCTAATACAGTCGAGATTACAAGAAAAGCAGGTCGTCACCTGTTCTTGCGTGCATGCTTTTGATTTTACACTTTATCGCCTTGTTTTAGCGATGATGTGCAGCGTTTGATAGTGTCTCACTGTGTTATGTGCCTTAGAATAGTCTGTACAATGTTATTATAACTTCTTCTTCCAAGAGCTGTGTGGTACAGCTGAGAAAGCACACACACACACACACACACACACACACACACACACATATATATATATATATATATAGATATATATATATATATATATATATATATGATAGGTCGGCAGTCTACAACGCCAAAGGAGGCATAGGGGTGTGGTTAGGCTCTTTTTTTTTACTACGGTTGTTGGAGTTAACATTTTCTTAGTATTATTGTACGGAAGAAAGAAAGAAAAACACGCGCCCATAGTGGGGACCGAAACCACGCCTTTCGATTAGATCTCGAATGCCTTACCAATTCGGCTATCTGGGCAACTGTGTTCCCCTTTACTTTTTGGGCTATTTATATTTACTAGAAGTGTATCTGACGCTTGATGGTGGTAGCCAGCGCCACTCTGAATACACGGGGAGAAGGGGACCTTCTTTTTCAACCCCCGGGGCGTGACTAGAACGTCTACAGCCTGTCATGAGCGGGTAACTGGCGGGAAGCCCTCTTATGCTACCAAGGCATCAAGGCTGCCAGAACCGAGACCCTCGCTAGGCTTTCGCAGAATAATATAACAAAGAAATGAGGGGCTCGTTGGGGAAATACAGAAAGATAGGTCGGCAGTCTACAACGCCAAAGGAGGCATAGGGGTGTGGTTAGGATCTTTTTCTTTTTTTTTTACTACGGTTAGTGGAGTTAACATTTTTTTATTATTATACGCAAGAAAGAAAGAAAAACACGCGCCCAGAGTGGGGACCGAACCCACGCCTTTCGATTAGATCTCGAATGCCTTACCAATTCGGCTATCTGGGCGACTGTGTTCCCCTTCCCTTTCTGGGCTATTTATATTTACTAGAAGTGTATCTGACGCTTGAGGGTGGTAGCCAGCGCAACTAGAAGGTCCCCTTCTCCCCGTGTAGTCAGAGTGGCGCTGGCTACCACCCTCAAGCGTCAGATACACTTCTAGTAAATATAAATAGCTCAGAAAGTGAAGGGGAACACAGGCGCCCAGATAGCCGAATTGGTAAGGCATTCGATATCTAATCGAAAGGTGTGGGTTCGGTCCCCAGTCTGGGCGCGTGTTTTTCTTTCTTTCTTCCGTATAATAATAAAAAAATGTTAACTTGACTAACCGTAGTAAAAAAAAAAAAAGAAAAAGAGCCTAACCACACCCCTATGCCTCCTTTGGCGTTGTAGACTGCCGACCTATCTTTCTGTATTTCCCCAACGAGTCCCTCATTTCCTTGTTATTTTATTCTGCGAAAGCCTAGCGAGGGTCTCGGTTCTGGCAGCCTTGATGCCTAGGTAGCATAAGAGGGCTTCCCGCCAGTTACCCGCTCATGACAGGCTGTAGACGTTCTAGTCACGCCCCGTGGTTTGAAAAAGAAGGTCCCCTTCTCCCCGTGTAGTCAGAGTGGCGCTGGCTACCACCCTCAAGCGTCAGATACACCTCTAGTAAATATAAATAGCCCAGAAAGTGAAGGGGAACACAGTCGCCCAGATAGCCGAATTGGTAAGGCATTCGAGATCTAATCGAAAGGCGTGGGCTCGGTCCCCACTCTGGGCGCGTGTTTTTCTTTCTTTCTTCCGTATATTATTAATAATCAAAAATGTTAACTCCACTAACCGTAGTAAAAAAAAGAGCCTAACCACACCCCTATGCCTCCTTTGGCGTTGTAGACTGCCGACCTATCTTTCTGTATTTCCCCAACGAGCCCCTCATTTCCTTCTTATATATATATATATATATATATATATATATATATATATATATATTGATATTTTTCGTGCTTTCACAGTGACGTGGCAGATTTGTGATGTTTTGTTCATTTTACCGCTGAGTAGGTACAGACGCGCAGTGCATCCAATTTTGTATTCATGCATGTAGCGCGCCGCGACTGCCTACGTCTTGTAAGAGCCTGACAAGGGTTGCAGTATTGATAAAAAAATAAATAAGTACTCTCCACGAGGTAGGGGGGAGGGAAGAAATCAGTTGCGTCCTTCACATGTGTCTGTAGGCGGGGCTGATACCAGAGGGATCCGCAATGTAAATTTGTGCACACAAAGTATGTCCACATGGAAGAGTGGCGTTTTAACAGGGAAGCTGTCGGGGTTACGGCTCCTAAAATCCCCGACAAATAAAAAAATACCGGGCGTACGCGAGCGCCTACCTCGCGGGGACCACCCGACCGTTAATAAATCAGAAAACGCCGAGCTCTCGGGAGCGCGTGCCTCGCGGCGACCGCCCAGCCGTTTATCAAGCCAACCATTGGCCAAGGTTGGCAACAAACTCTAGCGTTCACCGTAACCATGGAAGCACTTCCAAAAAAAAACTGAAGGAAGCTCACACTTATAGCAACAAGAATGGAGTAAAGGTCGTTGCGGCAGTGAAGAAGAAGCAAATCCGCTGCAATCGTGGACTTAAACCGTCGTGATGGTCGTGAAGGTGGCGCACAGCTTCTCTACCTTCAAATCTTACGCGTTAGTGTGAGCTTCCTTAATTTTTAGTGCGTGGATTTCGTTTCTCCGCGACATTGTGAACGAAGCCCTGGCTGGAAAGTGCCAGAACGAATAGGGTGTGGTCAAATCACGTCAACAACTTTGTCAACCCTTGTTGCAATCAGCGGAGCCCCAGTCAACATGCTTCACAATATTTCCCAAAACATCGACTTCTAAGCTGACGTGTTAACCGAGAGGAATAAGCAGCTTTGTTATTTCATGCTCAATTTGTTTACTGCGCCATCTGTACCGGTATTTTTTTAATTTTTCGGTTTCATATAACAAAAACTTGACTCCGATTATCATTTCAATATAACTAATAAGGTGTGAGGGTATAATTAGCCTAACTTCTTTGCGTCAAAAGCTATGCACACTCGCCTATACCTTTTTTATAAAAGTGATAGCAGACGCAAACAAATGATTGATTTGATTTTAGGGTTTAACGCGCCGACGCAACGCAGGCGATGAGGCGCGCCGTAGTGGAGGGCTCCGGATTAATTTTGACCGCCTGGGGATCTTTAACGTGTGTTTTAACTGTTGAAAAGAAGCTCTTAATGAAAGGTTTGCATGTACTGACAATTCCCGAAACACAAGTATTCCTCGTGCGAAATTCCCTATGAGAAGCTGGCATTCCCCACTAGTTTACCTATGAGGAACTGGCCTCTAAAAATGGCCTTGCGACGAGTTGGACAATACCCATACGAGTCACATATTCGGAATTGTGTATACATCACAGTAAATTTCTGAACTTTTCCTCCTTCAGGGATGCCCTGCGGTGTCCAGTGTCGCCGTTAGGGTCGCGGCAAACTCTGATGTCCAAATGACGTACACTTTACATAAAGTACAGAAACATATAGCTTATATACAAGACAACTGAGATAGCGCGCAGTGGGTCTTAGAATGTGCTTGCAGGGTTGTAACCGGCGCCCCCGCACTGTGCCCGCGACCTGTAGCAAAACCATCTTGCTCTCAAAGGGCCAAACATTATGCTTAGCCCTTCGAGAGCAAGAAGGGTCAACCCAATTGTACTGGGCTGAACCCAGAATCAAGTAAGCTGGGGCCCTTTAAAGTTTGCCTGCATTTTATATGCGAGGCTGGCTGTAGTGTAGCCTCTTGGTTTAACTAGTGAAAAAAAACGTAAGATGAAAAAAATTCTCCCGCTCCTCCCCGAAGGGAATCGTGCAGAAATGCGAATGCATTGGGTGCACCGATGAGTGTTTTGTGAGTAATGGCGTAATTAATGACGAGAGTGTGAACGTAATCATTTATTCATCAGCACCTGTTTGTGTTATCGTTGTACCTGACGGCCACAATCACTGCCTTGTGATCGCTAAAGTGCACGGTCAAAGGGTCTTAGAGAAGCATACGCGCGTCACAGTTTCGCGAAAAGACCAGATCAATGCAATTCCCGTGAATGGTAGAGGGGCACGTGTCGAAGCCGGCAGAGAGACAATGCATAGAGTGCCTGGTCTGCATGTACTCGACCAGCCACTCGCCACTCTTCTTGCTTTCGTCAACGTTGAAGTCGCCAACCAAGACTATGGGGTCAGAGGGTTTGGAGCGCACGCGCACACTTTCCATAGCCGCGTCCAGCTGTGCGGCAACGGCGTCTCGAGCGAGGTTGGGCGCCCCGGTACACGGTCACCACAAAGACTCCGTCTCCGGCGTAGGCAAGGGTGTACAAGTCCTTGTACGGAGACGTGTCTCGAACGGGAGACGTGGCAACAGCGTGCGATATCAAGTTCCCATATACGTTAGACACGAGACTAATACCGCAGTACTCGCCGTCCTTGCCGCTTCGAGCAAACTAGTACAGCTCGCTTCAGGCGCATGCGTTCGGCATTGAGCGCGGAGAGATAACACCTGCGGGCGCACGCCGACGGAGCACGACAACCCCCGACTAAGAAATGCATTCGCATTTACGACGACGACGACGACGAAGGCAGAACTACGAGGCGCGTGCTCACGTGCGCTCGCGCTGGAGGAATGCAGGCGCACGCCGCTCGATGGACGCAAGACAACCCCCGACTAATAAATGCATTCGCACTTAAAAAATCACGCCAATCCACCCCGTGAATGTCGTTGGAAAGCAAAGCTGTTAACGGCCCCTATAACGATTACCCATGCGACGTCACTTAAATTCACTTACATCGCTCTACAAATAGTAAACGATAGAGAAGTGAAATGCACTTAACCACACCATTTATTACTTCAAAGAGATATTCTTGGTAAGGTTAAATCAATGCATGAAGCATGACGGTGTTTGGTTGAGTTGTATTGGTGTAGCACAAGAGTGGAAACTTTTTTTATAAAATTAAAGTAAGCTCCAACCCGGTGTTAGACGATCTGACTTCTCCGTCTCTGCGCCGCGGACGGAGGCGACGAGATTTGCGGCAGAGAAGGAGGAGGAGCAGCAGGAAGAAAGAAATACTTCTATTGAGATTTCTGAACGGCCCAGAGGTCAGCCCTGGGGAGTGATTCGTTCTTCTGTGGGGCCCATATGCAGTTCGCGCGGCCTGTGTTCTGTCCACCCGCTGAAGCTGGGTAGATAGAGAGGGCCTGGATAGCAGCATCTCCCATTGCTCTTTTAAAGCAAAGCTTTTTACCTCTACCTCCAAGGGTTCTTTCGCGACCGTTGGTGTCACCAGAAAACTCCATCGAACAAATAAAAGAACTTACTGGCACCGCCCGGAATCGAACCTGGAACTAATAGACTAACAAAGCGAGAGCCCGTTGTCTTACCGATTTAGCTACGAGCCCACGCCAAGACTGGGAAGACAGGTGGTGTACTCACCAAGCACATCTACGGGTTAACGTTCTCGCTGAATGCCATGTGAAAGGTACACCAATGCCACTCACGCCCGTCTTGGTCGCGTGATCCTTGGCCTACATCTCGAGGCTAACACCAAGAGTGACGTCTCTTTGCAGCGCCTCAAAAAGCACTAATCAAATCATACACATGATCCGGCGATTTGCCACCAAAAAGCGAGGCCTAAAAGAACCGGTACCTTTCGATTAATTGAAGCTTACATCCTCTAGAGATTTCCTTACGTCAACACCCTGTCTTGTCGTCAAGGAAGACATGGAGATGCTTTATATAATGATTAGAAAGGTGGTCGAGCAGGCCATTGGTCTTCTCATGAGTGCGTCCACACAGAGGCTGCTTAATTAGCACGGGGCTCCACAACACGGTGGAAGAGCTGATAGCAGGCCATCTTTCTAACCAGAAGGTCTGACACAGAACTGCGATGGGTAACCGCATGCTTCACCAGATTGGCTGGGCAGCCCAGACTGTCACACCGCTTGACGTACTACACCCAGACTCTTGGTGACTAAAACAAAAAATTCTCCCTTTGCTTAGAAATGTTACCGAAAAGCACGGGCTCAAGCACTAAACACCACCCTCGGTGGGGTATCATGCAGTTATCTTCACAGACGCCTCCAAAAATCGAGGGCAGCAATACGCCATCATCGTGGCTACCTCCAGAACCAACCTCCTTGCGTGTACCTCGCTTAAGACCCAAGAAATGACGGCAGCAGAAGAGGCAGCCATCACCTTCTCTCTCGCTCAACCAGGGGTTCGGAGGGTAGTCATCGATTCCCAGCAAGCCTACTGGAATTACCAGTAGGGTTGGGTGTCCTGACCTGCACTGCGCGTGCTAAAAAACACTCCCCAAACGGTTCCATTCACCTCATCTGGACACCCCCTCACGCTTCAATGAAGGGCCACAAATACGCCCACCCAACAAGCCTGCGCGTTTACCTCCCGGCCTATGGAGCTGCACAAGGACAGTCACCCGCTTGTCACGTTCATGGAGATAACCCAGCATTATCGCCTTCGGAGACAGACCGTACCTTCGCCTTACCCTGACCCTTCCAGAGAGCAACAAACTACCCTACTCCTCATACAATCCGGGCTCCTTCCCACAGCCTACGCGTCTTCACTTAATGTATCCGAATCGCTACGACGCTGAATGAAAATTTTGCTCATAAGTAGGAACACTCCGCCCCATAATCGGGGTTTGCGACTTTAGCCCTGAGCACCCTCCTGTATTTCCGTCAACTACCCAACAAGAGCAATGGGAGATGCTGCTGTCCAGGCCCTCTCTACCTACCCAGCTTCAGCGGGTGGACGGACTGCATATCGGCCCCACAGAAGAAGGAATCCCTCTCTAGGGCTGCACTCTGGGCCGTTCCAAAATCTGAACAGAAGTATTTCTTCCTCCTCCTCCTTCTCTGCCGCAAATCTCGTCGCCTCCGTCCGCGGTGCAGAGACGGAGAAGACAGATCGTCTAACACCGGGTTGGAGCTTACTTTAATTTTATTAAAAAAGTTTCCACTCTTGTGCTACACCAATACAACTCAACCAAACATCGTTCATGCTTCATGAATAGATTTAAACTTAACATGCATATCTCTTTGATGTAATAAATGGTGTGGTTAAGTGCATTTCACTTCTCTCTGGTTTTGCTATTTGTAGAGCGATATGAGTGAACTTAAGTGACGTCGCACGGGTAATCGTTATGCGTGCCATTTACAGCTTTGTTTTCCAACCACATTCACGAGGTGGATTGGCGCGATTTTTTTTTTGGTAGTTGACGGAAAGAGAGGAGGGTGCTCAGGGCTAAAGTCGCACACCCCTATTACGGGGCGGAGTGTTCCCACTTCTGAGCAAAATTTACTTTCAGCGTCGTAGCGATTCGGATGCATTAAGTGAAGACGCGTGGGCTGTGGGAAGGAGCCCGGATTGCAATAGCCGTGGGGTAGTTTGTTGTTCTCTGGAAAGGTCAGGGTAAGGCGAAGGTGCGCTCTGTCTCAGAAGGTGATAATGCTGGGTTATCTCCATGAACGTGACAAGTGGGTGACTGTCCTTGTGCAGCTCCATAGCACGGGAGGTAAAAGCGCAGGCTTGTTGGGTGGGCGTATTTGTTGCCCTCCATTGAAGCGTGAGGAGGTGTCCAGATGAGCTGAATGGAACAGTTTGGGGAGTGGTTTTTAGCACGCGCAGTGCAGGTCAGGACACCCAACCCGACTGGTAATTCCAGTAGGCTTGCTAGGAATCGGTGACTACCCTCTGAACCCCTGGTTGAGTAAGAGCCAAGGTGATGGCTGCCTCGTCTGCTGCCGTCATGTCTTGGGTCTTGAGTGAGGTACACGCAAAAAGGTTGGTTCTGGAGGTAGCCACGATGATGGCGTATTGCTGCCCTCGATGTTTGGAGGCGTCTGTGTGGATAACTGCATGATCCCCACCGAGGGTGGTGTTTAGCGCTTGATCCCGTGCTTTTCGTGACCCTCGTCATGTGGGCGGTTCATATTTCTAAGCAAAGGGACCATCTTTACTTTTAGTCGCCAAGAGTCTGGGAGTACGTCAAGCAGAGTGACATTCTGGGCTGCTCAGCCAATCTGGTGAAGCATGCGGTTACCCACCGAAGTTCTGAGTCGGACCTTCTTGTTAGAAAGATTGCGTTCTATCAGCTCTTCCACCGTGTTGTGGAGCCCCGTGCTAAGCAGCCTCTGTGTCGATGCACTCATGAGAAGACCAATGGCCTGCTCCACCGGCTTTCTAATCATTATATAAAGCATCTCTATGTCTTCCTTGTCGAGAAGAAGACAGGGGGTTGACGTAAGAGACTCTCGAGAGGAGAAAAGCTTCAATTAATCGAAACGTACCTAATTCCTTTAGGCCTCGCTTCTTGGTGGCAACTCGCCTGATCATGTGTGTGATGATTAATGCAGTTTTTGAGGCGCTGCAAGGAGACGTCACGCTTGGTGTGAGCCTCGAGATGTAGTCCCAGGATCTTGATGCTGGGGCTTGGAGTGATGGCCTGACCATCAAGGAGTATTTGAATGTATTCCTTGATTTGGCGTGAGGGCGGACGAAAAGGAGCTGTGATGTTTTACGTGAACACTGGAGGCCACAGGCTTTAGCACATTGGTGTACCAGAAGTGAGATGCCATGCATTGGTGTGAGCTTCCTTTAATTTTTGTAACTCTTAGCACATGAGAAAGGTGCGCACAGGGCCGCTAGACGGGCGTCAGGTGTCGCTTGACGCTTTCACGTGGTATTCAGAGAGAACGCAGGTGGTAAACCCGTAGATGTGCTTGGTGAGTACACCACCTGTCTTGTCCCTCTTCGCGTGGGCTCGTACCTAAGTCGGTAAGACAATGGGCTATCGCTTTGTTTGTCTGGTAGTTCCAGGTTCGATTCGCGGCGGTGCCGGTAAATTATTTTATTTGTTCGCTGGAGTTTTCTGGTGACACCAACAGTCGCGAAAGACCCCTTGGGGGGTAGAGGTGAAAAGCTGTGCTTTAAAACGTTCGACCGCCAAAGCAACCTTCTTCGTCCGGCCAACAATTCATCTCTACCCATGCTTCGCTATCAAAATGCAGCGTAGCGGCCACTGTTTGCCAGTGCTGCGCTGCAGCTGCCTTATCATTCGCAGTCGGCGGAGCGGGGCTCGACTATCGCGTTGCCACGAAGAAGTTGGCTCTTTTCTTGTTACATTTCTGCTTGATAAACAAACGTAGACGCTGAAGCCGGGAATTTTAAAAGCTGAACTGAATGTGGCACGTGGTGGCCAAAGCCAGTACTACTGGCCATGAGCAGGAAAGCTGGACATGACAAAATGTTTGTCTCTCAATTTGTAGAGCAATTTGTTTTCAATGAAATGACACTATTAATTCGATAAAATAGCGTTCCTTTATTTCTCTAACTATGTAAAAAAGATTGCCGTAAGATGGCTTCACACGGCGTAATTATTGAGACGATATAACGTTCCATTATAACTTTATAAGTGTAAAAAAGAGCAGTGGGAGCACAGGCTTACCAGCTTCAAGCTCGAGGATCAGGAGTACCTAATCTCCCGGCGCGGGCTGCTGGGGGGCCCGAAGGCGGCCTGAACTGAGGCGACCAACCACTCTCCTTACCCCCTCCCCTTTACCTTAGAAAAATAAATGTTTTTCCTTCTCCTCCTCGATGGTGCTTCACCGCATGTCAACAAAGTCTTGCAAAAGAAACGCCGTCAGGGCTCCAAAATGACCGGTTACGCCCATACTCATCATCGGTCCTATTCTACAAAACCTTATGACGACTATACTCGTCAACGGGAACGAAACGTTTAAAGCGACAACAAAATAAGCGCCCTATGAGACTCGCTGTAATAGAAAGACAGTGATTGTATCTATTCTGTACGGTGTTCTTTAACACAGAAAATTTCCATTGAAGGGGATTTTTAATTTTCTTTTTTTTTTCAGAACAGACCTGAACTGAATGGCGGCTGCAACTAAAATAAAACAATGCTGAAAGCAAAATCTTTTTTCCCAAATAACAAGAATTTCCGTCAAACTTTGCTGTCGTCGTACAATAAATTGGATCGCGAAGACATGCCACGGAAACCGCAGCGGCCCACAATTTCATGCCGCCCTTTACAGCATGCAACAAGACACGTTTCCAAGCGCGCGCATCTTCGTCCAGCTCAACAGCGGTGGATGCGGTCGCGCTGATGCCTGCGAACGGCACTGCAACCAGCGCCCCGTTACAGCACAGCGCTTCCTTTTGGAAACCGTCACGCCCAGAATGACACGCCAGCAGAGCGGCGATTAAACATATCAGATAGGGTGGCGGGGGCAGTGCGAACACACTCTTAGACCGAGGCTCCTCGATTCCCGTCGGCCCCCACACGCGGCGCAGCGATGCAGTTCGGCCACCGCTCCCGTACTCCGTTTACTTCTCCTCTAACCGGTACTTATCGTTTTGGGAGTGGCGAAAGCATTTGGTGCGAACGGGCATGCTGCTACTGCGTTTCTGCCTGCCGGTCTGGCTACAGAACAGCTCCGGCCGCCCGACGCCTTCCGATCAGCGGTGGCGCCCCTCGCGGTAGCCTTTGTCCCCGTGCAAAACTTGGCCGGAAGTTCCATGACACAGAAAACCATTGAAAGACTCTGGTAGAGGCCTTACCAGCCTTACTCTCAGTGGACCTACGGTGCACTATGTCCGGAGCCACCGGAAATGCTCGATCTTCGTAATCTTTCTCTTTCACCCCTCTCCTCCCATAGGTGGCAACACTGTCCTTACTTCAGCCGATCGTAGCAAGCTCAGTTGGTTCCTTTGGTTCGTTCGAAAATATAACCATTGGTGCAGAACACCAGATCGGACCTGCTCGAGAATGGGTACGTGTATTCCGGAAGGAGTCATGGGGATAACGCCGCCTGCATGACAACTTCACTAAACAAACCTTCGATGCTGATTGTAGCAATTCATTGGCGCACGTTCTTCGCTGCTACGGCCTGTTTCACCCAAACACACTGTCCCGTCAGCTGATCTAGTGCAACGTGAGAAAGGTGGAGCATGTCTACTGTGGCCGCGGAATCGCGAAGAAGTCGGAACGCTTTACCGTTGGCCACGAGCTCACGTACGTACGGCTCCAGAAACTGCCTGCTGTCGTCACTCTGGTCTATCACGTTAAAGACGAGATTGTCTTTCTTGCCACCGGCAGGAAAATGCCCCGTCTCGCCGTAGTTGTTACAATGAGCTGGTTTCCACGCTTCAAAACCTTTCTTTGAGCGCTGCCCCTGAGCGTCTGCGCCCTTCTCGTTTTCCTGCTCTCTTTCACTACCCGAGAAAATGACTGCCAGCTGCACCGTCTTCCTGGGAAGCTCTGCCTTTCGGCCCTAACTTATCAGTCCTCTGCCTGAACTCATTGTCGCCATCATCCTACGACAAGGTCGTCTGGTAGCTCAGCTGCACGATCAACAGTATTTACGTCCGGCTGGGACTGCACACAGAGCCTCACGTTTTCTTGTAGTTGGCGCAAAACTGTCCTAGGCCGAAGCACTCAACTACCTTGTCGTGCTCTTCGAAAGCATTTGCCTCTCTCAGGCAATATTCCATGTTATCTCGCAGCTCATAGACAAACTCCGATTATGACACGCCGTTAGCTCAGTCGACTCCACGGAATCTGGTGAAATGCCTCTTCCAACAGCCGGTACTTACGCAAAGGCTCGACTTAACTTCCTCGTTGCGCTCCGCCTCCTCTATTGGCAGCAGGCCATCCCGTCGGATGCCTCACCCGGCAAAAGCGCAAGCAGCGTTTGCGGCCATATGTCTCGGCTTTTCGCACGTACGCTCGAAAATGACCAAAAAAGACCAATGTCTTCTTCTACCGTGTAAGGTGGCATTAGGTCCCTCATTCACAATGTAGGACACTCCCTCGCCACAGACTGGACGCTGATGTCACTCTCACGCCTAGATCGAGATACTTCGACCTCTAGACGCTTCATTTTTTTCAGCTCACGCTGCCGCTTTTCTCGCTCTCGGTCCTGCTGACGCCCCTGTTTCTATTTCTCGAGCCCCTATTCTCGTTCCTGTTTCTGCCTCTCCAGCTGCAAGTATATTTTTTTCTTCTCGCGTTCTGCCTCTGCAGCCCATCGCTTAGCGGTATCCCTGCCATTGATCAGCTGATAGCACTCCGAAGGCTCATGATCGTCAGGCCCAATAGCGAGTATAGCCTGTTTCAGCTCTGGCTTTCTCCGCACGTCTAAAACATATAAGCGCAACTCTTTTGAAAGCTCCAGCAACTGATGTTTTATCAACGCTTTATAATTTTTGGCCGATCTTGAATACTGCTTTACCACTGCACCGAAATTGTTTTTCTCGAATAACCCACGCGACAAAAACACACGTCCAGTCAGCTATCTCAGAAGCCTGGTAAAACTCGGTGAATAAACGTCCTGCACTCACCATTGGCGGCTGTGAATTCTGCGAAGTCTGAAGCCACCGTGACGTCCGTGGTGTTGGATCCCGCCCTCCGGCACCAGTTGTTACTACGTTGCCATCCCTCCGCTGGCACCAGTTGGTACGAAGTTCGATCTCACCGCTGGCAGATCAGTTGTTACATTCGGGAAGGATTCCCATCCGCAGGCTCCGCCTCTGTCATGTGAGGTAGTGTGGTAAAGATTGGCTGTCAAATGTTGCTGCTTTCGAGATGAGGACAAGAGGCCGAAGGCAAACGTAACTGGCTTACTTCATGGCGAGAGGTGTGCCAAACAATCCAAGAACAATACCTTTATGTCAAGTTTACGGGACAAACATCAAGCAGAGTGACAGCATTGATTCGCTGCTATAAAACGAATGAACTATCTACTGAGAGGACGGGTTTTATTCAATCGCCGTAACGGCTCCGCGGATTTTCGTTGTGCTTTTCGCACACGGCGTGAACATAATACAGACACACACAACACTCTTTTTAGAGTTTTTGAGAGGTTGGTAGTAACGCCGCACGCAGAGTCCGAGAAAAGGCCGAGAGGAGCGCTCCATTGGGGCCTCCGCTTCTTTCTGGAAGTCGCTGCAAGTCTGCAGCTGGCGGCCGTTCTGTGGCATATTCATAGTCTGTCCGAGGCAGGCTTGCACTTACAACTTGCAGGACATGCGAACATGGTGGCGGTGCGCAGAATCTTGGCAAAACATTCACGTTTCATGTTCACGCTTTGTAAATAAAATTCAATTCAAGTTCAATAAGCAACCTCTCAGATATAGGCTGCAAACACCCGCTAAACTTACTCAGCTTGGCGGATGACAAGCGTCATGCACAGACAAGATTTGAAGTCCCAAGATGGTCACTTATGCCTTCAGTAAAGTTAGCGCGTTCTTTCTTTCTGTAAGACCTTCTTCTGCGCTTTCTTAGCTGCGTCCTGCATGTGGTTACACGTGGGCTGTGGGCTAATCGTGGCGTTGAGCTGCAGACCTCTTCTTTAAACTATCCACGTCTTACCGTTGGTCTATTAGGTGTCGTCTTTTACGGTGAGAGGCGCGTGGAGAACTGGGCAGGATTCCGTTTTTTGGCATTTCGTTGGTTTCGGGTGAACGTGAGCGGATGAGTCATGCTCATTTTGTTCCCGTACACCAAAGCTCTGGACACAGAAGTTATAAAACACCCCCCCCCCCCAACAACAAGGTAACAGATTGGCTGTAATTCCAGGTGTGATGAAGAGTTTCCGTCGATTGACTGAAGTAGTGACTACTCCCAAATTGGGGTACGAAACACTATGGTTTACCCTACACGGATGAAGGACATGAAACATGCTGGCAGAGGTACTATAATGCATTCGGGCCAAAGCACAAGCTCCAACTGGCATTCTACGAAGCACCATGCAGTGCAAACACCTATTTACCAAGAAGAAAAGCTTAACTTGCAAGAGATTGAGTGTATTTATTCGTTTGTGGTACCACGAGAACTGGCCCCCTTTTTATTCACTGTGATATTCCACAACTTTGCTTCTCTCAGGTCCCCCAACCGCAATAGAGCACCGTATCGACTTCAACACAGTGTATCAAACTAAACAATGGCCTTTCAATGCATGATTTGTGTCTTTGTGAATCAAGGGAGACCTTATTGCTTACCACGCCCTTTTATTTCCTTTCAGGGGCGTTCTTGCAGGTAGCAGGTGGTCGACGCTTGCGGCATCCACGTACGTGCGCCGACACTTCCTTCTTCCGCTGGATATTTATCAAGTTTGAACACTGTGGGCGGCGCACATTGTTTGTCTTCCCGATGACACTTTTAAGACATGCTGAACACTTTTGGCTGATTGCGACAGTAATGGTGTTCCAGAATTTGGGCAATGCTAAAAACACAACCACGTTATCCGAAATATTGGAAGTTTTAAATGGTCTTAAGCTACACTTTTTTTGTTTTTCGAGAGAGAAGTTAGCCCACCTTGCGCTTTTGAACATAGAAACCCCGGCGGTGTTTATTTCGTGTGACACACCACCCAAGGTCATCATGCTTCTTGATGCGAATACTCGCCGCGGCATCGAAAGTGTAGTGATTTCTCCCCACAACGTTTGGGAACAAACGCACGCTAATCTGCCAAAAGCCACGTGGGACGATGTGGCTTTGCTAACGTGGATTGCAGTGGATGAAACTTATAAACAACAGCCCTACTATGAATCCTTCGGCAGCCTTCATGGCTTAAGCTTTGTGGTCGTAGTTGAAAAAAATGATTCTTTTATTGTTCGAAACATGAACGAACGGGCATGGCAGCGCGTGTACCAAGAATCAGAGAAAGTTAGGAATTTTTCTGCAGTATCAAAGCGCGACGTTATAATAGGTTGTGTGGTGCATAGCGTAAAAGCAAATCTTCGGAACGCATGTTTAACTCTAAATTCCAGCATTGTAGCCCAAGCCCTTCATGTTGTAAGCGCCAATTTCTCTATCGTTGGTATTCCGGGCCATTCCTGGGAAGATAGCGTTCGCCGCTATGAAGCTCATATTATTGGTGTTGGCATTTTAATAAACCAGGAGCGTTTAGAAGCGCTCCACCTCACTGCTTTCACCACCGGAATAGGCGTTTATTACGTGCAGAAGAAAACTCGTGAAATCTTTGACTACATTCAATATCTTCCGCACTGGGCTTGTTTTGTTTTCCTCTCAATGGCGGCCTGTGTCGGAGTGCTCACTCTGGCGGATGTGGGAACCAAAACAAGGCGTTCTCAAAGCAGCATTCCAGACAAGATAATGGCTCTTACTACTAGCATGCTTCTTTCCTCTTCTCCACTGGCCACGAAGCGAATCGCAGCACGTTTTGCGCTTGCAGCTTGGTTTCTGGCATGCTTCTCTTTGGCCGTGTTCTTGCAGAGTCTTTTAATTGCCAGCCTTACATCTGGCTTAGGTTGGGAAGCAGACAACACGCTTGAAAAACTTTATCCAAAGCTGAATTCCGGAAATCTGGTTCCTTGTTGTTTAGCGGGCTACGCTTTCGACGAAATTTTTGAAAAGGCTGGCCGTGGTGATAAGCATTACGGTGTCCTTGACGTGATGGCAGCAGCCGCTCAACGGTATGAAAAATTGCGTGGGAATATGAAAACCAGAGATTCTGTCACGGGTTGCATGGAGAAGGCTGCAAGGGGTACGCACGTGTTTGTGGGGTTTGGAAGACAACATTGCTGGTACAACCGAATACCCTGGTATCAGCGAGGGTATATTGTAGAAGGCGAGGAAACGCTACTGATGTTTCCAGTGGGTTTTGCGATGAGAAAAGACTACAATATCCGCAAGCAAATTGACCTTATTGTGCGCAGGGTGTTTGAGACTGGCTGGTTAGATGCTCTCGACAGGCGGACTTTTTGGAAGTGCTCCACAAAAGAAAACTTCAGAAAGGAACCTACTATGCCAGATAATTGGCTTCTCCTCGGTGTTCTCTTCGTAGGGTGCTCACTGAGCTTAGCTTTCTTCTGTGTTGAGCTTGTTGCCGTTCGCACTGCTGCGCCATGTGGTGTCCAGATGCCTGTCTCGGTGGCCGCACTTTGCGATTTTTGGTGTACGTTGCGTTAGGCGCGCTATGTAGAATGGTGATATTAGGATTGTCCGCTTTTGTGCGTATAATTATCGGTACCTCCATGCATCCACGAGGAAAAGTTTGATTTCGTACTTGATTCCGAAGAATCTTTTCCTAAGGAAAATCCAACAGGCATTACACATTGTGGTGTATCGAATGGACGCACAACCTAAGAAAGCGTGTCTTTCACTGGGAATATTGCACGTGGCGCTAATTTGCCCACCTCACCCGAGTTTGGCCGTTGCTGGATTGTCGAATGTATTCGCTTTGTGTCTCGCCTTGCTTGCAAATGCGTGACGGAGGATACTTGTGTGCGGTAAATGCCCTTGTTTTTTTCATAATAAACAATCATCTGTTTAACTGAACAACAGGGTTGGTGTCTAAAAATTGATGCCACACTATGTATACAGGGTTTCGCGTCAATTTTGTTGTTTTGTATTCTACAACAATGAATATTGCTGCACCCCACGATCGCCCACAGCCGCATTTTTGTAACACGAATAAAGTTTTGAAGTCCTCTTTCGGATACCATCGTTACTGTCCAGCGAGCGGTGTACAGCTGCATGGCTAGGTGCCGGTTTCGACCATACAGCGTGTAGTGGGGCGCCCGGGGCAGGGTGGGGAGAACTGAAGGGGCGACAAAAATTATCTCTCCTCCAGAGCCACGCACGTCTGCTCACGTTCTTGGGATTAAAACAACAACCCATCCAGTCTCAACAATGCGGCCCCACTGCCATGACAATTACGACTCCTCCGTGCCCGTCCAAGGCCTGTAGCGGTGGATGTAAGGCTACTCTTAGAATTACGGGCACAATGGGTCTAAGGCGAACAGCCCGCCTACTTGTTCCACACCTTAGTCCCGTCCCATAAAACGCACTCCTTGAACTAGTTATGAATTCTATCTATTCTTAGGGCAGCGAAATGAACTTGGCAAATTCATGCTCCTATATATTGCCACGTGCGGTTTGAGTCCCGCTGTTTGACATCATTCTAGGGGTCACGCTGTGGCTTCCGCCATCAAGAATCGCACCCAATGCCAGAAAAATCATCTAGGGTTTTAGCTGACCGTTCTCATGGAGCCACTCCGGCACCAGCGGTCCGCTCAGCGCAAACGGAGCCAATGATGTACGCGGCCAAGCGCGCCATGCCTCCGCAATAGCGCTCCCGCTTGCTATTTGTAGGGAAGAGGTCCATGAAAAACACTCAGCTAAAACTCGGCATAATACTTTCTGAGGTATTGTCATGTTCCCGCAAACTCGTCATTGAAGGCGCTGCCGGTTTGACAGATAAAAGCCGAATCCGCCGTTGGCGAGAGTGGTAAACGACACGGTCGACGCATGAGACCTACGGCACATGCTGTGTTGATTCATTGTAGGGTTTAACGCTCCGATGCAGCGCAGGTGATAAGGTGAGCCGTAGTGGAGGGCTCCGGAATAAATTTGGCCACCTGGGAATCTCTAACTGCCAAAATATAGTACAAACGAGTGTTTTCTCTTTAGGCCTCCATTTTTAAAGTGGCCGCCACTGCTGCGAATCAAACCCGCGACCTCGTGGCCCATGATGTCTTGTTTTGCACGCCCAGGTTTTCACAAGTGCTTTGATGGCCGCCTTAGCCAACTTGGGTAGCCCTCACATGGAACCCCTGCGTTCTCGCGTCCCTCATCAACCCGGTTAAAACTATTTTTCAAGATGTACAACGAGCCATGTATGAAAACCTAAGGTGTCTTTTGCTCTTCTCCCTGTTTTCCTGGGACCCGCCGAAGTTGCTCAGTGGCTAAGGGGTTGCGCTGCTGAGCACGAAGTCGCGGGTTCGATTCCCGGCTGCGGCAGCCGCTTTTCTGATGGAGGCAAGAAGCGGAAACGCCCGTGTGTACGAGATTTCAGCGCACGTTAAAGATCCTCAGGTGGTCCAACTTCATCCATCGCCTGCGTTGCGTCGGCGCGTAAAACCCTACAATCATCATCATCAACATATTTTCCTGGGGGGGGAGTTGTGGCTTCCGGGTACCCTTTAACGTTTTCAGGGTTGGGACCTGCTGAATGACCCGGCGTCTTTTATCTTACTCCAGATTCGTCTGGCGACTGCGCATCGCTCCGGCCGCGCCAGAAACACCCGGGGCCTTATTCTCGACTGCACAAATTGCCGGCAGTTCGCCCATGTTTTTTTTTTTGCGTAAGTACGACGTAAGCAATCAGTGACGTGCTGCACCTATAGCTATGACGATCATGCAGCGGAATTTGACGAGTCACTCATAGAGATCGCTACCAAGGTATCAAATATTGTGCAAGGAAGGTATAAAAACACTTGGCATGTACTAGAAAAATCAATATGGTAGCTGAGGCTGACAAAAAGAACACATTTCTGGAGGTCAAATTTGGCGTCAACACCACAAGGCGATCGAATAACGTTGGTCAAAAGCGAGGGAAAGGCGGATGTCGAGCTAAAAAACATGACACAATTTTTTTACAGTATCAATTGATTTCTTTCAATCGTTTTTAGTAACATTGCTGGGCTCTCTGCTTCAATGCAAGCTTCTTTGCGTTATCTCCTTCCCTGCCACCACCGCCGTCACGCCATCGTCTGCTGCTATGTTACAAGTTTATGGCGTGATCACAGAAAAAGACGGCCGCGACCATCGCTCCTATGACACACAAGAGCAGCGAAGCGCTACGCCTGATAACCGCGGAGCGCACCGATGTCGCTGATTCACTGATTCGTCAAGCTCGACTACAATCAGCCCTGTAATGAACCAAATAGTCACTTTTCTTTGTTATTTTTCTCTTGAGTTTGATCATGTGACCCAACAGCTTGCTAGGACGAGTATGAACAAATGCCATGCATTCGGTTCCTTTGTCATGGAGAGGCTTGTACTGCCCTCTTATGTTGCGGTTACGCCAAACAAACATTTTTATTTTATTGCCAAACATAAAAGCAAAATACTCGACGTTATTTGTATGATCCATGATCGCTGACTTGGAAGCAGTTGAAACTATAATTTGTTTCGGTAGAAAACATGCTTTAAACAGCGCGCATGCGAAGCTTCACCTGCTGCAAATTGCCGCACATTTCGCGGCGCCTAAGCCGGGCAATATTTTGCCCTATTTCGCTTGTATTTTGCCACAAAAACAGCCACCATGTTCAAGCTGTTACGTAGCATTACGTCACTTTTACGCAAGCTGAAGTTGACAATGCATGACGGAATCTTTCCCGCCAACTGTTTAAATTATGTCACGCCTTCTCAGCCAATCACAGAGGGGGAGTATATTACAAGCAGTATTGTTGTTGAATAGCAAAGACAGGCTTCCGTTGTCATGTCCGCTGCATTTAGTCTGCTTTTTCATTGCCGGCCAAGAATTACGCGCCTTTATAACGGGAAATAACCCAAACTTTAGAACTGGTGTCCGTAAACGACATGAAACGTCGAAATGACGAGAGCATACACAACCCCTTCGTCAACCGGAAGCATGTGACCAAAATTGAAAGTCAATCAGAAAAGATGTCCGGGGAATTGCCAAAATAACCGGCAATTTGTGCAGTCGAGAATAGGGCCCCCGTAAAGCGATTTCTGGGGGGAGGGGGCGCACAGTAGGAAGTTACGTCGATAAGGGGAACTGCGAATACCAGTGCATGATGGCGGCCATCAAGTGACAGAGAAGCGAGTCAAATGAACTATCGGCCGGACGGCACATTGCCGAATTGGGGTAAGAGTAAATTGATGACTAAGGCCAAGCATTTTAAACTGCGACACGAAAACCCAAAGTGAGTTAAAAATCGCTTCAAGCCGACTGTAGGGCCCAATTTATTCGTAGAATAAATGAACCAATGACGGGCAAACGTGCGCGGTGCAAACTCAAACCAGGGCGCAACCACAAAAAAATCAGAAATGTCTTAAATTAATATAGTTATATGCCTGGCACGTTATTGCAAAGAATGGTGTGGGCGCCAATTCGGCAGGGCCTTACTCGTAACTTTTGTATTCACTCTGGGAACAGTAGCTCCAGCCCCTTTGTTTGTAGGAGTGTTAGGGTGTAAACGACCTGGCTGCCCGCGCGAAGTAACATCCGCGATGATGACAAAAACCGCCCGAGCAAAGTATAAGTAAACTTCCCGTTACATCTTTTCTGAGGTTCGTAACAGGCCTTCTCCGCCAACACTGGCGGTACGAGCTATCCTGCTCTGCATGGCTGGCTATCCTAGCGGACACCTTAGAGCCGCGCATGGAAGATGCTTTGGATGGACGACATTAAACCATTCAGGGTTGCCGCTTACTACCGCCCACGCAAGAGGGCCTATCGCAACACCCACAAAAATATATAAACATCCTGCGTTGGGAGAACCGGATAGTTACAAAACGAAGATCACCACCCCGTTTAATAAAACGCGAGGCTCATGGTTCGCTACGGCGGATCCGCTCTCGCATTACCCCAACTCTTTCTTTAGAAGGTGACGATACACACACCTTGCGGATGCAGGTGGAAGCCTCATGGAAATCTGCTACAGCTGTGGTGGCACCCGCTTCAGTCACAGAACTGAAAAGCAAATATTCTGGATGTACGTACTGGAATCTACCTACACCAGGTGGCAAAAACGCAGAGCACCGTGGCTTTCATGAAGCGGTGGGACTGCAGACACTGTCTTAACGGTCGGCTCCAGCCGACACTACCTCCGCATTGACGTCCACTTCGGCAGTCAATCACCCTCCTTGTCAAACGTACCTGCACAGCAATTTCAGAAGCCTGCACCCCTTCCGTTCCTTTGCAATGGATACATGGGCATTCTGGCCATATTGGAGAGTGATAGGAAGATTGAGACCTTGAAAGTCAAGGTTTACGTCTCGTGGCTGGTGGCACACCCGTAACCACTCGCCGTGTAGAACAATCACCAGCTGCGCCAGGAATAATAACACATAAAAAATTCCAAACGTCCTTCCTTTTGAACCAAATATGAAAGGATAAAGAACCGCTTTTCGTCAATTCCAACTGATCTTGTGTTCGCCAACTTCTTATAGCTGCAGTTCTGATACGCAATATCTGGTAAGGTGAATTATGGCGCCGCAGTTGACCTTCAGCAGCAGACGAGGAAGCTCAGTCTGTCTTACTGCTTCACTCTCACTGAGCTTCGCTGCGGTGGTACCATATTATTAGGCTAAAACTTCACCCCGACTTCATAAAAAGTTCCGCATGGCTGTGTGAGAAGTTCATCTCAAGCGAACAACGGGATTAGGCGAGAGTTTAGCCGCTACTACGCAGGTGCTTGACCCCTCAATGGCCCCATCCTTGGCCTGTCTACTGCACTTTCTGTGCGTGCCTTGTAGAACAAGAGAAGGGATCAATCGAATTATCCGGTGAATATAGCGAGACAGTACGTTGCAAAATCTCAAAGGCAAACTGGCACGAAACACTGTGTGCAGAGGTTTTGCTTGCGCTCGTGAAAACTGTATTTAGAAGTGTTACACCTAAAATTTTTTTCTTTCCGCTCTTTTGAGAATGCTTGTGAGGCTGCTGACTAACTCGGCATGATTTGAAGCTTCTCAGGGCAGGATTAGTGGCAGCTACAATCCGGAGGTGTACCATCATGAAAATGGACGTTGAGTTTTAATAGACCCCCTATTGTGTTTCTATAGAGCCAATAAAAAGTCAATTAAAACTCATCGTTTATAGACTGTGCTCGTTAAAATGTCAACAAACTTTGTATTGCAGAACCTCAACCAACATTTTATTCCCTTCAAGATATTGAGTTTTATTACACTTCATATTGCGTTTTTATAGAGTGAACCGAATCTCCCATCTCAAAAACTGTGGCCAATATAAAATCAATAAACTTTTTATTGCGAAAATGCGAGATGAATTTTATTGCCTTCACTATATTGAGTTTTAACAAACTTGGTATTGCCTTTCTATAAAGTCGTTTGAACTCCGAATGTGTGGACTGTGGTCATTAGACCGGCAATAAACTTTTTATAACGAACCCGCAGCAAGAATTTTATTACCTTCATTATGTTGAGTTTCAATAGACTCTGTATTGCGTTTCTATAGCCCACCCACGGAGGTCTGGTAGCTTATCGGTGCATATATGTAGGGTGCTATAGCGCCGTCTGCCCCGCCTCATCAAGCGAGATCGCGCGTGGACGTCCCATCACTTCGTCTTGGGAGCAGTTGGGAGCGGTGGCGCCTGGGATGGCGGACATCACCGCCGGATAGTTCGAGCCCCTGCAGAGCTTCTCTGTTAAAACTTGCCAGAAAACCTAACTCAGGCAACAGGATATTACGACTATACTCAATAAGAATTTTGTAGAAAGGTAATAGAGATATATTTAATAAAAACTCATCAGACATTATGTTCAGACCTAGCTCATATGCAACAGGTTTTGATGACTGGGCACAATAGAAATTTTATAGAAATTTAATTCAGATAAATTTAATAGAAACCCGCCAGGAACTGTATACAAAGCTGACTCTCGCAACAGGTTTATACGACCATACTCAATAATATTATTTTAAAAAGGGAATCCAGGCAAATTTACTAAAAACTTATGAAAAATGCTATTCAGACTTTATTTACACGCAACACGATGCTACGACTATACTCAATAGGAATTTTATAAAACATTACTTGCCATAAATTTATAAAAATCCGTCAGAAACTGTATTCAAACCTGATTTCCACGCAACAGGCTGTTGCGACTGTACTCAGTAAGAATTGCATGGAAGACCTATTGAATATATTTTATAAAAACGCCATAAGAAACTACATTCAGAACCGGTAAGGCCTACTGACTTGCCTCTATAGACTTTTAATTGGAACGCGGTGGCCAATTTGTAATGGAAACTCAATAGAAATATTCTATAGAATGTTGGCAAAATGTTTATAGGGTTCTTTTGAGCAATATCTATAACAAGTTTATTAAATCTCGGTAAATATTTTTATGAGGGATATAGGTAGCCATTTGCATCGAAACTACTAACTCTCTTGTTGAAGATGGTGTATACCGCATTGCGCCGAGATATGTCGGCCGGCTGAAAGGCACAATTACTCTATTCCTGTCTTGGTCACTCGAGACGGGGCCCAGCTGGATACCGTACATCGGATTGGGGGCGCTTGGCTGATAATATTAACGGAAATAGCTAGCACAAAATGTGTGGCTCAATTTCGGATAACTTATTGATCCGTCCTCGGCCACTTCATAGGACCTGGCTTACTTGTAAAAACTACTCAGCCAACACACCTGAGCGTCACCCTCACTGCTGTCTATCGGGTCGTTAAGTCCTCCAAGGTGACCAAAAAAAACAGGCATTTATTTCTGTATGCGGCAAACGACGCATCCATTTCCGTAAGTCAAATGCTTTCAATGTGTTGTATGTCATGTCCCGCAAAATAGTGGGCTGTCTTACTTCAGGAAAGCCGGCAGGGCCTTGAATGACCGATTCAAGGAGCATAACAGTAACGTCCCAAAAGGTGATGGTGGTTTACCTTTCTTTCACAGCAACTTTTGTGCGTGGAAGCCGCAGCTTCACATGAGCAGGGATAGAAATGGGCGGAAATAAAAGCGCACAGGACAATATAAAAGATCCTCACCTGACAATATAGAACTGCATAAAATATATCCTCAAGGAGCAAACGGCCTCTGCTGGAACAAAATGAGATTCTGTTCAAGTCTAGCACCTGGAGTGTGTCGTGTACGGTGGGAATATATATTACTTCTATTCCTACAGGTTGGTCGAAGTGCTATATCCCCAGTGAGGTGGAGCAGTGTTTGTATGACATCGTACTTTATTGTATTATTTTAAATGTTTTGGCAGTCATGTCAATAAAGTGCACTTTTTCGAATTTTTTTACGTATTCTGCTAGTCCTGTATATAAGGTGCAATTCTTCACAATAGAGATCACTCAGAAGTCAGCGCGTCTCTAGTCGTGTTTCCTATTTTTGTACCTCCACGCGCCCCAAATACGAATTATTCGGTAGAACTCGCCCTACAGAACTGCATGTTGTTGTACCTCAAGGCTAACTGGTGAGGTTTCACTTGGCCTGTCTTCAGGTAAAATTGTCATCGCAGGTCATTACTAGTTGCTGGTCCACAAGAAATCCCCCTTCCTTTCCGCTTTTCTGAAAGCGGGAACTAATCGCAAAGTAGCGTTCTAAAAAGCCAAGGTCACAAACTGACTTTTAAGAATGAACACGAACACCTTTTTAGTTGAAATTTTGGTATTTACCACCGTAAGCCTTGTGAAGTGTTTCTTCTTCTTTACAATCGCTGTTTTCTAAAAGCTCCGAATAAAGTTGAGCTCAAGACAACGCTAGGCAATACTGATCAGCTGCTTCTCCAAGGATGTCACTTTAAAGGCGGCATTCTTGAATATGGCATTTATACTTATACCGCAGCGTTCTTGACTCTTCGACTGTTGGTCAAGTTCATTGTCCTTAAACATTTTTCAAGCCAGGTTGTTGCTAAAAGCTCATTTCACAGTTTACAAGGTTTTAAGTCTGGTTTTCACAGAAACAGGCCAACGCCCACAAGCAGCAGCATGTCGCTCATCACATTAGAAAAAACGACACCTCTTCAAACTGTTAACGCTCTTAGCATTCACCTTGGTGCATAAAAATTATACACTTTATAAAATCCTTCCGTCAGTTCGAAAATACGAGGAGCTGCCTATGATCCGAATCGTTTAGCATAAGTTAAACTGATCTGTGTCTGCAGCTTGTGATTATAACATCATTGCCGGCGTACGGCCATGCGTATGCTTCTGCGTGCTAGTCTTAACTTAGGTGTCAATTTCAGGGACGCGATGTTTCCTATTGTTAGGAATTTATTGGCCTATTCATGTTTGCCTAATGTAGAGGTTCTAGCATTTTGCGTCATGGTGATTAGGATGGTAACAGAGTGGATCCCTAGAGAAGGCTAGCGTTGCAGGGGGCGGCAGAAAGACAGATGGGCAGATGAGATCAAAAAGTTTGCGGGGATAAATTGGTCAAAGTTGGCACAGGACCGGGGTAATTAGAGAATATTGGGAGGGGCCTTTGCCCTGCAGTGGGCATATATAGGCTGGTGATCATGATGATGATGATGAATAGGATGATGGCTCAGACATAAACATATAGCTCAAGCACAATAAATTCGTTGTACGTCTGTCACTAGTGACAGAAAAAGCCACGAGTCCTCACAAAGAGGAGCGACTGGCACGTCTTTCTGTTTTCCCTTTTATACAAGTGAAGCTAACCACACCCCGATATCATTCGTGGTAGTTCACATTCTTATTCCGCCTTTGTTGAACACTAACATTTGGTGTGAAGAAAAGCAATCTGTGACGAGCGTATTTGAAATTCCAACAGCAGCGTGTCAAAGAGAGAATTATTCTTTGTATTATTTCGTGACATTCAATCACGCGCTAAGTCGTCTGCATAAGCGAACACCGATGCCGGTAACAAGATCGTGCTGATGCAAGAGCGTCGGCACTGCCTTACGTCGATTCAGTATACGACTCAAGCTCCCCTGAAGCAAGTTGTCTGCACCGTTGGTACAGGAACGAAGCTACAGAGAAAAAAGGTGCCTTCATCATTGTCTGTGTCCAAATCATCCACTGGGCATCCCATAAGGGATGCCTTCATCTAAGAAAGTGGTGCTCTTGTTCGGGAAAGTAGTGTAGTCTCAAAAGGAAGCGCTACAAACTTTTGCAGCGAAACTACGTTAAGTAGAAATGCTGCAAATAAACCTCAGTTAAGAAATGTAGATATTACAAATTTGCGTCCTCGGGTGCTTAGCGACATCATAAACTGAGCATGAACACACTGAGTTGAAGATATTCTCGTGTACATTAGTCTCAGGGACATACCTCGGTGACAATGTTAAGCTAGAAATTGTGCTTACGCATTCCGCTAGAATAATAGAAAGCTATGGTCCCCCTAGAATTTATGCGCAAGCGACAGTGCCACTTCGGTGAAATGCGGCGAGACCCGAGGCGAAGTCTCTTACACGTTCTGCATTAAACGTTATTTGCCAAGACGTTGATGAGAAGCACAGGGTGTGGAGCCTCGGATGTGCAACCTCTCGACAAGGCAACTAACGTCACGCTTTGAAGCCTGGGGTTATTGCCCCTATCAGGAATTTGATGCGGCATGAAAACGGGGTGTCCTGTCATGCCGCAACGCTTAATTGGAAGGTTCCGTGCTGTTAGGGAAAAGCGTACGACGTCCGCCCTTACGTCGCACTGCGGTTGTTAGCGTCTTGACATGCACCTATAAAAAAACTGGTGATTGTACTTAGGGTATTGCAAACTAATGGTACCGAATAACGCCGTAATACTTCAAACTGTGACTTCATGCTCAAACATAAACTTCGGCTGATAATCGACAATTTATCCTGTTGGTGTTTAACTTCTCACATACCCAGTGTGGGGGCCCGGGTTCCCCTACGCCTCTCCTGCACATGTTTCCGCGAGCTGGGAGCCGCCACTTTGTGTAGCCAGCGCGTCACGTAGGACGTGTCCTCTTCATGTCCTCGCGCGACGCGCCGAACCGGCTTGCCGCGAACGTGTGCACGAGGGGGCGAGGGAAGGAGGGCCAGTTTGTCACCTTCCTTAGCGCAACCCTCTCCCCGACCTGGGGAAGATCTCCTCTCCCCTCCGAGCTGACCTTCGGGACGAACGAGCGCTCCGCCGGGGAGTCGACTGGGCGATTTGGTCGGAGTCGGTTGGCTCGGCTGTGCCTACGCCGAATTCCCCGATGACGGTGAACCCAGTTGGCTCCACGGACTCTGGAGAGAGATTCTGCGCTGATCGGGCGCCACGGGATGCCTCCCCTGCTCCCGCGGCCGTGATGACGAACATCGAGGTCTCAGACCAGCGGCTTGAGCGAGCGACAGGAGCCACTGTCTCCCCGCGAGCGATAGTCGTGTTGTCCGGTATATGCCCTGTATCTGCCAGGCAATAAAGCCTCACTTTGGATCGCCGGAGCCTGTCTACCACATGCGAGTACCCGAACCCGTGCGTGAGTCTTCGGATTCCACAGGGCTAGTGTACAGCGCGTAGCGTTCTCTAGCGACGCTAGCCGGGGTCCTATGCTATCCCGTACGTTAGCCCACATTGCCGCCCAACCAAGGTTTTTTGCGATGACAGGGCGGCACCCCCGCTTCTCGTTGCTTGATTCCGAAGTTGAAGGCTGGTTGTCGGACGAGATTGCTCGTCGTAACGGCTTGCGGGACGCCTTTGTCGACCCGCTACTGCCTGCCACCGCGCTTACACCAGAGATTTGTCGAGGCGGCGCCGATCTCCCCGATAACCGACGCGTCGCGCAGGAGAGTTAAGGGAACCATCCCGCTTCTGCCGGCGTGAGGCATTCCGGCAGCCCGAGGGATGATTACCTAGTCCCGCGCCTGTCGGCCGCCACCACTACGCCCAGGCCCCTCTGGGGCCCAGGCAGCGCTATCCTAGCAGGCAACCAAAGCGCCGCGCGGGAGAGTCACGGGAGCTATCATCCCACTCCTGCCGGTGTGCCGCACGGTGTCGGCGGGCGGAACGCTTCTTGCGACCACCTGCCGTCACCACGGGCTGCAACGAGATCATGCCCTCCGGGCCTTGGTCGTAGCAACCCAGCGGATATGTTTGCAAAGGAGGAGCTGCGCCGCAGCTCTAGCGCACCCGACCCCGCCGTCTACGAGCCTCACGGCTCTAGCGGTGCGGCGGTCGCCTTGCTCGCCGGCGCGTTTGCGCCACGAACGTACCCCACCACGCAGACCTCGTAAGCGGTTACGGCTGGGGCGCACGTCGCCTGCCTTACGCCAGCGTTGTCAAGCGAGGAACCACCCCTGATTTCGGCAGCAGTCCATCTCGCACAAGCCCTGATCAACGCGGTGCGCTCACAACTGAGCGTCAGGTTTAACAGCTCGCTCAGTAGCCTCAGAATACCCGAGTACGACGGTTACTCTGACCGCATGAGTGCTACGGAGTACCTAGAGGCGCTGCACCGCTATCAGGAGGCGTCGGGTATGGACGACAGCGTGATTAAAGGATGTGTTTTGGCTATATCGCTGACAGCCCAGGCTGCACGGTGATATGGGCTGGTGGGACGCGACGCTCGTACGATGGGCGAATTTGAAGCGCTCTTTAGCAGCGAATTCCTGCCCCCAGATTACGAGCGCCGCATGTTGAACGAGCTAGAGATGCGAACTCAACACCAAGATGATTCTCTGCTCGAATACGTCAGGGCAATGCAGGAGTTGTTTTTGCTTGCAAAGCCCACGGCGTCTGAGGCGGAAAAGGTTGAGAGGGTGACGAGACAAGCCCACCCAACTTTTGCAGCGTACCTCCGAGGCAGTCAGTTTGCCAACCTCAATGAACTGGCCAGCGAAGCAAAACGCATCCAAGCCGATATTCTAGCTGCTCGCAGCTATCGCCCGCCTCCCCCAGCCCACGCCACGCTGGAGCCAAGGTGCGCATGGCAGGGTGCGTCCCCACCTCCCATGCCGCGCGCCGCGGCAACAGCAGCGTACGCGGAGAGCACGGAAATAGAACCGCGCGATGTGTCGGAGCGCGCGCTCGACCCGTACTCGTACGCCATGCGGGCGCGTTCTGACGCCCAGCAAGGCATGCCGCGGCACGGCTACGGCCGGGGACAAAACGCGCATGAGGAACCCAACAGCTACGCCCGTGTGGAAAGCTCGAGGGGACCGAACGCGCAGCGCGAGTCAGGGAGCAGTAGCGCACTCGGAACCCAACCGCTACGCGCGTGTGGCAAGCCAAGGGAACCCGCCAGCGTTGCGCGGACACCGGCCTCAGGCTGCGCAGTCGCATCGCGGCATCGTCTGCTACAAGTGCCGCGCAACGGGCCACTATGCCGGCGCGTGCACCGCTCCCTGCGCGGCGCCGGAAAGGCAGCGCAATTCGGGAAACGCCAGCCGCCGTCGGTGAGCACTTCGTCGCCGACGGCTATGGCTGGTGAGCCTGAAATCCTGATGAGGTGCAGGGTGAAACGCCCCAACGCACTAGCGCCTTTCATTTCCTAGGTGGTGAGCCTGAAATCCCGATGGCGTGGAGGGTGAAACGCCCCAACGCACTAGCGCCTTTTATTTCCCTTACGATCGCTGGTCAATAGCTTGCGGCGTTGTTGGACAGCGGAGCGTCTGCTACGCTGTTCGGCGATGATGTCCTCGCTCATTTGCATGGGAGAGCTATTCGCTTGCGAGCTAGCGACATCACTTTCCAACTAGCGAGTGGGAAAGCCAACTCAGGCGGCTTGGTGAGGTTGGTGGTCTGATGGGAGAAACGAGGGCGACGCCCCAGATTCGTACATCTCCCGGGCCTGACAGTGCCTGTAATTCTCGGCCGTGATTTTCTGGCTCGTACAGGCATTGTGATTGACATTGCTAACGGAGCGTGTAGGCAAGGCGTTCATGCAGCCCTGCTCCCGTTGGCAAAGCTGGCGGAGGTATCGGAAGCGCGCTCCCCTCCGAATATCTCCCGCGCGCGCGGCAAAAACGCAACCCTGCCGGTTGTGTTGTTGTTTCACATCTTTATTTCACTTAAATTGCCCCTGGGGGCTGCTGTAGACGCTTTGCACTCCGGAGGCCGCGCGAGCGGGCAGGGGAGCCGTCTCCCACCCGCGCAGCCGCCGCCGCGACGGTACCTCGACGAGCGGGCCTTGCGCTTCCGAGAGCTTGCGAGGGCACTCGCCGCATCTCGCGGCGCCCCACGCACCCTCCCATTGCGCAGCGTAACAAAGGGAGCCCCGAAGGGACGGCTGCCACCCCGCGCCGAATTCCGGGCAACCCCCCTTACTGCCCATGCCGGCAGTAGCCCCTGCCTACAATTCCGGTACGGCGTTCAGCAGCGAAGAGTTCCTTAAGGGTGAGCAGAACTATCCCTTTTGTAAATAGCCTGTACATAATATGGATATATTGTTTTTTTTTGTTGTTGTTGTTATCTTTGTTGGGCTCAGGGAAGAGCCGTGCTCTGGGATGGAGCGAGGTGGCGCGGCCACCGGGTGTCCGGTAACAGCTGGTATTGCTGTCGGCACCAAGTTGTAAATATTTGTGAACCCGAACCATTGACAGGCCAGGAATAGCCGAAAGTCTGAGGAGAGAGGCGGCGCGGCCGCCGTGGCGTCCGCTAACAGCTCGTATTGCTGTCGGCGCTGTTGCGACCTGGCGGGGGCACCCGATCCGATCTCCGTGGCCTCCAACATACGATGGGTAGCGTGTATGATGCGAGCGGCCAGCCGCTGTTGCAGCCGTGAAGAAGTCCAGAGCAGTAGGATAGCGTAACTGTTTACGTTAACCGTAACCGTTAACGTAACCGAGGCCTCGTCAGGCTTAACCGCCTTTTGCCTCGGTCCCCTCTTTTCTATGAAAAGGAAAATAAACTTCACTTCACTTCACTTCACTACTTCATAGCGGGAGGTGAGCCGAAGCCAAAAAAAACATACACTGCCCCGACGGGCGAGGTTGCAATACAGGAGTCGAGCAGAGCGACCGCATGGATTCGCTGCTCAGACAGGAATGGTTTTCAGCATTTGGGCTGCTTCTATTTATACCCAAAAGCAACAAAGGTCAAACGCCCCCAGTAGTAACACGCCACGAACATCACAGACACACACAACGCTCTTTCCACAGTTCGTGAATCATTCATAGCGTCGCCGCACGTGGCCTCCGAGAGAGCGGAGAGTGTGTCCTTGAAAGGGGCTGGAGTCGCGCTATCGAAGGTTGATCGCGCCGATAGCGAAACGTCTGAGCCGGGTATGTCGAGGCGTGACTCACCGCCACGCTGGTGCCTGAAGGCTGTGGCGGACGTCGTGGCTTCGCACGTGGAAGCTGATGCGGGAAAACACGTGGCAGCTGATGCGGGAAAACACGTGGCGTTGGCCGATTCGTAACAGCGCCGAGCGCAAGGCAGTTCGTATTGCTGCAGGCGCGTTTATTTGTTTGTTTGATTGTTTCGCTTTGTTAATTTTTTTGGTAGTTCATTTTTTAGTAGGACACGTTTCTGCTCAACCTAAGGGGAACTTCTGCTGATATACATCCCATCGAAGGAGGCCTCTGACCCCTTCAAGGTGGTTATGCCGCGCAGTCTGCGAAGAGCGATTTTTGAGCTCTTTATGCGACTCGCGGGCGGCCGATCACGTGTGGAGCCTAAGCCTTTTATTTTAAGTTCTGCCACACCGTAGTATTCTTACATAATGCTCATCTAGTATTCTTACATAGATGAGCATTATGTAAGAATACTAGAGGATATCTATAATGGGTCTACAGCTACCATTATCCTCCATAGGGAGAGCAGTAAAATACCTATAAGGAAGGGTGTCAGACAAGGAGACACAATCTCTCCAATGTTATTCACAGCATGATTACAAGAAGTATTCAAAACGTTGGATTGGGAACAGGTGGGAGTGAGGGTTAATGGAGAATACCTCAGTAACCTCAGATTTGCTGATGACGTTGCCTTGCTAAGTAACTCGGGGGACGAATTGCAAAGCACGCTTTCGGCAGTGGGCGAACAGAGTAGAACCGTGGGCCTGAAAATTAATATGCAGAAAACTAAGGTAATGATCAATAACCTCGAGACAGCGTAGCAGTTTGAGATAGATGGCGAGGCAGTGGAAGTGGTAAGCGAATATATATACTTAGGCCAAGTTGTGACCCCAGATCCCAACCATGAGGCAGAGATAATTAGAAGGATCAGAATGGGGTGGGGTGCATATGGCAGACATTCTCAGATAATAAGTAGCAGCCTACCATTGTCGCTGAAGAAGAAAGTGTATGACAGCTGCATCTTACCGGTACTCACCTACGGGGCAGAAACTTGGAGGCTCACTAACAGGGTTCAACTTAAATTGAGAACGACTCAGCGGGCAATGGAGCGGAAAATGATAGGTGTAACATTAAGGGACAAGAAGAGAGCGAAGTGGGTCAGGGAGAAAACTGGTGTTAAAGACATATTAGTAGAAATTAAAAAGAAGAAATGGACGTGGGCAGGGCATGTAATGCGAAGGCAAGATAACCGCTGGTCATTAAGGGTAACAGAGTGGATCCCTAGAGAAGGCAAGCGTTGCAGGAGGCGGCAGAAAGTTAGGTGGGCAGATGAGATCACGAAGTTTGCGGGGATAAATTGGACACAGTTGGCACAGGACCGAGGTAATTGGAGAATAATGCGAGAGGCCTTTGCCCTGCAGTGGGCGTAGATAGGCTGGTGATGATGATGACACCGTGATTTGGCTTGATAACCTCGAATGTGGTGTGTGATACCGGGGCGGCCTTCTGCCCTGAGCACATGAAATTGCGGGTTATCCAACCGCTGCACCAGTGTTACGGTTCCTTTTTTTTGCCCTAGCATGGCCCGAGCACACTGTTTTGCTTTCCCACTCAGATAGCAGCAGCAGGGAAGTTGGGCGTTGTTTTGCTGTTACTCCCGACTTGTTTCTGCAGCACATCCCCGCTGGCGTTTGCCCCCGGTCTGGTCATGTCACCTGCAGCCGCTGGTGCCTACCATCGCTGGCAGCCAAAGCGCCGCCCTCACGCCGCAGCCGGCTTGACGCGGTTCAGCGGCGGCTGAGGTGCGGCCTCCTGAGCAGGCACACCTGGCGCCTCTCCGAGGCACCTGCCACAGGCGCTTCACTGGCAGCACACGAGCACTCCAAAAGCTGCTCTTCTGGGCTGATCCCTGGCGGGCCTGGCCTGCACACTGTCGGGGCCACGACCCCGTGTCGACTGGCTCTTCTTGTGCCCTCACGACCATGGCGGCCGTCTCTGCGGCGGACGCTGGTGGCCTTGCCGGAAGAATGACTGGCTTAAGAGGCCCCTCCTGTCTGAGGAGACGTCGGCCCGCCTGCTGCCTCGGCCTGCGGTTTACACCTGCCGCTCTCGCCTGCTGTTAACATCTGCTGCCCTGGCCTGCGGTTCCTGGGCTGCCCTACCTCCGGTGACTACAAAGACGCGCTGGACTGAAGGTGTGTCGAGGACTGTGCGTGTGGTGTGGTACTGCTTCGAGATGGAAGAACTGTTACGGACTTTGCGGACCTTTGTTGACCAGGAGCGAGTGTTGTTAATTTTGGGGATGTGTTGTACTTTTGCTCGGCAGCGGTTGTCCAAGCGGCGCAGGCTCGGTCTTGAGGAGGGGGGGGGATTGTAGGGGCCCGTGTTTCCTTACGCCTCGCCTGCACATGTTTCCGCGAGCTGGGAGCCGCCATTTTGGGTAGCCGGCGCGTCACGTAGGTCTTGTCCTCTTCATGTCCTCGCGCGACGCGCCGGACCGGCTTGCCGCGAACGTGTGCGTGAGGGCGCGAGGGAAGAAGGACCAGTTTGTCACCTTCCTTAGCGCAACCCTCTCCCCGACCTGGGGACGATCTCTCCCCTCCGAGTTGACCTGCGGGACGAACGAGCGCTCCGCCGGGGAGTCGACTGGGCGATGTGGTAGGAGTCGGTTGGCTCGGCTGTGCCTATGCCGAATGCCCCGATGACGGTGAACCCAGTTGGCTCCACGGACTCTGCCGAGAGATTCTGCGCTGATCGGGCGCCACGGGATGCCTCCCCTGGTCCCGCGGCCGTGATGACGGATATCGAGGTCTGAGCCCAGCGGCTTGAGCGAGCGACGGGAGCCACTGTCTCCCCGCGAGCGATAGTCGTGTTGTCTTGTAGATGCCCTGTATCTGCCAGGCAATAAAGCCTCACTTTGGATCGCCGGAGCCTGTCTACCGCATGTGAGTACCCGAACCCGTGCGTGAGTCTTCGCATTCCGCAGGGCTAGTGTACAGCGCGTAGCGTTCTCTAGCGAAGCTAGCCGGGGTCCTCTGCTATCCCGTACGTTAGCCCACACTAGACAGCAGGAAATGCGCATATTGCCAGTACTGTGAAAAGTGTCTGCGTAGTCTAACGAACCGTATTCTTCATCACATATTTACTCCACGCTTGGCTTTAAAACAAGCAAGTGGCGAAGTGTGGGGCTGCTACACTCGAGTAGCGAACGCGTGTCCTAAACGTCACTTCCAGTTTTTGTAGTGAAGGAGCTCATAGAAATATTCTCCGGCTTTGATGATCGCCATGAGGAAATATGACAGTGAGATTATTAAGCTCACAAACTTACAAACCACGTAAAACAAAGGTAGTCCTAAAATTTGAGGCGTAGTCGTTGTGTTTAAATAAGTAATATGCGATAATGAGGGGTCTCTTGTTGGGAAAGTTTTATTTTAGCCCAGAAGAAACAGTTCATTTGGACGGCTGAAGATACACTAAACACAAGAAATGAACTGATTTGCACAGCCCTTGCGAGCTGTTGTTGACTTCGTAAATTATTTCTAAAGTCGCTATATCCACAAAAACTTTTCACTACTGGTTTTCAGATTGGTCATGTGTTCCCACATGAAAAACTGGCTGGTCTGGGTATTAATTGCGTTTAGGCCCTTGTTATACAGTTTTCCTTTATCTAGTTACCGAAGATTTATTGCTATTAGCGGTCTTTAAACCACTACAAGAAATGCAGTCAAAATAATGATGTAGGCTTTTTTTTTCTGGTGAAATAAAATCTCGCGTTCCCGTAAAGGGACATAGGAAAAATACAGTTTTCATGTTACATGGGCTACGCCCTGTGTGAGATTAGCTATAGGAAGACGGAACGTACTGGTAACATGAACAGAGAATGACACACAAACTTTAACCAGACAACAATTGTGATTTGGAAACGATCTTGAGTAAATTTCACACTACTTCGACGCCGTAAACTTCTTAGTTTAGTATCTCGTACAAAGTGATGTTGAAACTGTTATGTTGCAGAAAAAATGTTTATTCTCTCTTCTAAGTCACAGACATGAGGTTTTATAGCATTTGATTTGGTTTTACGAGTAGCAGTGAAATCGTGGAATATTGTTTGGTGCAATTGCATCCCAAGAGGACGACAATTATCTCGTCTATAAAAAAGAGCCATATGCGCTGCAATTTCTGTTCAAGTTTTTGCTGCATGGTCGAAAACGAAAAAAACTCAATACGGCAGTTCATTTAAGTACCACTAAGATCTAATTCAAGCGTGTGGTAGGAGCAAATGCGAACATTACCACAATTGTTTCTTTATTACATATAAGGAGAGACAGTCGCGGATTTCTTTTAGTGGCTCCACGGCATCAACCTCGACCAGCAGGATAAAGCGTGACGTGCCCTTAAATGGATATAGCAAAATACGGTTTTCAGGTTATGGTGAAATTAGATAAAAACTACGCTACGGGAAGCCAATAAAAAAACAGATGCGAAAAAATACTCCATTCGCGGTTTGATGGATGTCATGAACTAGGAGGGCCTCAGGGTTGTAAGTGCAGCAAAGCTATGACCGAAAGGTTACCTACCGAATAAACTGGAAAAGAGAAAGCCCGAAAATCGAATTGCCCTATGCTCAGCTGTTCCCTTTTTCGCTGGGTAAGGCACCAAAGCACAGTGGGTTCACAGCTCAAGGAACCTTAAATTTGACGTGACCTCCAATAAAAATTGAATGTTCATTTCAAATGTGTGTTTCTCTCTCTGCTCAACTACTACATTACAATGTGCTGCCATGCCTTGGGGAATACCCACTTACGTTTTCTCTTTTCGATCAGGGTTATCTACAAACGCGCTTATGTCAAAGTGTATTTGGTTGCATAACCGACTTAGCCCTTTACAGGAACCCAATACTGTCCGTAAATCACAAACATCAATGGCGGCAATGAATAAGGCAATTCTCAAGGAAACAAAGCGAAAATGCATGGTTACAAAAATAGGCAACCAGAAGTTGAGTGTGCAGAAAACGCTGTTCGTCATACCTACACTTGTCTTACTTTAAAAATTTAATTGACGCAGCGCCACACCAAGGCCACCATCACCAAAGAAAACAAAATTTACGTTCCTCGACTATATGTTCACTAACAGGTGCTCCCTATTCGGGATCTTATGAATGCCTTGAGAGCCACAAAAAACAAGAGCACTTAAGCATTCCCAACGAAGTAGTGATGAGGAAAAAACTGTGGTATCCGACTGCGCAACGTATATGCCTACATTGACGGGGACGGCATGGCGAGATGTTAGTGTGAGGCCGTAGCGCGGTGGCGTGAGTGCGGAGCTGCGCACTACGCATGCTTTTCTGTCGTAATAGTAATAACTTCGACGCTGCTTCTCCGATTTGCGTTACCTCCTTCCTCGGTTTCTTTCTTCCTTCCTTCTTTCCGCTTTAGTCACTTAATCACTCCCTCTTTATCTAATTACTTACTTACGTACTTTACATACCTTGTTCTCTCTCTTTATTGCTGAGGTTAGTATGAGTCAGAGTATGAGTGTTATGCATACCTGTAGGCTTAAATTCAGGTACTCCGAAAGCCCTCCTACAACGTCCCAAGCAGCATAAAACTGAATGCTCGTAGAGCTACGGCTACCGATTGCATTAGAGCTCAATGCCAGTGTTAAAAATACATATTACTCCCGTATACGTCAGTTGGCATTCCTAAAGAAACAGGAGAGTAGCAGAAACAGAATTTGCTGTTTCATAATTAGCACTGTTCTTATGTACTTTCTAATATTTGAGTTCATGTTTCAACAGGCGGTTTTAATTTGAGTTCCAGAACATCCCGCTATGTGGCACTCGGAATGCGTGCTCTTCTCGTACTTGTCCATCTTCAGCTTTTGATTTCCGTTTTTTTTTCAACTGATTTTACATTTTTCCTGTAAGCGCTGTTAGCCATTTCTGGCCGTGTCTTTGTTAGGAAAATAAAAATTGAAGTAACTGAGTAATTTACGGCGCTTGTAGCAATAAATGGGCCGTTCCTGCTGAATGTGCATCACGCAGCAGCTCTGCCGTTGGGAAAGTGGCTCTTGTGGCCATTGATCGATGTTTCCCAGCTTGCATTCATCGCGAGAATGAACGAAAGGAAGCTTAGGAGAGCCCATGCTACCTACCGATGCATTGAAGAAAGTATAACAGTCACGTGGCTCTTTCACTCTCAAGCTAGTCAGTGGCAATCACGTCGAAGAAACGACGGTGAAGGCCTGCCCATTGAGCTAATACGTCACAGCACTTCCAAGCCGATATCCAATGGTCCACGGGAGCATATGGAGGGGGCGAAAGTGGAGTTATCAAGGGTGGTGGAAGTGCGGTGTGCACGCAAAATACAATAAAAAAGGCTGCCCATGTTTCTCCTAGCTTTTCTTTCCTCCATGAGAGGGAGTGCCTTACAGCAAAATTGAGGCAACCGTGTCAAGTGTCCTATTCGGCTCTTTTTTATGCCAACTTACTTTTCCGTCCGACTATTTGCGTAGGTGTGACAAACTGGTGTCTTTTAATCTACTGCAGTTTTTTGCAATATTAGATCAAACACCTTTTGCGTAGCGTAAATTCAAGTACCACATAGCTAATCTATTTGTGCAAGTGATACCGCGACACACACAGAAAGAGGTTCAGCTCGAACGGTTCAACGAGAAACGGCCAGAACGGCGACAAACTTAGTCCAAAACAAGGGAAGTTCATTATTATCCATTTGAGGCCAAACGAACAAAAGAGCGCTTTGCCCAAACATAATCGCGTGGCGCGGTAAAAAATGATGGTGAATTCATCACATAGACACACTATTTGAGAATGTCCGCGCACGCTGTCAGAACCCCTTAAGTAACCACCATGCTCAAAAATTGGCTGTTTATGCGTATTCGCAGGGGGCCTCATATGCCTAGTTTTCTGGTACTTCAATCGTTCCTTCCTTTGTTTACTTAATGCGAATTTAAAGAACCCAATAATGAAATGCAATCAAATAAAGGGCGCAGTAGTAAAAGTTTTTTTTATAATTGAATATGTATGCAGCAAATGGTTTTATCAACGTTTATTCTCTTGAAAAGCCGCCTCCTTTTTAAAACATATTTTTATGTAGTGAGAAAAAGGAACAGTTACTGTTCGGCTAGAGTCTTCGACGATCGATGTTAGCGACGACGTTAGAGTCACCTTTGTCAATAATATCGATGCGAGTAAAGCGCACTATTGTCCCTCCAATATCGCTGACATGCTCCACAAATCTAGCAAGCATATCACTAGGACTAAGTCTCTGGATACTTAAAGAGAGCCCGTCTATTTATACAAGTTAAGAAAATCAATAGCTTTCCAAAAAACCACGTCACTCACTACGTAGGGAGCTTCCGTGGATGCCAAGAGAAGATGGTGCCGCGTGAAAACCGCGGGAATTCAAAAGACAATCTTTGCCTATCTTCAGAACTTGAACTGAACACCCTTCAAACCTCTGTTACGTCCAAGTGTCATAACAGCGGATCAATGTATGCAGTAATTGTCTGGCACGCTAGGCAAGAACAGCTATTCATCCAAAGAGAACTGCCGTGTTGTATGAACGTTTTTCATTCAGAATATTAACAGGTTCCCAACTCAAGAGGTGCCTGCTCAGCCCTCACAATGTCTCTAACGACAAAGCTGATGCAAGCGGTAACACTTAGCAAAAACATTGATAACCAACCAACAACGTTGTTTCATCGCATAACAAGCATTTTAAAGGTAGATAAGGGCGTTTACCACTTTAACCTACTCATTTTGTAAATTTCATCGCGTCCTCGTCGGTGTCAGTGCACGGTTTCATGAATGTATATTTGCTACATACTTGGGAATTGTTCCCTACACACATTATTTTCATGCAGTTCATCCAAAGCAATCACTACAATATTCCTGACACGATTTATTTTGTGTTCTTGCATTGTTTGTGCCTAAACTTTGGTATAGGGAGTATACACTGGTTCCTCGTGCAGATGGCCGCGCTCCCTGCGCGGCGGCACAAACTCCCTTTGTAAGGTTCCCGCTGACACGCGGAAAGCGCTTTTACCATCGCAAGAGGTGGTTTTCGGGCTGGTGTTGGCAAGTGTATTTGCTTGGCGGCATTTTTGCTGCTTCATTCGGGGGTTTGTGAACGCCTTGTCGTGAGGAGTGAGGAGTAATATTCTTACTTCGAACTGATGCCCTGTGCTGTTTAGGTTCCCTACAACCAGGTTCAGAACGGGCTGCACGACGAACGAATAAAAAGCGCCGTGTTCTTTGCTTTCACGAAGCAAAGGATAGGAAAATTTTTTTTTTATTGGAACCCGTGCACAATATACGGGACGCAGAGAAGAGCACACAGTAATAAAGACCACACTTTTATTATGATTAAATCAAATATACAGGTCAAAGAAACCACACTCACAAACCACAACACAACAAAAAACAAAGACGTCTAAAATCACTGTACAGAAAGGTACTTAAGAAGCCACATAGAAAAAAGCGAACTGATACAGGCGCCAAAAAGCAATGATTAGACCCTCATATATGCAATCTCATTAGAATGGAGCAACACGCTCGCTTGGCTTACGCAAGTGCCTTTCCTGAATGCAAGGTGAAAAGCTTCAACAACTTCACGCGGAATCTGCCGTCCATGCTTATACAAAATGATCGTGTCCTGTAGATTTGGTGAGAGGCCACATTTAATACAGTGTGAAAACAACTGAGAGGAGTCTGCACATTTTAATGATAGCTGGTGCTCCCTTAAACGCACGTTCGGGCACCGGCCCGTTTGGCCTGCAAAGGTTATCCCACACTACAGGGGAATACCATAAAGTACACACGTTGCGCACGCAACATAGCATTATGTATGTTTAACACAGCAGCCCACGACTTGTTTATGAACACTCTGCTCAGACCAACTATTAACTTTGGCGCAAACCAAGACGAGGTTATTACGGGCTGTTATAACAACCTCCAAACTATAACGCAAACCAACTTTTTCCAGCATATGCGTGATGCCAGGAGTGTAGGGAACGACAGCAGCACTGTTTTGTTATAGGGGTGAAGCACCTTAGGGCCGAGGCTGGTTCGTCCGGCGTCCGTTCGGCGTTCCTTGCTCACGGCACAGCACGGTGTAAATGGAAACAACTGCGACCAAAAAGTTCTCAAACGGTCACAAAGAACAAAATAAAACGTTCACAAAAGGTTAGACCGAGATAGAGAGAGAAAGAGATCACTGGGGTGCAAATGCGTATATAACTGAGTTCCAGACCACACATTCCCTTTTTGCCATGGATGAAAACGAACGTAAGGCGGGGCATGCGGCGGCTCAACGTCTAGGCAGACAACAAGCTACCCCGGACGTGAGATCTCTTGATGCGGCGGGGAAACGGCAAGAACACCAAGCGGTCCCGGAGTTGAGTGCTCGGGAAGAAGCGGCTCACCGGCAACTCCGACAACAAGCTACCCCGTAGTGTATACTGTACACACGCGTTGTCACTCATTTACATGCGCTATTGGGCGATGTCACAGGTGATTTACGGTAAGAACGATCCCCAGTGCTTCGACCACTGGTGATGATTCACTTCGCGGAGATGCGTTAATTTTTTTAAATGCAGAGCATTTCTTTAACTCACAATGTCACCCGTCCGTTGGCGATCGGCGTCCCCAGCCAGCCAGCACTTGCGCCCCTCCCCCGCTCCTCCTCGCTCTCAAAAACAGGTGCGGGCGCGCATGCGCGTGCTCCGGCGCTGAAAGAGGCGTTGCAGCAGCAGGTGCTACCTCCGCTCGCTCTACTGCCCGCGCTACGAATATACTCGTTGCCCGAGGGAAGGATCCGCGGCCCGATGTTGACGTTTCGCCGCGGCTTCTCGTGCACGAAGTTCGGCGTCGGCAGCGCGCTTCCGACGCTTGCGTTCGGCGTCGGCAGCGCGCCGTCTCGCCGCCTTGTCTTCTGCCGCCGTCGATGAAGAGGATGGCACGATGTCTTGAACAGGTACTGCAACGCTGACGTTGGCTCGCGTCGCGGTACTGGTTGAAGGTGTTGCTTCCATCGCTTATGAACTTCGACGATGGCGCACTGCCCTCACCAGAGGGATAATAAGAAAGAAAAGAAAAGAAAGAAAAGAATAATAATAAAGATCCAACCGATTGCCCCGCTGAGAGGGTGGGGTGCAAACGATGGCAATAAATAACACGTTACGTACTTACGTCTCTCGTCTCCCTCTCTCTCTCTCTCTCTCTCTCTCTCTCTCGTCTCGCAACCCAACTACCCAACCCCTACTACAACAACAACTACAACTACCACCCCCAACTACCACAACCTACGCCACGGGACCACCCCCAATGCTCTGCATTTATTCGTGTCCCTCGCGCGGGGGCATGCGCCGGAGGTTTTTTGCTTCATCTTCAGCATCCAGATTCCCTAGTCCAGACTTAAATGATTTCACGAATATTTCGGACGTACGTAATAACGGGGCTTCCGGAAATCCGGCTTGTCTTAATTTTTTTATTTGCCCTCAAAACTATTTTTTATCGGATTAAGACAGGACTTTGTGCCAGCAGAACGCAAACATGATAAAGCTATACCACTGTTTACCAGCTTACTATGGCCCGAAGAATATTGCGACAATGGCTTCACAGACCGCGGGGCGTACATCAAATATGTGTTGCCACTGCGAAACCCGACAGACAATTCCCAATATTGGATACACCTTTCTTTTAAACTGTCAACCGTGATGGTGAGGCCAATGAGAGAGACCAAGAGACCAAGATTTGCCTGTGCGGTTTTGGAGTTGCAACACATTTTAAATGCACAGCCCACGGTCTGTGAAGCTATTGTTACATTATTCATCGGGCCATACTAAGCTCACAAAGAATCATATATCTTTATGATGTTTGTGGTCTGCTGTCACAAATTCTTGTGTTCATCTGATGAGAAATAGTTTTAAAGGAAAAATAAAGATGTTCCGGCAAGCCCGACTCCCGGAAGCCCTGTCATCATGTACCTGTGAAACACCCGTGAAATTGTTTACGCCTGGACTAAGGATTCTGGATGCTGAAGATGAAGCAAAAAAACAAAAAAAAGGTGCTACTGTCATTCCTACATTCATTGCATCACGCATAAGCTAAAACAAGTTAGTTTTCGTTATAGTGTGCAGGTGGCTATAACGGCCCGTAAAAATCTCTGCTCTGTATTCGCCAAAGTTGGCAGCAGGACTGAGCGCAGTCTCTATAAACAAGTCGTGTAGGCTGCGGTGTGACACACCGCAGCCTTGCACAACGGGTTTTTTTATAGTATTCGCCTGTCACGTGGAGTTACGTCTGCAGACCAAACGGGCCGATGCCTGAACGTGCGTTTGTGGGAGCACCAGCCATCACTGAAAGGAGCAGCCTCCTCTCACCTGTCTGTACACTGTATTAAATGTGGCCTCTCACCAAATCTATACGACACTGCAATTTTGTTTGAACATGGTCGGCGGATTACGCGTGAAGTTGTGGAAGCTTTTCACATTGCGGACAGGGAAGACACGCGCGTGAAGCCCGTTCTACATGGAGCGAATTTCGCCTGCGAATCCGCTGGAATGAACATTCGCACTTGCGAAGTTCGCAATGCCTGGAATTGTCGTCTACATGGGGCCTGCGAACGCCGCGATTTTCGCATTTCAGATGCGCCTTGTTTGCAGACTGAATCAAGTTTGCCACCAGCAAAGGTGGTTGTGATTTTAACAAGGGTGGTTTTATTTTACTTTCTTGGCAAGTTGTTTCTGCCTGGTGTGCGGTAAATATAAGTTTATATGCGGTTTTATATAAGAATCGCCAATTCTTTATCAATATACGCGCACACAGCAGAAAAGACAAACGTTTTGGTGTGCCCGCGCTTTTGTCGCGCCCAGACAAGCAACGCCATCTGGTTTCCAAGCGTGCAAGTGGTGCCGAGCTGTGCTCCTATTGGCCGCAGGTCCGGCCCCTCTACGCCGCACACGCCGCACGAGCGGCGTTTGCTCGACCCCTTCAAATGTTTGCCACTTTGCCGCAGCAACGAAAAAAGGTGGTTTTGCCGCACGAGCGGCGCCGCATCAGCGAATTCGCAGGCGAAATCGCTCCATGTAGTACGGGCTTGAGCCAGGCGAGCCTGCTGCTCCATTCAAAATAGATTGCATATTTGAGTGAATCTTGACTGCGTTTTGGCGCCTGTATTACTTCGCATTTTTCTATGTCGCCTTTTTAGCACCTTTCTGCGCAGTTGTTTTACGCGCTTGTTTTTTGCAGGGTGGTTCTTGGTGCTAGTGTGGTTTCTTTTACCCATATATTTCATTTCATCCTAATAAAAGTAAGTTGTTGGAGCAGCGCCTATCCTGTGTGCTCTTCTCTGCGTCCCGAATTGTCCGTTGGCTCCATCACAGATGTATTTCCAATTTGCCCAACTTTCAGCACTTCTCCTAGGTGAGTGCTCAAAGGTGGCCTGGCTGCCCACAATGAATTTGCAATGAAGGTATATATAATAGGCCTAATCAGTGTCGAATGTGTGGGTGCGCAATCTATTGAGGATGAGGACGATTCGGCGTCGAAGCTTGTATTTCATACATCACATGTATGAAGCCTTACGTAGGTCTTCATATTTTAGTAGTTAAGCCAGCCAGTGTATCTTAATGTCGAGACGAACCGGAACGAGCACCGAGACCCAACGTAAGTAACTTCGAAGGCTTTTAGTAAAACGGGCTGAACAAGGCAACTCCTTAGGTAATTCTCGGCTTCCAATGATTTATTCAACTTCTACTGTTCTCTACGGACCAGTTGCGGGCGACTAGCTTCTTCCATTAATATTTCTGCTTTTTTTGCACAAACAAAGACGCTTGAAATTTATCTGTCCAGTGTGTTCTTCGGGGCCAAATGTCAGCGGTTCATTACCTCCGCACCTAAATTTTGACACATACATACTATACATATTTATGAGCACCGCCAGAAGCATTTTATCTGGAAATATAAAGAATGCAAAGAAACGCTCCTAGACGATTTTTCTAGAGAGACCGGGCAAATTTAGACTTGTCTAACTGCGATTTTGGGGCTCGTATACTATAGGTGCAACACATGTGACACTTCCCACTTCAGTCTTAATGCACAGTAAGGCTACTTCAATCCAACTTTGCAAATAGAAAGTTACTCACACCTAGGAACGTAATAAATGTCTTGCAATTGAAACCGCGTCGAAAGCAACAATATATATGCATTATTGAATGCTGATTTAACATTACAGTTTATTTACAATACCTTACAGGCCCCTTTGCAGGAAAATAAGGGGGTTACAAAAGTGAAGCTTTGCGGATAATACAGCACAAATTTGCGGATAATACAGCCCAGCGCAGCTAAAAGCAAAAAACGCCCGTGTGTACAAGATTTCGGTGCATGTTACAGATGCCCACACCGTCAAAAAAAACCGGAGCCCTCCACTACGGCGCGCCTCATCGCCTGCGTTGCGTCAGCGCGGTAAACCCTGCACTCTCTCTCTAGTAACAAAACGCAACAGAACAAGTAATTACTGCAAGGCTCGCAGTTTATATCGAGAGACAATAATAAAAAAAGCCAACAGCAAATTACAAAGTATGCGGAACACAATCAGGGTAGTACAAGATAAAGAAAACAAGCAAAGATGCCCAAATATGTGGACGCGACGCACAAATCAGTTGCGGTGGTTACAAATACGCGTAAGCGAAAAACCCAGAAAATAACACGGAGCAAATACACGTGCGGAAAAAGCATTTACACCATAAAAAACACAAAGTGCGACACAAAGTGCGACACTATAATGTAAGACACAAGGTGCGACGCTATATGTAAAAACAAGAAAACGCGTGCCGTGGTATAGAAACGACAGATTATTTGTCTCTTCAAGCAGAAAAACGTTAAGTACATAACAAAGTTACCTGACATGGCAGAAGTGAAAAAAATGTAAAATGAATTGAAAAATGGGAAAACAATTAGTGGGGGAAAATATTCCAAGGCATAGTCGCAACTAAGAATAGTCCCTTGTTTGAACTTAGCAACAGTTGCATCTTGATGCTGGAGTCATACAGATAATACAGACAGACAGACAGAACTTTATTCAGGGCCTGAGGAACTTCCTTGGACCGTCCCTACCTAGGGGAGTTCGTGACAGTCGCAGGCCGCTCCCACGCAGGGACCGGAAGGACGTGACCCTCAGACGAACCGGTTTTTTCGTCACCACTTCTTTGACAATGTTGAAGGCCGTTCCAGGGAAGCGCTTTAGGGTGATGACGTGCTGTAGTTGAAGAAAGGTTGGCTCAGTCCCTCGAAGTTCTATATCTGCGACAGCAGGTAGTCAACTGCTACCTGCAGGTACCGCGACAGCTCATCCTGTGCCTCGGCTTGAAGGGTTTGCTGCCCGAACGAAAAGAAATCCTCGGGCGCGGACGAGGTGGCAAAATCGGCGCTGGATGGCTCGGTCACCGCAGCCAGCTCTGTATTTATGTCGTTGTTCGCCTTGTCTCGCACAGAACTATCTGGGACCCATGACAGTTTAAACCTTGGGATTAAGCTAGCAACCGGTGACAACGAGCTCATGCTTTCCTTTGAGTGTTCCAAACATGCAATCCTGAACAATTTCCGGTGAAACGGTGACCCTGCAATCCCGGTGACCCTTCGAATGACCTCACAGCGAGAGCAACTGCCTCAATAACAACGCACCCGCGTCTCGCGCGCACTAATGCGGCAATTACCCCGGGCAATATACGTTGGTTTCACAAGGTACCTGCAGTGCCGCTCGGACTTATAAACCTTTCCCTAGCAGCTAGGGAACCATTCTTTCGGACAGAAGCGCATCTTGGCCACCTCAGACAGACGATGAAAAGTGAGAATTCTCGCGGCTGCGCTATGGACCCGTCGAACGCCACGTAAGTTCACCTGGTATGAAAGCACGCACAAGCTGTGGAACTCCGCGTGGTTATCAGGCCGTTTTAGAATAGGGGAAGCCGACGTTGGGAGCCCGCAAGAAGTTGGGGGAACCCAAATGCAAGGCTCTCGCGCGTGGCGAGTTTTAGAAGAGGGGCGTCCCCAACAGCCCGCAACCGACTTGCGTTGCTCGCTTCGGCTCGTGCGATGGACTTGGTATCGTGGCGGATATTTGATCGCTGCTATCTGCACAGCTGCGAATGACAATCCGTAACACAACTTTTCACCACACTATTATCCTCTTTCTCGCATATGGAACTTTATTTCAGCTATAATTGCCGTTTGAGCGATCAGTGACCAAGACATCCGCGTAACCTATTTCGATGCTTCCGCGCAGGTAGCGCCATCTCTCGGCCGCTCGGCGCACTGGGCGCCGCGGCGACCGGTCGGACAGCCGAGCCTCCGCGGCTTGTGAGCGTAGGCTTAGCACAGCGGCAAATATCTGATCGCTCTTTTTAAATAAGCCCTGATAACAATCCCTACCCTTATGAAAATAAACTTTTCCTTTGTGCTTCCTTTGTGTTTACTCTGTGTTTCCTGTTTTCCCTTTCTATTGACGTTTACTTTGAGTTGACGAAAGGAAATAAAAAATCTATAGACTCTGTACAGACTGTTGGAAACAGGAAGTCATGAACTGCCTCTTTTTTTCTCCAGTCTAAAAAAAGAAAATTTGTGTCGAAGAAGCCTACATAGCTGCTGCTAAAAAGCAAACTGAAGTTTTGTCTCTGGGCCCCCGCTTATGGAAAGTAGGATTGGGCACACGCTCTCATTATTTAAGCATTTCAGAGCCTCTGTAGGGAGGTTCTGAGGTAAAAAGAGTTATTTATTAGACAAACACGTATATAAGATATTTGCAATCCTTTTTTAACCTGAGTGGCACCACAGCGGGAATATGGCAGTTTGCGTTTTCAAAGCAGTCATTATAATTAATTTGACGCACCATTATACTTAATTGGAGCACCGTAAAGCATTGCCTTCTGGTTTTCCTTTCAAATAACTACAGGACATTAAAAGTAAATCGACTCTGTATAGACTGTTGGAAACAGGAAGTCATGAACTGCCTGTATTTCTTTCAGCACATATAAAATAAAGCGATGCCAGGTCGCGCTAAGTCACAACTGTGAAAAAGTAAACTGCACGTTTTTTCTGTAACCACGCACATAAGGAGCAAAAGTGTATACCCATTCTTGATATTTAGCTGTCATTGTAATGTCATCTGCCCCATCAGCATCCATTTTCAGTCTTCCTAAACAGCTGTATAAGCATTTTAAGCATCCTTAATTGCCTTGCAGGGTGGTCACACAACCATCTGACATCATCGCTCTCAATTACTTCAGCTAGAATATTTTTCAAAATTTCCCTCGCTCGGTGGCAGTGAAAGTCACTTGGCTATCTTTCGACTTCGATGTAATTAAATTAAGGTATATAATTGCAAACCACCGGTACTATTAGGCATTCATCAGGTATCAGATCATTAAATTGTAATGAGAGGCATATTTTTCGTAGTTGAGAAGTAAGTGGGATATGGTTGTTCGGTAGTCATCATTGCATAAAGTCACTCAAGAAGCTGAAAGAGGAAATTCTTTTGAACCCTTTCACGTGCCAGCTATGACCCAGCTGTGATGTAAGATGGCAGCTGCTCTTGTTTCTGATTGTTAGGTTGTGGTTTTCAAAATTATACCTTAGAAAGCGTTTTTTCTTCTTCTCTCTTTCCTTTCGAAGACTACAGAGAAATAAAAGTCTGCGGGCTATATATAGACTGTTGGACAGGCCTGAAGTCATAAACTGCCTGTTTTTTCTTCAGTTTTTGGAAAGTTAGATTATAATATTTTGTAACAAGCAACATATTGCGCATTGTTCCACATGATGAACGAAGTGCTGCTGCTTGTGTTTGACTCTGACAGCGACGCATCATACGATGCCTTCAGCGACGATGAGCGAACCAAAAAAATTCCCCCACATTTCCCCGAAGGGGAGCATGAGGAAGTGCGAATGCACGGGTGATGCTATGAGGGGGAGTTTGTTGAAATGTGGTGGCATTTGCCCGTTAGTTACATTAACACCCCCGCGTGATCACGTTCGGGCCGCGACAGCCTCGCCTTTAAACCCTCGCGCAGCGCGACGGCAGGCGAACGAAGCGGGAGAGAAGGCGAGAGCGCGCAATGGCAGGCGAGTGAAAGGGGAGAGGAGGCGAGAACGCGCAAACGGCAGGCGAGCGAAGGGGAGACGGAGGCGAGAGCGCGCAAACGGCAGGCGAGCGAAGGGGAGAGGAGGCGAGAGCGCGTGACGTCACGGCGAGCGGAAGGGGAGAGGAGGCGAGAGCGCGCGACGTCACGTGGCGTACTACGTCATGGCGCCGTTGCAACGCACGCTCTCCCCTCCGCTCCGCGCCGTTGCTAAGGGCGAGGAGGCGCACGCGCGATAACACCTGCGGCTGAAGACGGACGGCGGCAGAAGCGTGACTCAGGGTAGCGTAAGAAGTGCATTCGCACTTAATAAACATGCATGATCTCTTTATGCTTTTATGCAATCAGTTATTTGTCCTTTCAGCACCTGACCGAAGTTCACCATGTCGTAGTAGTTTTTACTAGATATCTCCACAGTTTTGGTTAGCGGTGCGTCCACTTTTTGTCGATTTTTCCTTTCTTTTTTTTTGCGCCTGACCCCAAAGATTGGTCATCCCGTTTTTTCGCACGATATCTCTTTCGCTTGGGTGGGCGTTCTTTCGGAACTTTACAGTAAACTGCAGGTAACGCGAAAATCCCATTGCTGCAGTTTTCTGTAAACTTTTGGCAGGGGTGACCCTGATTTCTGACTTGCTCTCCAGGCACGGCGTTTGCCACGGAGCGCAAATGGACCAAGCTTGTGCAAGCAGAAGGCCTGGCAAGTCGTCGGCCCATAGAAGTCCTCAGGAGCGAGTGTGCTTCAAAGCCCGTGGAAGCCTTCACAACCAACAAGGTTACCCAGTCCCCAGATTAAAAAAAAGTGCAAGCAAACCTTTTCAACACAGCCATGGTTTTGCTTATGTTTAGTTTGTTACATCAGAAATTGCACTAAGGAACTTGTCTTTATGCCCTTGTCACAAGCCTTTTTCACACTTGTTGAAAGCACTGCAGGTTGGGGACTGTTACAAAATCTTTTTTTTTCATTACTGTGATCCCTTCTGTTGCACTTGCACGCAGTTTTAAACCTTCAAATGTTTCTATTGCTTTCAGTAGCACTGGCCATTGCTGAGCAGTACAAAGCCACAAACTTCATCCGGGGATATTAACGTAGATTGTAACGAACTGAAATGCAATCGAGATTAATTCGTAGCTTGAAGCCCGCCGAATCCTTGGCATAGAAGCGTGTTCTGCACGGGAGTTTTTTGATTATCACTTTTGGTGTTATTTGTGGACTTCATTGGAAGGAATTTGTCATTAGTTCATGTATTCCTATGGCTTGCAGAACCCCCATGAGGCATAGCCGTAGAACTGCGTTAAATCCTAACCTCGAACGGGGCTTGTAGCAGCAGTGGGCACCTGGCATACTGAACAAAAATATCTGAGTGTTAGCTTTGCCTATTTGCCGCCCTATGCATGGCATCACTGTAGCCCTGGGCTTCATGTTTTTTTATGAAACTTATTATCTCTTGCAATCCTGGGTTTCCTAAAATAATAGGGAGCAACTTTTTGAAGTTTAGATCTCAAAAGCTCTTGCCACTTTAAAGTACATGAACACTTGGCTTGAACGTTATTTTGAATAGAACCGACCTGCAGCTGCTAGGCCACACATTTCATTTCGGGATGCATTTTGTCGGCATTCAGGCAGTTCACCAAGATAGACGTGAAGTGCCAAAAGCAGAATTTGGAAAAGTAGTTCGTAATCTGCCACGTATTTCTTGACCTTTTTTCAGGAAATGTGAGACGTCCGAGTTTGGCTTTTACGTGGTTTACTATTGCACTCTAAATGGTTGCATGCCTCTTTTCATGTTGCGACTATTTTCACTGACGTTTACGCTGAATTTTTCATGTTATGCTGATGACATAACATCCTCTAATAGCATCCCCTTTGCCAGTAATAGAACATAACATCCTCTAATAACATCCTCTTTGCCTCTAATAGAACAAAGTAGACATGTTTTTATTGATGCTTTAAGCTTGCATTAAACAGTATGCAATTTTTGTCGTTAACTGCTGGTTAGTTTTGTAACATGTGATGATGATGATGGTTAGTGTTTAATGGCGCAAGGCCAATGAGGGCAAAGAGCGCCAAAGAAGAGGTTATTTAATTAAGAGAAATGATTACCACACATGGGTAGGTATAACAACGTGTAAGCCGTACATAGTAAAATCAATTAAAGATAATGGTGATGGCTGGTATATAGGGCCAGATTTGATTATGCGTGATAGGAAATGAGGTTTAAAAACTTTACGTCTGACAAATACTCAAACACACGTTTCACGGAAACCATTGCATCGTCACCTAGAAACATTGATGGATGTAGGGGAATATGTTGTCTGTAGAGTTCTCTGAAGTGTTTGTGATGTGTTGTGTGAAGTGCATAGCATGTGATTAGTATGTGCACTACGGATAGGGCCTCTCCGCACCTGCTGCACTGGGGTCTAGATGAACCCGTCAGCAGATACTAGTGCGTTGCATGGGTGTGCCCTATCCGAAGCCTACCTAAGGCGACTTCCATGTGTCTGTTATGCGAGTCAGATGTGTACCGTCCCAAGTGTGGCCTTATTACATGTAATTTGTTATCTGTCTGCTCATTCCAGTGTGTTTGCCATGTTCTGTGCAAGTGTTGTCTTATGTGTGGCTTGAGGTCTGCGTAAGGTAGTGTTGTTATGTCTACTGTGTTTCGGAGTGCAGCATTGGCGGCCATTTCATCCGCTAGTTCATTTCCGCCGATGCCAGAGTGGCCTGGCACCCAACACACAGTCACCTCAAGATTTGAAGAATATGCCAGCACAATTGATTTCAAGACAAGGTTAACTACATGGTTTTTCGAGGACTCTCTGGATGACAATGTACGGACGGCACTCAGCGAATCTGTATAGATGATGGATTTAGGAATATGATGTTTAACTATGTGACTGACAACAAAAAAATGCCATATGCTTCTGCCATAAAAATACTTGTCTTCACATTCCTTGTTCTATATGCTTCAAAATTCGGCCCATGCGCCGCACAAGACACTGCAGTGAACGTTTTCGATGCATCGCTGAAAAACTCTGCAGCCTTGTATTTATCCTGCAAATACATGAAATGCTGCGAAATCCCACTTTTTGATGTCCTGTTCTTATTGTATTTTAAGAAAGACAAGTCACATGCAACAGGCGAAGATGCCATGCTGCTACAAGATCGGTGATAGGTGACTTGAATGAGTCTACTAAGGAGACCTCATGAATAGTGACCTCGTACCTTACTCTGAGCGAGAAAGAAACAGGAATGGATGGGCGATTTAAAAAGAGCTTTGATGTGTATGTATCATTAAAAACCGGTTTAGAAGGATGGTTGTCCATTGATGAAATTTTAGAGGCATATAACAAGTCAACATAGGTTCGCTGGTGTGATAAGCACCATTTGTCACACTCTCGTAAAGACTGTACAGGGCTCGTACGGAATGCGCCACAAGAGAGGCGAAGCCCCAAGTGAAGCACTGGGTCAAGCATTTTAAGTGCTGTTTTAGTGGCTGACCCATACACAACACTCCCATAGTCCAATCTAGACCCCACTAGGCTTGTGAAAATACGTAACAGGAGTTGCTTAGCCGTTCCATACGACTGGTGGGACAAGATTTTAAGTATGTTGATAGCCTTTAGACATTTATGTTTCAATTGTTTAATTTGAGGGATGAACGTAAGCCTTTCATCCAACACCCCACCTAAAAACTTGTGTTCCTTCCTCACCGGAATCGATACGCCATTATGGATAATGTCTGGGTTCGGATGGATCCCAGGCCTCCTGGAGAAGACAACACGGGTGCTTTTTTCTGGGTTAAATTTAAAACCGTTCTTGTCTGCCCAGCTGGCAAGTTTTTTGACACCGAGCTGAATTTGACGCTCACAGATGGACATATTACATGATTTAAAAGTTACCTGGATGTCGTCTACATACATTGAAGAAGAAATTGTAGGTGGCAATGCCTTTCCAAGGGAGTTCATCTTAATTATGAACAGAGTGCAGCTTAGCACTCCACCTTGCGGAACGCCGTTTTATTGCACATGAACTCTTGAGAGTGCGCTACCTACTCTCACGCGAAACGTTATTTCGGACAAATAACTAGCAAGGGTGTTGAGCATATGACCCGAAACACCGAAAGACTTTAGGTCACTGAGGATCCCGTAACGCCAAACGGTGTCATAGGCCTTCTCAAGGTCAAAAAACACCATTGTGTAAAACTGTTTGTGAATGAAAGCATCCTTTATATAGGACTGGAGCGCGACGAGTTGGTCGTTGGTGGACCGCCCCGCCCTGAAGCCTGCCTCAGCTCTCGAGAAGACCATTGTACTCAAGAAAGTACACGAGTCTCCTGTTTGTAATCTTCTCGAGGAGCTTGCACACGCAGCTTGTGAGGGCTATGGGCCGATAGCTAGCGGGAGAGAAAGGGTCCTTTCCTTCCTTCAGGAAAGCCACTACTATGGCCTCCCTCCAAGAGCGAGGAATGTGCCCCGAAAGCCATATGTTGTTGTATAGGTGTAGGAGTGTTTCAAGAGTGTCTGGGTGTAGGTGTTGTGTCATGGTGTATGTGATTTTGTCTGCACCTGGAGGTGAAGGCTTACATTTGCTCAGAGCAACCTTTAGCTCATGGATTAAAAAAGGAGAATTGTAAGAAGTGTGCGACTTGTTGTTATCACGCAGGGACTACTTTTCTACAGATGTTTTGTGTTTCATGAAAGTGTTTGTGTAGTGTGCTGAACTGGACACGTGTTCGAAGTATTGTGCAAGTATGATAGCCTGGTCTTCCAGTGTGTCCCCTGTTGTACTAACCAGGGGCCGGCTGTGTGTCTGTTGTCCTTTTAGTTTTCGTATTCGTGTCCAGACTGAGTGTGTCAGTGTATGAGTTGATGGAAGCGAGGAAAGTGCGCCACCTCTCCCTTTTCACCTCACGACACACTCGCTTCCCAAAAGCGTATGCCCGTTTAAAAGAAATGAGGTTATCTGACGTGGGGTACCTGCGAAGGACGCCCCACGCCTTGTGCTGGGCCTCTCTCGCCCGCCTACAGTCCTCGTTCCACCAGGGCCTCCTTGGGTTGCGAGACGCACTTGAGGCCTGGGGCATGGACTTTTCGGCGGTGTCGAGTATGTGTGCCGTGACGAGTAGGGCTGCTTCCTCCAGGTATAGATGTTTAGACGGTGTAGTTTAGATGTTTCTGTGAATGTACTCTAGTTTTCTTTAGATTCATTAAACCTGTTATGGTAACATGAACTACATGGGCCTTTACCTATATACTTTATTGAAGTAGGGAAATGGTCACTACCATATGGGTCCATGCCCACACCCCACTCAAGACATGGAAAGAGAACTGCGGAACCAATAGCCATGTCAAGATGCGAGTATGTATATTGTCCTGAGTTATGGTATGTAGGCTGTTTTTTGTTGAACAGGCATGCTCCGGAGGATGTAAGAAACGTCTCTATCAGGCGACCTCGGGCATCCGTTCTGGAGGAGCTCCAAAGAGAGTTGTGCGCATTAACGTCGCCTGTTAGTATGTATGGTTCGGGCAGCTGGTCAACCAGCGCCTCGAAATCAGAGCTCAGAAGTGCCAAATCAGGAGATATGTAAATGGAGCATACCGTTATCAACCTATTAAATATTATCGTCCGGATTGCTACAGCCTCGAGGACAGTGTTCAGAGTGACAGGGTGGCAGGCTAAGGATTTCCGGGCGACAATTGCCACACCTCCTGAAGAGTGTGTGCAGCCAACCGTGTCCTTTCTGTATACCATGTACCTGTTTAGGAAATTTGTTTGTTTAGAATTGAGGTAGGTTTCCTGGAGACACATGATACTTGCCTGGCTGGCATGTAGAATCTCATACACATCGTCAAGATTTTTAGGAGGCCTCTGCAGTTCCATTGCATGATATGTTCTGTTCCCATTATTAAAATTTAAGAATAACTGGAGTGTGTGTGTGTGTTTGTTCATGTGTCGTCTTTCGGGGCTGTTATTCTAGAATTTTTAGGCTTTTCTGTCGGCTTGGAAATCGGAGGCCGCTCCTTGCGCTGCGTTGCAGGCAGGAACGGCGTGACATTCATTTCCTCGTCGGATGCCAGAAGGGTGCCCGGCGGACCAGGCCCCCCGGACTTGGCCCCCTTTCGGGAGCCCTTCGTTTGAGCCGCCACCGCCGAGGGTGTCCGGGGCAGCAGAGGTGGCACGGGAGGTGCGGTGGCGGTTGGAGCCGATGCGGGGCCCCCGGTGTCCATCCGGTCGGCACCCTCCAACCTCTTTCTCGCCTCTGGAAAGGTGATGTTCTCAGTTATCTTGATGTTGATTATCTTTTTCTCCGTTAGAAATTTTTCACATTTGCGGGAGTACGCTGCATGCGGCCCCCCGCAGTTCACACACGTGAGGGTGTCGGATGGGCAGTTGTCGCTGGGGTGATCGTACGCGGCGCATTTTGTACTGTGCCCGAACCACTGGTACTTGAAGCAGCGGCGCGGGTTCGGAATGTAAGGACGAATGGAGCATCGGATGAAGCCCGCATTTATATATTGTGGAAGTGTCGAGCGGTCAAAGGTCAGGATGATGTGTTTGGTGGGGATTATCTTGTTGTCCCTGGGCATCGTGATGCGGCGCACAGCTTTGACGCACTGATTCTTTAAACCTTCGAGAAGGTCGGCATCTCTTTCTGATAGGAGATCTGTCTCAGAAATCACACCATGAGAGCTGTTTAGGCTCCTGTGTGGCGTCACCCTGATGTCCAGATCATGGATGTGGGTTTGTGCAAGAAGAGTGCGGGCTTGTTGTTCGGCATTGAGTTCTACAAGGATTTCTCCGGTCCTGAGATTTTTAGCTTGATATTTCCCACCTATGGTGCTTTGCAGAAATTTAGAGATCAAGAATACGGACATGGAAGCGACAGGTCTTGCTGAGTCAGCTGACTCAATCACAAGAAAACGAGCATAGTTATTCATGGTTGTCGACAAGACAGTTGTTGAAAGAGGTGGGAACGAAACTTCGGTGCGGCCCTTTTTCGGGGTTGCCGATCACGTCTTAGGGGGGTTTGGAAAATGCCATATGATACATTGGAAAGCAGGTAGACGGGGGTACTTTCTCCTTTGACCTTATCCTGGTAGTCAAAGAGGTCCCGGAGCTCCCTGCCTGGAAGACAGACAGGGAGCCCATCCGCCGGAGCTTGACCTGGGCTCCGACAGCCACCTTTTGTGGTTTCTACCCCTCACCATACAACACATCGCCACGGTTGGATCCAGCTTATGTTTGGGTGCTCGGGGTCCGCCGTATCGCTAGTACCGTCTCCATGAAAACTCAAGTTGCCCCGTGCGGGGAGGTTTGTAACATGTCTTGGGTTTCGCCATTCTTCTAGCGCAAGTGCAGCTGCGGTGGGGCACAAGATTTGGAAGATGCGCTGGAGCTGGTGAAAAGCCTGGAAGGCAAGCTAGAAGCCGCGGGACAAAAAATGAAGCGTCTGAAACAAGGACGCAATGAAGGCCGCCAGATGCTTGGTATGGAAGTGGGTTTTGTACCGGAGCTTTTCGATTATCACTTCTGGCGTGTTTGTGGACTCCATGGGAAGGAATGTGGGAATTTGGCATTAGTTTTTTCATGTATTCTTAAGGCTTGCAGAACCCCGTGGCTAACTTTGGACTATCTGCGGCGAGTCCTGGACTAAATAAAGCCCTGCTATTTCAACTCTCTTAGCTTGCTCGTTACAGTACACAAAGACGGGGCAACGTGTCCATTGCATCGATTGCATATTTTAAAATGGCAATTATGTGTAACAAAGCATGTATACCTAATACTGCTTTTACTTCAATTCGTCTTGTACAGAACTCTGTGTAGAAGACTTGGATAAACAAATGACTGAATGAATGAAAAGAAAAACATAAATCACAAGGCATAAGGTGTTCTTGGTGCCATTTTGGTACAAAGGCACTAGTCTTGCGGTCTGTGGTTTGCTCTTTAGCATTGCAAGAAAGAAAAAGAAGTGCAGGGAAGAGAAATGCCAGCTTTAATGGTTAATTTTCAAACAACGCTAGCCATTGTTCACTGTGCAAATGCCAATGGTTAAATGAATTGGGATGTTCCGGTTACAGAGTTGTTCAGCCTTTATTGGGCCTTTAAAGGAGTAATGACACAATTATTTGAGTGTGTTTTTGCTGCAATAGGTGCGTGCCAGCTTAATAATCGTAGAATGGCACGTTAAATTGTCAACTGCAGCGTAATAATTACATACTGCTTTGTTCATTCATTTTGGCTTCGATGAGATGAGCACTGAGGTTGCTGCATTAGCAGGATGGAATTCTTGATGCCACTGTTCTTATCATATCAGAACCCGTGTGGACGTGATCTTATTGTGGATGTATGCACGCACCTTGGCAGTATGACATCAGTCCCAAAAACTGTGACGGGATGCTAAAGACAGAGAAGCACACGCCAACAGCAGCCAGTCTTGGCTACGTTTGGGAGCCCTTACGTTGGCATTGTGGGGCAAGGCACACGGAGAAGCACTTGGCGCGTCATGCTGGTGCCGGTGTTAACCCTTTTGGCCCTGGTGGTGTCAATTGAAGCCATCACATAAATGTTCCTTTGCCGCACAGAGAACGAAACCAACACTGGTAGTTTTGGGGAGAACTGCCTGTCAGTGATGCCTATTGCGATAGATATCACTGTTATTTCATTTTAGTGGAACTACACGATACAACAAAGAACAAAACTGTGAGGAAGTCAAAATTATGACACTGAGGCTTAAAAAAATGGCGGTATCAGTTCTATTCCTAAGCTTGTAAATCTCTAAATACGTGCACTACGAAGCTCGTTCTTTGTTCGTAGGTTCATGAAGTCACATCGTTTAGGAAAATATGCAGAAGTGATGCCTTAGCTCAACATAAATTTTTTAATTGGCACATGTAATTGCCTCAGTAAAAAGCGGTAATACTTTTACTTGCCGCTTTATTTTTGGTTATTGGGCTTATGGGAGCCTAAATTTTGGAAAACGTGTAAAAAACAGCTTTCTTTGAAATAAAAAAATTGGAGCTGAAAGGGTTAAAGGGGCACCCATACCAAGCTTTCTCGTGCGTGCGGAGATTCAAATTGATTTAAAATATGTTTTACTGAACAGTTATGGTTTAAACGTTTCCGGGTGGGGGTATAAATATACAAAGATATTTTTATAGTTATCTGTGTTGAAACTGTGCGTCCGTTGCATTACGAGCTACACTAACCTATATCCTTCCTTCGGTTTCTGATCTTAATGGTGCTTTCTGCAGTTATTCTGAACCACCTTGCTCGTAATTTGTTGCACTAACTGTTGCGGTGGCTCAGTGGCTATGCATTGTGCTGCTGAGCACAAAACCGCGGGTTTAAATCGCGCCCGCAGCGGCCGCTTGTCTGATCGAGGCAAAAAGCGAAAACGCCCTTGTGTTCAACATTTCAGCACACGTTACAGATCCCCAGGTGGTCAAAGTTAATCTGAAGCCCTCCACTTCGGCGCACCTCATCGCCTGTGTAGCGCGGGTGCGTTAAGGCCTACAATCAAACAAATTGTGTTGCACTGTTTTGTTTAACTATGGTTTGTTGCAATGTTATACAAGTATGCATTTTTGGTCTTAGTGCCTCTGATGGCAAGGTTATATACAGAAGGCTTTCTCTTTTTTTGTTTTGGTAGTTGTTAGAGTATTGTTTTTTATGTATTATTCAGATGTAACAAAGCTCGTAAAAAAAGTGTTGAAGGCCACTTCTGCGCCCCCAGCTGAAACGCTGATTGCGCCCCAGGGTCGTTGCAGCATTTTTCTTGTGGCGGTGTGCCAAATGTTCTGTCCTAGTTTTATACATTTTGTGCTAGACTTTGCCCAAAGCAGCGTCTCTACAAATTGTGTGCAGCCTGAGATAACTCGGTAGTTTACACCGGGAATTGTGAACATTTTTTGATTTGCATATTTGTTCAACTATTACTTTCTTTGATGTTGTCTTCACTTACAATTTAAGAATTACAATATTTCCGAGGTATTAAGCTGCAACATAGTGATGGTTCCCTGCTTGTATCCAGTCATGGGCACGTTACCGAAAAAAAGTAACAGTGTTACAGTTACAGTTACCTAACCCAAAAAAGTACTCTGTTACAGTTATGGTTACAAATTTCCCAAAAGTAACTAGTTACATTTACAGTAACTGCAAAAAAGTAACGTCGTTACTTTTTCGTTAGTGAAAAGATTTGGCCTATTCAACAGAAACGTACGTAGGCATGCAGGTAGTAAAAATTGCACGTAGTAAAGCCTACACGAGGGGAACCTAAAATGATGCACTCGCATGCCCAAACCAACAATTGTTGTGTACGCGTCATTTTTTTATTACGGAAGTTTTGCAGTCCATCATAAGGAACTTTATTTTTTTGTTGCTGCACTCTCTCTGTAAGAAATGTATTTGCAAACTTCATTGTAGCGTAGAATTAGTTGTTTTTCAAAGTTGGAATCAGAGAGGCCGAACTTATACTATACCGAGCTGGATGACAACACAGCCGAAACAATCTTTCAATGTCAACGTAATTCATTTTCGCCTACAATGCCGTCGCTTGTCCGCCCTGCGTAGTGAGAGAGTATGGGAAAAAGGGGGCGGAGGTGGTGGATCGGCGGAAGGCCCTTGGAGGAAAAGGGAAACGGACGTGGGAGTACATCGGTTGTCGAGGTGTTTTTGAAAGATACTCAAAAAAGGCGCTTCGTTAACTTTTTATTTCGTACTTTTGTTTGGAGACGGAGACCAATTTGAGCCATTGCCGAAGGGACGTTTGTGCGAGGGCTCTCGTGGGCCCTCAGATGTATGGCCTGGGTGATAGCGATGTTGCGCTGCTGAGGAAAATACTCCAGCTTAGACTTAGAAACTTCGGAGTCGTTCTCCCGCCCCAACCCCCCGCCACCCCCATCCCCGGAATGAGACAAGATATTTCCAAAGGGAATAGAAACTGAAATGAACACTTCACTGTTTTCCCCTCTCCTTCCTCCCCCTGTCCTCACAAAGGTGAATTTTGCCGTCTAGACTGGAAAAAGCTGCTCTCACGGTCCCAGCATTCCACAGCAATCCCTTTTCTGTTACTAAGAAGCCCTCCCTTCGTTTGCTTTGAGGCGTAGGCCGAACGAAGCTCTCCCAGGTATTCTTTGCGCCCAATATTCAGAAGCAGATGTAGCTACTGTTCTCGCTTCGGCCACAGCCCTCGAAACAGTCGCGAGGCTTTCCAAGAACATTTCTTCGTGCAGTGGCAGTGTGGTCAGACGTCTGCCGGCCGAGATGCTGACTGGTGTGCGGGCACTCTGGGGCCACCATCGTTGGGGTCGTCGTATGTGTGGAGGGGCATGAAATGTATTACTTCCTCGACCTCGTCTGAGTGCTTGTTACAGCCAGATGAAGCCTCTCCTCTAGACCAGGGCTCCTAAACGCGCAGTTCCTAATACGGCCAGGGGTCTGTACTGCGCACAATGGTCGCAAGCATCTGCGACTTGTGAATCGAACACTCTACAGTGTGCACAGGGCTGGACGGGCGCGAGGCCGCCGAGAGACTCCCCGCGGTGTTTTATGACCCTTCAAACGTGGCTGCACGTCGCGAATGAGAACGCGACGCCCTGACCGGAGTTTTCCAGGCTTCCGCGAAAGTACAAAGGTTTGCGTTGTGCGGCGTTTGTGGGTGTTTGTTTTCCTGTTCGCCTTTGTGTCGAAAACTTTTACTGCACTCCAGATCTGGCGGAAATAGGTGCAGCCATGCGTCGGACTATCGGTTCTGGCGCGTCAACATGTATCCACGTGCGCTTAGGCGCTCGTCGCAGCGTTATTTATGGCCTGGGTGAAAACGATGTCACGCTGCTGAGGAAAATACTCCAGCTCAGACTCAGAAACTTCGAGTCCCTAAAAGTGAAACGCGCAAACGCGCAAACGTGCAAAGTGCCTCTGCACGTTCACACGATTTAAATTCACTGAATTGCACCGGAATTGGGTTTCTCTTTATCTAGACTGTCAAATGAGTCTTAACTTGGCTTTTTATTTTTTTTTTATGTGGAGCTCAAGCAACAAGAAAGTACATTGAGGCATTAGCAATTTTGGAAGGGCAAATAAAGGAGACATGAAGACAAAACACGAGTTTGTGTTATTCAGACGATTTTGTGCTCTATATAGTCGGAAGAAGAGAATAACCAGCAGGTTAATGTTTTCAGAGATAACTGGCAGTGAATGTCAACAAGCATCACCCATGGAGTTTCGTTTTCAACTTCGTGCATGTTTTTTCGCATTGCGTACGTGTCCCGAATACTGCTCTGGCCGTAAATGCAAGGACAGTCAACGGCAAGATGTTTTTACGTCACATGGGGACAAATTGGTGCCTCTGATAATGTTAAACCACCCGATTTATTCCAGAAAATCCACCCGAAATTTCGCATTTCGAATTGGAGGTTGGGCTTCACTGCATGGCATGGGCACCACACGTGCTAGCATTTTTTTTTATATCTGACGAAGTGTTCCGTGCAAGTCCATTTTTTAGATGCAACGCATCTCTTACACTTGGCCTGTCGCTCCATCCGGCGTCCGTCCGCAACCCTCCTCCTTTCCCCTCGCCCGCCAGCGGCGTTAGTACGTTCTCCTCGCCATGCCAGCTGTGCGTTAGTGCGCATGCGTGTCTCTCTCTCAGTCCGTCCGCAACCCTTCTCCTTTCACCTGGCCCGCAAGCTACGTTAGCACGTTCTCCTCGTCATGCCAGCTGTGCGTTAGTGCGCATGCGTGTCTCTCTCTCATCACTCTCTCTCGCAGAGCGGCTATATAGCCGCCGTATCTGCAGCGCGCTCCTCGGTCGCTCTGTCAGTCGCTCTTGCTGCTACTGCCCCGACTGCTGCTCCGATGAGTTGAAATGCACACTATAATGCCTGCTACCGCGTAATTGGAAATGTGCGTGTGATTGAGCATCATTTAAGGTTCGCTACACTTCAACCACATTTGGTAACCAACATAACGGAAACGCGAATTGAACCCCGTGAGATGCCTTGCATCACCCCAGGGTTCCCCTTGCGGAAGATGGTGGCAATTTTTTTTTCTTGGACGTGTTTTTGAAAAGTTTTCCTACGACATTTTTATTTGAACTTTGTTTACTACGATGGTTTGTTATACACAACTCATTTTTTAAAATTTTCCTGGACAACGTAACAAAAATTTCGGTTTTGATATTTTTTTGCAACTATGATGTATGCCAACATTTTAAAAACTGCTGTTATTGGAAAGAGCGTTAAATTGTTTGCATTTTGTGTTTCTATAATCAATGCCCAAGCATTGTTTCTAGCAGAAAAAAATGTTTTGTAAGACCTCTAAAAATCTGTTATTTCCCGCGGTAATGGAAAAGTTTAGACGAAAGACAACTTTGTCCAGTTTGAAAGTACTAGTCTTTGGCAACTCAATCAGCTTTATTCCAGGCACAAACTGAGTTTTTTATTTGAAAAAAAAAAATGCAAGAGCTTTCAAATTTTGCACTACAGTGGAGTAATATTGTCCAGAATTAATAGTGATTATTGATGTGTTACTGCACATTACCTTCCCAAGTATTCAGTCGAACGGAACGGAACTCCCAGTCCTGCTTTAAGGTGGCTGCCAATGGCTCGAGGAAGATTTTACCATGCCGTAGAGAAATTGCCGGAAAGTGGCAGGGGAGGCGCCCCTGCTCTATATGTTGTGTTTATTATATAAATTGTTGGTTGTTTGGGATAAAAATTGGTGCCATTGTTGTCGGGACAAACTTTTTTTAATGAAACAAACTTATATTTTGTCTATGGAGCCCTTTTATAAGCCCTTAGATGCTTTCAGCATCTCTATCAGCTGATAGTCGCATCACAGTGCTTCAACTTGGAACAATGGCGACGGTAATGTTGGATTTTTGTGGCGCAAGGGAAACTAGGCCAAAGAGCCTAAACAAAGGTCGAAATTGTACAGACAGAACGTGAATGGCACAGAAGGCAGTACAGCCGTGTATACCGCTTTTTGTGGTGCCAACCAGCCAAACAGTCAACTTTAATAAACTTTTTCCTCCTCAAAAAATTCCTCGAAACCAGTTTCCGAGTGCATTACTGATAATACGGGATACGCAATTTGTCAAAGCTCATGATCATAAATGCTATTTCATTTGCTTCTTGTTATGCGGTTGTTCTCGCTGCCATTTCAACATTCCAGTGTGTCCGTTTTTCTGCTGGTAGAACCTGATTACGGGTTAAACATAAGTACAGGATAAACACGATTACGGGTTTTACTCTTTTTTTTACAGGTGGACATAGGAGATGGAGTGCTCGTGCCCCAAAGCCTGCTGGCCAGGATTAAGAGCAGCGCAGCCCTCCAGCCCACAACGTTTGCCCGGGACCTTCTGCGTGCAGTTTTCACAGCCGAGGAGCTGGCGGGCTCCTCACTCCATGGCAGAACTTGTAACGCTCAGAAACAGACTGCCGGAAAGAAGGCGCTGGACCCACGGAGGCTGCAAGCCGTCCTGTGTAAGTTTGCCCTGAATGTTTGTCCTAATTTTTGTTAATTTTACACGTTCCTTTTTATTAAACTTGTTTTTTCAAATACTAAAGCTGAACTAGGCTCCTCTGTATTAGCTTGTGATTGATACGTACTTGTGTAGACCGCAAAGACAAGGAACTTGTTAGCATGTTTGTCTTTTTGTCAGGGACCCTGGACATGGCATTATTTAATGCTTGTGCTTGATTTTCACAGCACCATGGGAATGAAAACTTAGAACGACCGGGCAGCTGGACGGGTGGCACCACCACTCGGTGCTCCCTTTGTTATTGGAAGGAGCCGGAGTATTGGGCTACACTGCCTCCTATTGTTTTTGCCGTGTTTGCTACGGTGCTTTGAATGTTTTGGTGGTGTTGTGAGTGGATATGTGTGGTGAAACAAAGTCTAGAGAGATGTGTTGGGTTCTTAGATGCAATGACCGCTACGTAAACTTGCCGGACGCTTCTAAAGTTGGGTATGGGCTGCCCTGACGAGCTGTGTTTGCAGCACTCTACGATTGGCTTCACCCGATCTCAGTATGAATAAAACTATTAGTATTCATTTCTTAAATGCTGTAACAGCTACATAAAATTGTTGGACACTTCTAAGTTTCAAAATGGACTACATTGATATGATAGCTTTTTGTAGCACTCTTCGCCTGGCTGCACGTGATCTGAGAAGGAATAAAACTATTAATATGAGTATTTATTTCTACCACTTTAAATTAGCTTTACTAGTTTTTATGACTACGGTTTCACGTCAGCCTTGAGAATGGGATACCTTGATAAGTGTGCTTCGAAGAGAAAGGCATTTACATACGAGATTGATCACCGTGTGGCTGTGGAAACGTCGCTGTAGTTTACACTTTCTTTCTTTAACCGTGAGCTTCGTCCTTTCAGTTTTGGTGAGCGACACTATGACCGCATGGGAGCCTGAGAGCCGAAGCGGAACTCCCACATTTGTAGTGATCATTTTATCATGAGCCAAATTTATTCAGCCACCAGACAGCATAAACTACAAACCATCCCCCCTGGCCTTCCCATTTCATCAACTTCGTGAAATAAACGCTGGCACCGATAGTTAGAAAATGTGCAGTAATAATTGTGAGCCTGTCCTTTTTAAGCCTTAAGTATTCTTTGCCGGGTACCACAAAAAATCGTGAATTGCCTTGTGAAGAAACCAAAAAACGCGCAACTCTCAAATAGGAGTGCATTCGCCTGAGTCCTCCAGCACAGATACATTTGCGACATGCTGGAAGCAATTAGGGTAGAGAGAGGTGTGCATGGACGTGCAAAATTGAACAGAAAAATCGTCCAGCATTCAGTCTAACGACGACGATGATTGAATGCGAAGCTTTCTTTATGCGGAATAGAATGGAAAGGGTAACAGTCAGACACTGCGCTCAAAGGACCAAACTGCGTGCTGGTCACTTTCAATGCTCAACTAGTCTAAGTTTAAATCCAGAAGGCAACCCAGAAAATTTCATTAGAAAGCTTTCCAATAAACCATCATCGTTGTTATGACTGAGGAGGGCATGATTTCTCAAGCGTCGGGGGCAGCTTGTGAAACGTGACCGCAGCATTCTGTCGTGAACCTGACGGCAGGTTTTTGGCACCCTCCTGTCTCTCGTCCTTTACCAGTGCAGGAATTGTTTTTTTGAAAAACCATTTACAACTAGCCAGCAAGCAAGTCTTGTAAAGCAATGCTTTTTCACGGCAAGCAACAACGTTCTGCTATCGTGCGGTATTTATTCTGTAAACGATTCCCGGTGACTGTAGTAAGCGTATTTCTGTGAAATTAAACACATCTGTACTGAAGTAATGAAGTTAGAGTCGGTCCATCACCGTTTTTGTTTTGGGGAAAATCTTAGAAGGCACTCCCAACTTTGTCTCGCTTGTGCACGAGGCCGTTCCGTCCTCAACTGCCAAAGGCCAGCGCCATAGCATTCCTGAATCGGCTGCACACATCGGCTTTGTAGGAGCATTTAGCTCCAATGCATTCCTCGATACCCCAAACTACATGCAGGCATGAAACATGTACGTAGGAACGGACTTGCACTTCCAGCTTGACATAGAGCTTGGCGCATTGAGCGTCGTCTGCTATTTGTAATTACTGAGTATGGGCATAAACCACATACTTGGCATGCGACATAAAGGTCACCTCTAGTTTCAAGATTTACCGAACTGAAAAAAGTGTCTGTGTGTTTGTCTACGCTTTGCAAGCTGCACCGCAGCAGAACGGCAGAAAGCCTTGCACAACTCAGCGCCGGCATTCCACTGACGAGCGTTTCGCCACGGGCGGCGCTGTCCGCTGCCGCTTCATAACGGCACCACTGTCCCTATAGGATATTGAAGAAATGAAGCTTACCATCTTCAGCTTTGGGACACTACTATGGGTCGAATACGATGGAAAGAAAAATATGAAATTTTTTTGCATTAGCATTAACGACAATAGGCTGTATTTGAGCATATGCCCCGGTGGCAATTGTTCCAATTTTCCACATTTTGCAGTATTTGCACAATTTTGTGTTTACATCTATAGCTAAGTGAACAGTATTGAGTATATTATGCATTCTGAACAGGCCAAAAACTATGTGCGGTACGTGTCTGAGTTGGGTTTCTTAAAAAGCTCTGCTTGTAGAGGCAAATTTCAGAACATATTATCTCTACACAATGTAGGGCAGCACTTCAGCAACTTGCCAGTGCAAACGTAGACCTATATTACAAGTTGCTTAGATGAATTGAAATAGCTACTGATGAAGGCCTTTTATCCAATATATGCCAGTATGTGTGCATGTTGTGTGTTTCTGTAGACCTTATTGTTGCCTGCAAACGAAATAATTGTTTTGTCGCATTCACTCTTTTTTCAGCCTTCACCTGCTCGGTGTTCGGGGTTAGTGAAAAAGAAATTTCTGGCTCCCTGTCGTCAATGCTTGCCCGGGGCCAGGTGGCTAAGTAAGGTTAATAAACGTGCAAGTGGCGAAAGAATTGTCACTGTTTTGCTGCGTGGCTTGTGGGAGTTGGCATTGCCAGTCCGAGACGCCGCAAAATATTGTACAAAGTTGTTCTTGCGCTACTCAGCCAATGTGGATACGTTGAACACAACCCATATAGATCTCTGAGCCATTTATCAACACTTGGCAAAACACAAAAGGTGCTGAAAATGTAGAGGACGGGTAACTGCAGGTTGCTTGGAGGAAATTTGAAGGTTGGAAACTCAAAATTTTAATACAGGCGACACTCACAGGACATAGAGGGTCGATAGACTTCGGGAAATATACGGTACATATGGAGGACGGAAACAAAGTACGCCCGGAGGACGCAGCAAGTCAGTGGCCAAATGGAATATAGGGGACACTCGCAGGACATACAGGGTCTATAGCCTTCGGGAAATATACAGTCCACATGGAGGACAGAAACACAAAGTACGCTTGGAGGACGCAGAAAGTGGGTGGCGAAATTCCAACGCAGGGGACGCTTACAGGACATACATAGTCTGTTGCCTCCGGGACGTAAACTGTCTTTTGACTGGACGTAGAAACTTTCATAAGGGTCGTCTGTCACGGTTTCTTCCCCTGTCCCTGCGCTGCGCAAAACTAGACAATGAATTCTGGCTGCTGTATTAAAACATATTCGAACGGAGTTATTAAAGCCCGGGTTTCGGTGCAGGGAACGTTTTCAACACTCCTTACACCTCGGGAAGCTCGTTTTCGTTACACACGGGTGCTTTCAACAATTGTGTATTTACATAGGAAACATGACACGCCAAACAATATTCTTTTAGTAAATCCCTGGTTCAGATTTATTGGAATATAAATTGCAGATTTAAAGTTTTGGGATGTATATGGCGTTTGAGTCTCGATAATACAGTTATATTACCATAGAAGAACCTTATGTTTGTAGAGCTTACGTGCAAGATCCCGCACGGGAGTGTGGCAAGAACTATAGAAGACGACACGCAGCTACCTCGTGCCCTGATTCCGCATGTGCCGCAAAATTCCTGCTGCAGCCGTAGTAGCGCTCCGTGGAATTCGGCCACGCGCTCCGTGTTGCCTCTAGCAATGTCCGCGCCTGTATTCATGGACAGCTAAAAAAGGAAGACGGCTGAGTGACACATTCATCTGCAATTGGGGATGTAAAATGACGCTGACGCTATAAATCCTCTGTTTATCCGCGTCCGTGGAAGGGGGAGGCGCCTTTTTGCTGTTTTCTTCTTGCCTAATTCGCACGTAAAACGCTTGCGACCGCTGTTTAGTTGTTTCAGCTTAGGCTGCCCATGATTTCTGTGGTTTTGGAATATTCGTGGCTTTTGGTACTCATACTGCAAATTTTGTACTGTACGCGTATTTTGTATTTATACCCGTAAAAGCTAATGACGTCGTCGGACTGGCTATGTGCATTTACGCGATATAATAATTTCTTTCGCTCCATGGTAGAAAACAATCTAGTGTGTGTTGTAACGGACTAAGGATGTATGTTGCCTCCTATTCCACTGTGCAGACGTACCAGGGCCTTCCAAGCGCCAGCGACAACACTGCGAGCCTGAGCAAGTACATGATCAGGAAGGCTTTCTAGTCAACGAACCGATCTAGGACGATGAAGCACAGTTCGAACAGCCTCGACATGTGGAGACGCCGTTGATAGTGATACTATGAGTTGTCCTGAAGTGCTCGTGGAACTGCAAGACCATGCGTTGCCCCTTAAAAAAGCGCCATTGCCGCCATTCGAATTAATTCGACCACCCAGTGAATGATGCACCAGAGGGTGGCTACCAGTTGAACCAAGCTGCATTGTCTGGATTACACACAGAAATCACGGTGGATGTGCGTGAAGACGAACGTTTCTCCTTAGGGTTAGAGCTACTACCGGAATTGAAGTTGGAAGATATTGTCGTGCTCTTGGGAGATGACGGAGATGGCTACCCCGGCCACGCAGCACTACCGGAATCGAAGTTGGCAGATATTGTCATGAAACTTGGATATGACTGATATAGCTACCCCTGCACGGGAGCGCAATTACCCGTGCTGAATTTCGGCCACCTGCTGGACGAGTTGAGCCTGTTTCTCGACCTACCCCATTTCGCCGAGTAGAACTCTGTTTGCTAGCGAAAATAAAGTGACCTAGATATGCAACGTGTAGGAGCGCATAAATACGTAAAGCTGATGCTTCCACTTAACTGGCTTATTACATCCGTTAAATAAAGAGATTGTGCGCACTAATGTGCTTCCATTTTTGTTTCAGTGGTTCATCATAGTTCCAGACGATTAAACTGTTGTCAAGATTTTCTCAACAAATTGGGGAAGGTAAAAGGTTTAAACCCGAAGGAGAAGTGAATACAGTTTAACGTAGGCGGCGTATAGCAGCAAAGTTTGAAAATCAATGCCCTGCCCGCGTTTTTCACACATGCCGCTTATTCTGAAATAATCGCGACATAGGGCAACACTGCTAATTGGAGCGTTCTCTTATTGTGGAAACATAAAAATAGTCGGCAGCTGAGATGGTGTCGACAACTTAAGCTAGTATGGAAGCGTTGTATAACACGGTAAACACGCAAACGCACTTTTTTAAAGAATGATTTGGTAGGTTAGAACTGCTACTGCTAGGTAATCGCACAATCTGTCTACAGGCTGTCGGGTATGTCCTCAGTGACAAGATTCGTGTCAAGGGAGTGTGTTAAGCCTGTCAATTAAAAGTTAGCTTAAAAATCATGACATTTACGGCCATCCGGTACGTCAGTGGCACACGGGAAAGAATGTTGATAGCAAAACCGTAAAGCATCTCGTTCAATATTGGTCATTTAGGGAGCAAATTCTTCAGGAGAAACAAAAATTCCAGCCCTTTCTTAAGACACAGATGGGTAAAATGCCGAAATTTCCGTGTAACCTCAGTAAAATTCAAAATCCAAGCAGTGTCTACCGCGTCGGCAAGGCGCTATCGGATGACGTTGGTTTCATAATGTAAAGGACCCATGTTCTCTTCCGACCACTGGAAGCGTTTTTGCATTGGCAATTCATGTGCCTTTGCCTATTAAAATTTATCGTTTTTAATACCCGCTGTGTGAAAGCGTCTTTGCTGCAGCGAACCTTTTTTCAAAGCTTGGGAGTCAAAACAAAAAATGCGGTCCAAGAGGTCCTGAAAATCAATCCCACGACTTTTACGCCGTGAAACCAGCAACCTACAGACTGGACCTCCCCAAAAACCAGAATATTACGGGGTAAGAAGAGCAGATTTTCATTGTTAAAATGAACAGAATGGGCGATAAGATGGAGCCTTGAGGCGTACCACGGCGTACGGAGACGAGGGCTGATGGTTGGTTGTCGGGTCCAATAATGCTGGCAGTGCGATTGGATAGAAAATGTTTTATATAATTGAAAAGGCATGTGCAAGGACAGGTTTCTTGAAGGCTTTGGAGGATCGCGTCATGCGAACGTTATCGAAAGCCTTTTTTAGATCCACGCCGACGATAGTCTGGAGTTGGGCGGTGCTTGGGATTTCAAACATGTCTTCCTAAATCGAAAGCGCTATGTCTTGGGTGCTTACATGCTTCGGAAATTCAACCAGTGTACGAGGGAAGTGGGTTCCGACCTGGAGATGCCATTTGAGGTGACTGCGGTCCTTTTTAGCTAATAATTTCCTGATACAGGACGTCATCAATATAGGGGGGAGGTTCGTCGCTGAAGATGCTGGTTTGCCGAGTTTGGTGACAAGGGTAACCTGGGCCTGTTTCCATGCTGGCTGCAGACTTCCACAAATTCACACCTGATTGATATGCGGCCATCCTCATGCGACGAACACAAACTATATAGATTGAAAAGTAACAAAGTAAACAAAAATATTTAAAAAGCACCAACTGAGCAATCCTTTTATGTCAAGAAAAATGCAGACTTGGCGGTGTTAAAATTCTGTGAAAGCAGAAAGATTTACGAAGAAAAATAAAAGTAGGTACTCACAAAAGCAAAAATGGCAATCTCATATATCCCTCTCGATGGCTTATGAGAAGATAGAACAACAAAAGCATAAATCACACAACGTTGTCCTGATGAAAAGTAAAATGACCGGAGGAAGCCTAATTCGGGCACTCAGTGAAATTTGCACTGCAACAAACCTACAACAAGGGAATGCCGCGTAAGAATGCTTCTTAACAGAACTCAGCGCTTACATTTTTTCTATATGTCTTATTTGTTTTGTGTTCGTCCTCCTCCGAACGATACAAATAAAAAGTGGGGAGGACACCTATTCAAACTGTGGCAATTTCTGCAAAAATTTTTCTTCAATAGCGCGGCACGTTCCACTTCAAGAAGTTGCATTAATCGCAGTCTGAAACTTTTGTGTGCTTTTTACTGGTGTGAAGGTGGTGCCGAACCTACCTTCCGGCCTTTGGCCCTCGCAATTTCCCCAGACCTGAGGAGAGAAAGCGGGAAAGGAGGTTCTGTACCGAGCCCTCCTCACGGGCGCTGCGATAGATCAGAGCTTCACCAGCACTCTCCTTCAAAAAACCATTACACCCTATTATTCATACCCACCATTATTGGGAACAGGTGGACGAGTGGGTGCCAGATGGGGTCAACACACAGCAAGCACGAGCCGGATGCCAGGCTTGGCTACAAATAGCCAAATTTGGCTACTTCGTTTTGTGTTTGGCGGGAAAAATGGTTCTTTGGCAATTTCGCTATGTGTGGGCTGTTCTGTATTTTTGCTTGCTTCAGCCTAAACATTGTAGGGACGCGGACACTACGTGCGCCCGCGGAGGGCGATTACACTGCACTGAGTACCCGTCGAACACCGATAGTGGGGTCAGTGCGTTATCTGCCCGTGCGCGCGTGTGCGAGGAACAGTGAGCCACAACGAGCACGTGTAATGCGACAAGCCCGGAGCATGCGCACAACCAACCGAGTGGCTAAAAAAAGCGGCGCTCACAGGAGCAGCGGAGGAGTGCGCACCGGGGGACACGCGAGTGCAGCTGTGGCCGCGGGGGGCGGCGAGCCACGACCAGGACGCCCGGACGGCGAGGAGCAACCAGCGTCCTTGGCGGACTCCCTTCACCCGACGTCGGCACAAGTGACTAAAGACGTCGTTGTGAGTGTACAGCACCATGCTGTAACTTTCTGGACAAGCAGGGCTACAACCGCCGCAATATTTTCTTCACGCGCTATCTGCGCTTGCTTGCTGTACTCTTTTTATTGCCGCCCAACTTGCTTTGTTGGTTTTTTCCTGTCCTGGTTTTCTCGGAGTAAACCGGTGGTTTGTTTTCATGTGGATCGGCGTTACTTCGTCGGATGGGTTCGGGCTCGCGAACTCTTTACGTTCGAAGGGGGATCCCTTAACATGTAGACAAATTTCCACTCTTAGGGGGGCTCGCAAAAGGAATAAACGAATCAGTCGCACTTTTGTATTTTAAACGTAGCAGTTTTACAGTCTAAGCGTAATAGAAAACAAGGGTAAGAAGGTGTGAAGTTTTAAAAAACCGAGATGAGCAGATATAAAACTCCTAAGAAGACCATAACTCTCTGTACGTGCAATTTTCGTGCCCCATTGCAGAGAAATTTGACAGACAACTAAGTGTTCCACAGTGAGGACCCTGACCCACGAAAGCTTTAATAACTTGTGCTTGTTTGTAGAGTGTTTGTGGAGCATACCCACCGCAACATCTTCCCGGACATGCGTCACTTGATTCTGAATGGAAGAGCCATTTGGTGGAAGTTGGAGCCTGCCGACTTGCAAGAGTTTCCCGTGACGCCTTGGGAAGGTCTTTTCTTGGCGAGGAGAAGAATGCCATCATTCTTGAGCTGTGCTGTTCATCTGGGAGCGCATGTGTCAAATTCGCCTTGAAGCGCCTTGACGCGCCTTCCATTTATACTGAAACTGTTAGGCGACTTCCACATGCTTTACGGCAACAACGCAAGTAAATTCCTCTTCGATGCTCCGTTGAAAGCTTTCGAGAGGTTCATTCCGCCATAAAACATTTTTTGAGAGAGTCAGAATGCAACTGCTTGCTGCAATGTAAGCTTGATGACCCCGTCACGACTCCGTCACTATTGGTTCGAAGAACGTACTCGGCGCCAAAAACACCGCCGGTGTGCGATGGTTTCCGCTGCCGTCGGAAGTATAAATTTCACTTCTCATGTTACAAATTTGAAATGCTGCGGTTAAATGAGTTTTTAGTCACGTAACTTTAACGAAAACAAAATTGCGGAACAGAAAGTCCCTAGCTGCGTTAGAGAACATCCTTCATCTAAAACTTGGTGTCGGGACAAACGGCAAAAGCTGTAAGAATTTTGTATTTTTTACCATCCAAGATCTTATAAACCAAGATCTAAATAAACGTTTCAAATCAGTCGTGTGAAATGTTTTTTTGGCTTTTTTTGCTATTTCTGTTGGTTGACAGTCGGTTACTTTTGGGCTATGTGGCTCAAAATTTTGTTCCGTTGCTCTGCGGGAAACTTCAATTGCCGATCCCTACTGAGACAGCTTTGGACTCTCTTACGTGCCTCACCTGTCGGCCTCCGCTTTTGTTGACAAAGCGGGACCTGCGAAGCTGTGCTTTAGTTGTGCTTCAAATACTGCACGTGGACGTTGCACGCTCAGCCGCAATGACAAAAACTGGAAAAACGGATTCCCCTAAACGTGACTGTTCGGGCTCGGCGCATGCTGTTGAATAACTTCGAGCGCGAGTGGTCCTGGCTGGGTGCACGCGTCTATTGTGACCTGGGCAACAAGCGAGAAGACAATCAAGCTGGAAGCATGGCAAGCCAAAGCGGCCGGAAAAGCGCAAGCGCGCGCGGAATAACCCAAATGGTAAGCAAACAATCTTTGAAATTTTCGCCTACTTTTTTTAGGTACCAAACTGAACTGTACATACTGTAATACCTGTAGTAACTGTAAATACCTGTAATACCTTCAATGGAGTGCTTGAGTTGGGAAACACGATGAGAGTTTAACAAAAGGTTTAGAGAGCATATATGCGATGCCTTGTGCTCCTACATGAAATGAAAAACGCATGACTCAGTGATTGTTTCATTTACAAACGGTGTGTTTGGACAAATTCCCTCTGTGAAAATTGCATAAACGGCACTACAAAATAGGGGCTTCTGAATTTAATATCTACAAGTATAACAGCCTAAGTACTACTCGCGAGCATTTTTTAGAGCTAAAGAAAAGGAAGTGGTGGTGAAGAATTCCTACTGAGGCATACCAATTCACCGACACAAATCGATGGGTAGGGGAAAGTTAACCCTGTGGCGAGCGGAGTCCGGGCTGGTGAGCTCATCCTACCACTGCTTCAGGACAGGGGAGAGGGCGGGTCGAGGACCAGCGGAAGGAGTATAGCGAACGGAGTGTTGTGAGCACGTAATCATTGTATTTTAATGATTTTCCTAATTGCGGGCCAGTGCTGCCTGTGCCCTGAGCGGAAAGCCACCTTAAACCTGCCCTCAACAGCAGGCTACAAAAGGACACATTGAATTGTAACTTCTTGGAGCTCGCGAAAACGTCACGCAGCAAGTAAATGTTCGTAAGAGCCGTGAGCTGCATCCGAAATATTTTCGAAACAGATGCTCTTGTCGGTGCCGTAAACCAATCGCATGAACCAGAAATGTGCACGGTATGGCGCAGAACCGTTTCCAAAGTTTTATGGATGTCCCGCGGATAGCAATATGCTTGGTGTTTTGTATTTTTATTGCCCAGAATGATATTTTGAACACCGTGCCGGATACGCTTTCACAGTGATAATGTTGTTTGAATATCTTTTACAATGTGTACAGTTTCTTTTGTTGGGGGGGGGGCATACTAGAAAATGCTCTTTTAATTTTGATGTTCTTTGTGACTGCCAAAATCAACCACCTGCTTCTATTTTAGTGTGCAGAAAAACCAGAACCTTCCAAGTGGCAGCGGTCAGATAGTGGGCCGGGCAAAGAAGACACTTATCAATCTTCCGGACAAGTCGTGGAAAAGGCGCAGTCTGAACCACGCGTAGATCGTGAATTCTGCGTTCTAGGGGATTCGTTCAGTTGCTCTTCTCAAGAAATTAAGGATGACGGTTACTAGCTTGCGATTCCAGACAACTGCTATTCCGTTGGAAGGGAGCCATTCCCGCAACGGGTGTGGTCGGAAGTAGGCATCCTTCTCGGACACGATGACATAAAAAGTGAACCAGCTTCATTTCCTGTGCTACATTTCGGCCACCTGCTCGACCAAACAACCATGTTTCCCTCCGTGTCTTTTATAGGCAAGTAGAAGCCGTGCGAGCTTGCCCTCAAAACTGCTTCCGACAAGCAGTTAGCAGCATCATTTCCTTTCGTAAAATTTATTCATCGCTGTTTCGCATCATTATTAAAGAGATTACTGTGTGTAACAATTGCTTGCATGTTCATTCGGCCGCTTTCATAAATTGAGACAACCTAAATTTATTTCATATTTGCTGCACAAATTGCCTACGGTAAATGTATTCGCACGGTTGAAATTTTGTTTTAAAGCCAAAGCACAAATTATCACGCTTCATGAAGCGCGTCAGAGGTAAAAGCAGCGAGGTAGAACTAAATCAACAAGTGAGGACTTTTGGTACGCTCTCTGTCTGCCCTCGTTGGCCTTGCGCCAGAAAACCTAATAATCACGACCAGAACACGAGCCGGGGATCACGCGCCAAGAAACAGCGGGGTCGAGAAGGGCTCTGAGAAAGGGCGACCCACAGGGTGCCACAGAAAGGGGGCTTGTGCCGCCCCAGGAAACAAGGCATCCTTGAGAGGAAATGTGTCTGCGGGGAGAAAATTACTCCTGTCGATGTGTAACGAGTGGTACTTTAGAGGGCGATGTTCTGCCTTGACGGCCGCAAAGTCAACAGGACGTTCAGTAGGATGTCCCACAAGGTTTTCACTGAACACTAACTATCCACCGTCATTTTTTGTTCAGGAGAAGTATTCATCTCCATAAGCAATTCCGAAAATAACTTGTTTAAAACATGTTTTCGACTGTGGACGGGGAAGCATTCCAACGAAGTCTGAGGAGAGCGGACAGAGCGGAAAGGCGTCGAATTTGTGCCCACGAAGTTCATCGCACCGCCTACACGCGAATTACAGAACTACACCGCCCGCTACCGCTTTGCTAGGAAAACGTCAGTGCTTCCCTACGTACCGGTGTCACCCAGTATCTGACCCGCTCAAGACAGCCTATCGTTTAGTTGCCGTGGTTTCAAGAAATGAAACAGTTGCTGTTTGCAAAATAATGTGGCCGTATAAGGGTGACCTGATACGAAACCGTTTCAGTGAAGGACGATCCTTCACGACATAGCAAATAAAGCCTCCCAATCATGATGCCAAGTGATAACGAACAGTTGGATTCACTATACCATCCACAGAAAAAAAAATGAAGGAAGAACTTGGTATATGTATTGTGTGCTCATTTACCTGCCGTGTTTCCCACACCCATCACCCCGATTTTTCGAGCCAGAAACAACCATCAGGGTAGTAGCTGTAAGTTGCATGACCTTGTGAAGAAGAACGAAGGGAGTGGGGTTGCTGCGGTAGAGCCGAATCGTTTTGGTACGTGACAGCATCTTTCAGGATGGACGCCCGCGAATCGGGTATTATTCCGACAGCAGTATATTAACAACCACGCCCTTGTTCAGATTACTACTAGCAGCTGCTATTCTCATGCAGTGAGTACTTTTTACACGGGAGCGTAAGAGCCCATTCTTGGAAGATTGTCTTCGTGGGCACTCGTAAGCCTGTCACTGAAGAAGAGAGGGTGCCATCGGAAACAATGAGTATGCCCGTATTCAATGCATGCCGTGGGCGTACTTTGGTGGTATAAACAGAGTGTTGGCAAACAGAATTCACGTTATATGCGAAATATTTGTAAGCTAACAAACAAAACGTGAACGTCTTGTCACAGGTGCCCGTGTCTGTCGCTGTGTGGGGGAGCGTTCGGAGCTGGCCATTCCCTACTACGCATAAACAAATAGCTCTGAATTTAGATCATACCATTGACCATAACCGCCCCAACCTTTATTATTTGCATAACGTAAGTATGACGCTGAACAATGGCTTGGGCTTTGCTCGGCTAGACCTAGTTATGTAACAAAAAACAGCCAAATCACTGTTTGGCAATCGCGCGATATAGCTAGCCGAATGTTTTATTAGTGGAGCACTCTATTTTTAACTCAAGCATTTGAGCAATGTTCGCGCGACGACGGCATGGTGTAGCAAGCGAAACAGTCATATAGACCTACCGCGCACGAACCTGCTGCCTCGTTCTCTATAATGCCAGCGTGACTCCTTGTGATATGTGAATGTTGAGGCTCTCACACTGTCAACGCACAGTGTACGCGCGCGTTAACGAGGCCCGTTTCATCAGTTCAGGTACGCGCCACTGGCGTGCCTCAGGTACCCGCCCACGTTGCCGCGACCGTGGGGTCCATAGACTAACAAATGCGCTGTGGTGTTAGAAGTATTCCGTTCTGCTTGAGTTCTCTAATCCTTGCTAAAGATGAATATCTGTGGAATTTCGGCTGTAGGAGTAGCCGCAAGTCGTCTTCCAAACCCGTGAACAGGGAGCAAAACGTGGGGATGTCTGTTTCCCAAATGCAGTCACCAGACATTGCGAGCTGACATTGCAGCTGTCTGAAAAAGGCCGGCATGTTTATTTATTTATTTACCCCGAGGGCCGGAAGGCATTACAGAGGGGAGTGGTTACAATCTACAATACAAATAATACAATCTACAATACATAGCCTTTGGCTATGGGTGCGCGCAGTGTTATGCGAATGTTTTCGTTACTTTTTCCTGAATAAAAGTGAATTGAATTGAATAAACAAAGCAGTCAGTTACAATACAAACGCGAACAAAGCAATCAGTTTGTTATATAAAGATACATTCAGTTCAAGTAAATAAACAATTCAGATAAATAAACAATTCAGGTAAATAACAAACGCAGTCAGATATATTACAAACGCAAATAAAGCAATCAGTTTGTTATGTAAAGAATAATTCACCTTACACAATGTTAGGAGGGGCATCGTGAAAAAAATGGTTATCAGTAATCGATACAACGTCTGCAGGAAGGTGGTTCCAGTCTTGTGATGTACGGGGAATAAATGATTGCGCGAACGTTCTCGTAAGACATGAATTTGGACCTACTTTGTGAGCGTGATCAATGCGATGGGAAAGGTATGATGGAGAAGGAAATAATTGTTGGCGGAGCTCATTATGATGGTATTGTTTGTGAAATAGGCTGAGGCGAGAAATTTTACGACGAGTCTGTAGTAAAGGCAGGTCAAGACTGGACTTCATTGTAGTTACGCTGGCTGTACGGTTATAATTGGAAAGAATGAAGCGTGCAGAGCTATTCTGGACCATTTCAAGACGGTAGGTTAGTTTATCGTGACTGGGGTCCCATACTGATGAAGCATATTCTAATTTAAAGTGCACTAATGTTTTATACAGTAGTAGTTTTATTGAAGATACTGCGTTATGGAAGTTCCTACGCAAGTAGCCCAGCATTCTGTTAGCGTAATTAGCAACATATTCCACGTGAGCATCCCATTCTAGGTTAAAAGTAATATGGACACCTAAGTATTTGTAAGAGTCAACGGATTGCAAGCATACGTTTTTGAGGTAGTAGGAACATCGAGTTACGTTAATTCTAGAAACATGCATGACTTTACATTTAGTTTTATTCAGTTCCATTAGCCAGGTATTACACCAGTTATTAATAGCAGAGCGGTCAGATTGAAGTATTCGACTATCATTTTCACTGGTTATTTTCCGAAATATAACCCAGTCATCTGCGAAAAAATGTAAATTAGAAGTCACGGCATTATGGAGGTAATATAGATAGGAAATAAAAGCGGACCAAGGACGGATCCTTGGGGTACACCAGAATCGACATGGCCGTTATGCTGAAACATGGCCGTCATGGCCGTCATGGCGGGAACGCGTCCCGCTGGCATTTCTCTTCGCATCAAATCAGTCGGCGTTTGCATCATTTGCCCGTCAGCGTCGCTACGACGCAGCTTACGGCAACTCCCGGTACTGTTTAGGGCCATGATGCATTACTTCGCTTCACTACTCCGAGACAACAGCACCATCCGCGTTTCTCCTGTGTTCGTTGTCCTGGCGTCATTTCTGTAACGGCTACGATGTCATCAAAATATTTCTGTATCCGGGAATACAACACTTTCATGTTAAAAATGTTTGCACGCGTGCTGCCCATGCCATGCGGTGAAGCAGAAACTCCATTTCAAATTTGCAATTGTCGGTGGCTCCGTGGACGGAGTCTGGCGGTTTGGTACCAGAAGCACCAGTTTGTGCCCACGTGAGGTAACAACGTCTTGTCAATGACTGACTTTGCATATACCAACAGCACGCGATGCGGAAAAACGCGCATTGAGTTAAAAACAAACTCCATGATTGATGCTTGTTGACATCCACTGTAAGTAATCCTTAAAAACAAACTTGTGGTTTATTATCATCTTCTGACTCGCTATTGTAGCCTTGCTTGCAGAAATGATGTGCGATGCGGTAGAATCGTGCCCTGAAAAGTTAAGCCGAGTAGCTGTTGCGCGATAAAAAAGATCAGCACTACGACCATCCTGCATTTCAGCGCTACCTAACCTTTTGGAAATGAAACAGTACAAAACATATTAGAGACTCCGCCCGAATGGACTTTGAATTTCAACTAATTAGCGCCAGTACATCTCCGGACATACCCTCGTATGGAAACAAAACTGACGGACGGACAGCTGGCGGTATATAAGGTCGGTATGAAGCGCTCTCCTCGTCGGAACTGATTTATGGCAACTGGGTGTTTTCTTCTGACTTGCATCGGAAGTTCTTATCGCCGAAAACGGGTTATGTCTGTGGTGAAATCAGGAGCGGTACGCGTTTTTCCAGGATCAGTAGCGGACGCTCGAGGCGCCAGGTAGGCTTGAAGTTGGGCAACTGCGTAGTAGCGCCAAATATGAATTTCTGGATGCAGAAACGAACCCGATACTGTTGTAACTGTTTGTGAATGGTCCTGTGGTAAGTAGAACTACAACACAACCTAGAACAACGGGCGCAAATGCAATAAGACTGCCTATAATCGTAACAGAACTTTGCTAGCAGGCACATCTTGATATTTCCAGCCGATTTCAGGAATTATTACTGTTAGACTGCAGACCTGACGTTTCTTCCTATTCACCCTTCATGCCCTGATAACAAAACACAAACGCTGGTGCAGAGTAATTACGATTGGCGTCCATGGTTCTTTAGTAGCAGTGACGTGAGATGACCGCGCCCCTTTTCCACTCACTGGTAATGCAAACGCGTGTCAAAAATCACGTTCTTGTTGCAAAAATGAAAACCAAACGGATTTTGACCGGGCATTTTCTGAGCTAAGTTCAAATAGCTTTACTTGTTCCAGAAACGCCAGAAACGCTATGATAAGTGGCACCCAAAATATCGTTTACATTGAACGATTTTTAATGGGCGCGGTAACAAAAGAGCTAATCTAAAAAGCGCTTTTCTTGGCATATAGAGATCACTTCTCGTTGCTGAGCAGCAGGAGATCTGTTTAGTTTTATAAAATACCGCAATTTAAGGACAAAGTATTAGCAGTCTGATTTTCAGTCGTTTTGTGGTGCTCGTCATTGTCTTGCATCAATCTTTTTTTGTTCTGTCGATGCAGATTCCTTCTAGTACTACGAAAAGGTGAAGGTCTGCAAGCCAGCCAACATGCACAAGCGAAACAAGCTTCTGGCTAGAAATCTCGCGCAGAAGTGTGAGGATCTGCGCTGATAAGAAGGGACATGGACTTGTCTGCCAATTTGGTTGGTGCAAACGCCAGAGCCACTATGTCCGCCATTTCAATCCGACACGATCAAGTCCTGCCGCAAATCCTTACTCGATTTGCTGTTCTGTGTTACTGCGAATGCCTTCAATGTTTATTTGTTCATAGTTCTCGTAGGAGACGTTGAATTGATCACCGGTCCCCAAACTCTTCCGTTTGAATGTCTCGCGGATGCTATGTCCTGCTTAGAGCAGTTTCAGACCTATGTTCTTTCCAAGCTCACAAGCATTCGTTCCTTGCAAGCCAGCTTGCAACAGGCTCCATCCCACCTTTCGCTACGCATGGACACTTTCGAAAAAAAGACTTGTACTGACCAGTTCGGTGGCTCGCCTAGTTCTGCAACCACCAACGACATAATTTCGGACCTAACGTCTAATCCCAAAGTTTCTAACTTGAAAATGCGACGACTGAGAAGCGCCTCCGGCGTTCTAACTTGACATTTTTTGGATTCCCAGACGCCTACGCTAAAACGTGGGACGAATCCGAGGGCAAAATAGTCTTTTTGCTCCAACAATCTTTCAGTGAACATTAACAGCCATGATATACAGAGCGCGCGCACAGGCTAGGCCATTTTCTCTCCCGGAAGAATCGACCCATTGTTATGAAACTTACGCACTTATTCTTTCAGCTGGACCAAAACTTTGGGGCACGTCTTTAGGGCACGTCATTCTCTATTCGGGAGGATTTCTCGGAACTCACACGACTAGCTTAGAAAGCGCTTCGTCACAGGGCAATCAATCCATCCCTTCCTTCAAAACACGGTTTGATCGGCTCGTAATGGGCGACAAATTCATGTATAATGCGAAGTCCGATAGCGTCGTCGAACTGATATAACAGCGGTCTAAGAGTGTTTCCACGCCTTTACATCGGCAGTCCTATGACTGATCATGTCCGAGTATCCCTACCAACAACCCCACGTTTCATGCTATGTCTGCCATGCTCACAAACATACGCAGCTATCCGCCAAAAAATGAGGATGGGGAGGCCCTTCTTGAGGATAACTGCAGAGACGTCACTGTTTTTACCAAGTCTTGGTTGACCCCCCATGTCGACAATCGCGAGCTTCTTCCCTGCACTTTGTTGTTTACCACGCACCGACGTGACAGGATTGGTCAGAAAGGTGGAGGCGTTCTGGTATTTGTGAAATCCAACCTAGAGCCCAATCTTCTCAGTACGAGCTGTGTAGAAAAAGTTCTTTGCATTCGTATATCTCTCCCTGCATGCACAAACACCCCAATCGCCAGCTATCGCGCACCCGACTGCGACCGCTCTTCCATTGAAGATATTTCCTTAGTCGTCTTTGATTTGGTAACCCGCTTCACACGGGCAAAGCTAATACTTTGCGGAGGTCTTAATTTCCCAGATATTGACTGGGCTAATTTTACAGCCCACACACAGCAGTCTAGGGATTTCTTAGGATTCACTCTTCTTTATTGTTTTACTCCGCCAGTAAATGAGCCAACTAAAGGTTCGAATACGATTGACCTTATTCTCACTTCAAACACTGAAATTATCCAATCTATGTCGTGTGGTAACGGCCTAAGCGATGATAGCAATGTAGTGTTAAACATTTTGAGTCACATAGCTAGGCGCCAACCTCTTAGAAAGTACATGCGTAACTACAATAAAGCTGACTTCTCTCTTATTAATAAAGAACAATTCTACCCCTAATTCAAATAGACTGCGTTTACCAGATTGGTGAATGATGACGAGCTGTTTGAAAAATGAAAACTTAACCCTACTATGCCGCCATGTCCCCCTCGTCTGCATTCGCGGTGACGCGTAGGGTCCCGAGTATTCTAATACCATAGTAAAATCACCACGTACAAAAATGTCTCTTCCTGGCGGCAAAAAAGACTCCCTTGTTCTCAAAATGGGAAAAATATCTCGCCAGCTTAAACGAATACCCTGAAATTCTCAGGCCCTCCAAAAAGAAATACTTGCACAATCACTTCTCGGATATCATACGCACAAAACAAAAGAAGTTTTGGATATTACTTAGCGCTAAAAACTAAAAACACTCACTCCAACAGTATCCCGCTCAGTGACTCGGACGGCTTGCGAAACCCACTGGATCAGTCTCCTAATGTCCCTTTTCTCTTATTTTTCATCTGTATTCACTTGTGAACCTAGCCACGATATTCCAACTTTAGGAAGCTCAGACTATCGCGATATGCTCCGAATTGAAGTAACCACAGAGGGTACCATACAATGCAACAACCTGCGTCCTCAAATACTCCCGTTCTAGAAAATACTCCATAAAAGATAATAATGGTTACCAATACAGTATCGAGCCGCTTTGTCCAAAGTATTTTCACCAGGTCTATTTCTGAAGGCACCATTCCGTATGATTGGAAACTGAGCAAAGTTGCACGAGTCTTCAAATCCAGCCACAAATCTTACCCATGTAACTATCTCCGCAGTGCGCCAACCTTCATCCCATGCAAGCTACTAGAGAACAATTTATTCCCATACTGCTGCTGACCTGTGTAATAAACATTTCTTCTTTTACAACCAGCATGGGTTCCGCCGGGTTGTTTTTCATGTGAAACTCAGCTTTTCTAGTTCATTACATACCTTCACCTTAATCTAGATTCTTTTAAAACAGATTACATCTTTGACTTTTCCAAAGCATTCGACCGTGTCACTCATCAGATACTCATTAGTGAACTATTTTGCTTTGCCTGCACCTGCTGGTATCATCATGGAATAGATACTTTTTAATAGATCGCTCCAGTTCACCACCGTCGCCGCACTTCAGTCACGCACAACCAGGGTAACGTCCCGGGCACCGCAAGATGCAGTTCTCGGACCTGTTTTATTTTTCATATTTATTACTAATTTACCACCTGAAATCTCCTCCATTGGGCTTTTCGCTGACGATTGTGTTCTCTACAAAAACATTTGTACTAAAAATGATCAGCTCCTTCGTCAAAATGATGTAACCCACACATACAATTGCTGCTGGCTATGGATGATAAAACTAAACGTTTCGAAAGGTCAATTGTTGCACGTCACCCGGAACCACTCTCCCGTGAGCTTTACATTCTCGGTTACCTCAACCGACTTATCACCGGTGGAGACCTACCGGTACCTCGGTGTCCTTATTAACAGCAAACTAACCTGGTCTGACCACATCCAAAAACCTGCAGCCGATCCCTCTAAAATCCTCGGGTGCATCCGAAGATCACTATCATGCTCACCTGCTAGAGTCCACAAAATGGCATACACAACCTTCGTACACCCTAAGCTTCACTACGCTTCCGCAATTCGGAACACCCATCAAACGTATTTCATAAATTCTCTTGAGTCTATCCAAAATGGCACAGCCCGTTTCATTTCTTCGCCATACGGCCTACCTTCGATCACTTTCGCTGTAAGTCGTCCATTGGTCTCCCACACTTGTTTGTAGGAGAAAAATTGCAAGGCTCTGTCTTTTTCATAACCTATATTATACAATTCCCGACATACACACCTCATTATCACACCCCCCATTCGCACCTAACGCCGCGTCCATGACTCAATGAGACAGAAGCGTCCGCATGGCTCCACAAACGCATTCATGATTGATTGATTGCAGGGTTTAACGCGCCGACGCAACGCAGGGGATGAGGCGCGCCGTAGTGGAGGGCTCCGGATTAATTTTGACCACCTGGGGATCTTTAACGTGCGCCGAAATCTCGTGCACACGGGCGTTTTTGCTTTTCGCCTTCACCAGAAAAGCGGCCGCCGCCACAAACGAATTCATATTTTCTTCTTACTGCTATAGAGGAGTGGAATAGCGTGCCTGAATCTATAGCAACTGAACGCCACCCTAACGAATTCAAGATGTTATTAACAGTACACGTGCACAACTAGACCCAATGACCAAACAGCGTGTAGTACAACTAAACACAGATTTTAGTGTATAGATCCCATGTATCTTACCTTTTTTTCCCCTTTATTTTTATTCGGGGTTACCCCATGCTCTAATCTGCTTGTTGTTTACACATACTCCTCCTACTGGCGCCCCATGTGATGTTTCCTCCAGAGTTTCTCTCGTGATTACATGTGCTCAAACTGTTGCAGTGATCACTACAACCCCCTTGTGGGAAAACATGGCTTGTGTACCCTCAGCATTTTATAGATGATGTAAATCTGTTCTATTTTCGCCTTCGCTTTTTAAGCCCTTGTTATACCTTGCGGTCAAACGGCTGCTGGGATGAATCGCTTGCTGTTGCTCCCCAGAAAACATGTTGTCTTTACATGTTTAATTCGTTTCGCTTTGGTGTTCCATTTGCTTTTTCCGCCTGTCTTTTGTTCATTTTCTTTCTGCGAACATGTATACGCTGTCATGTTTTTTGCTTTCCCAAATTTGTGCAATCTTCTTGTTATTGCTGTTGTCATGTTTGTGTAATCTTGTTCTAGCTGCTATAATTACGTCGTCTTTTTACTGCTATCGCGTTTTCTCCGTAGTTATCATTTTCATCACAAGCCCTTTTTTCTGCTCCCCTGATGTAATGCCCTAGGCTGTCTATTTAGGAATAAATAAATTACGATAATGAGTCACTGAGAGAAATGGCTGCGTTTTTTGTGGTTGATGTGAATTGCTATATTGTTTTTGTGCTCGACGGGGTCTAGAGAGATTGTGTTTTTGTGCCTTTCTGGAGTTTGCTGCAGCTTTAATTATTGTCATCTTGTAGCTATTGGTGGATTTTCACTGGGAATTCATTATATTTTACTATAAGCTTTTTGCAGCTTCAGACATCTTTGCAGCTTGAGAATGCACTGATCATCCATAATGCTTGTACTCAGGGACGGTGCACTTATCACCTTCGGTAGGGCAGTTCTAATAGTACTTGTACTTTTGTTATTTCCAGCCTGGAACTCTATCAGCGTGTGCATAAAGGAGAATAAAATAAACTGTATTCTCATCAGTTAGTTAATGGCCTCATGGCATATTTGGGCTTTCTTAGCTGTTTACGTAGAGTGAATAGCCCGAATACAGTGTATGGCAAGATTTAAACTGATATTTGCTGCAACAGAATTGTTCTGAATACATTGTGCAACAGGTCAGGACAGCAAGGCGTCAGAAATACACAACACAAAGCATCATCACGTTCACGTTAACCATCAGGACTGCGAGAAGACAGGCACGAGTCTCGCGGTAGAGCATCAGAACTGCAAGAGGACTACGACACACAGCAGGATCACAACGGGACTACGACAAACAGGATGATCACAACAGGACAGGAATACAACACCCGACATAACAACAGAATTGCGAGAGGCAAACAACACACGACGAACATCGGAATGATGACATGAAAACAATACCACAATACGACTGTAAGACACACAAAAATACCACATACAACATACTACAGAGGTTTTCTTGTTATTTTTGATTGGGTAACCACCTATATTTCATCATAACAGGTGCTTGCGTATTTTTGTATACCACCCTTAAATATTTTAACACTTCATGATACCCTCGCATATGCACGTGCTAGCGCACACCTGATCGCTTACTCAGTTGGGCCCACCAGGGTAACTGTGGTCGGGGCCATCACCTTATCATGTTTGTTGCAGAATAGTGGACCTTCTTACGAGCCACCTACGCGCATTTTCCTACAGGAATGACGTCATTTCCATCGTGTAAATGTCCTGCACGGTGGATAAACTACGAGGAATCTTGACTTGTTCGTCATACTTCAAAGAGAAAACTGCAAAAAAGTGAAGGTTACGAGATGTTTTTACGGGACCCTATCTTACCAACTTTAGTATCCATTTCATAAACCTAAATAACACGACAGAGTTTATCCATAGCTAGATGAACTTCCATAGTGCAATATGTTCGTTTTATAGCCTTAGTCATTCTGACTAATCGTTACTCTCAAAAAATGAAAAAAATTTCAATCTGTACTATGTTCTTCAACCCATACCTGTTGCTATCGTGCAGGTGGAATCGACAGAAGCATTGCAGCTGTATGCCGTATAGGCATTTCTTAATTAAAAGGTGGACAAGCAGTTCAGAGGTCGCAAGTATTCAGATGTTTGATGAGGGAGTGTGCACTGGCAAATGATATGTCGGAAAAGCTTTCAACAAGCTGAAACAGTCTGGCGCCGCGATACGGAAATTTGATTCGAGGTGTTGTTTTGTGTTGTGCTGTGTTGTTATGGCACATAAGCAACTAAGGCTATCATGCGCCAAACAAAAGGTTTGGTGTTTTGGGGGGATAATAACCAACTACTTTATCTTGTTTCGAGGCATCAATCCTCGTCGCTGCCAGTGGTTGTTTTTGCAGTTGTCCCAACTAGTCACAATTGATGAAAGGAGAATACTGTTTATGTTTATAGCAACACTTTAAAAAACAGCTCTTCACGTGATTCAAGTAGTTAGGGGGATTGTAAAATTACTGTCACGCACAAACGCACAAATTTTTAAACGGCACTCCATGTTTTACGGGCGCCCTACAACAGGAGCAAACTGCTTTCCTCTATGTAGATGTATTTCTCAGGAGCACAGTCACTATATTTTAGAGTGGTATGCAGTACTCATAAAGCAATGCGTATCGTTGTATGGTGTTCTAAAAAGAGCAATACGGCAACTTGACGCAAGCCCGCAGAAGCTAGCCATACATATGTGCCATCTCTGGGCTGCACGACCGCACGATAGTAGCACAGATACCGAAATAAATCGGCATGTGGCCTGAGTGGTTTGCACGAACACCAATTCTGAACCAGTAAGTTTTGCTAAAAATGGGAAGAAAGTTACACCTAAATCGGTATACGGCGCTAACTTAAGGAAACAAGTTTGAGCCCTAGCTGAAGTTATTGAGTACAAGTACCTCGATGTCACTATAACCAACAAGCAAAGCTTGAATAAGCATATTTGTAATGTTGGCATGTCATTATTTTGTCAACTTGGCTTTTTAAAACAAACTGAAGCACGCTGCTGCAACTAATTAAAATTCCTACAGGGCGGTTATTCGACCTACGTTTATATGCTTCAGTCGTCTGGGAGCGATAAACGAAACCATCGAAGCACTTGACATGATGCCACGGGCAGCCGTTCATTTTATTTACTCAATGTATCGAAGATCTCATTCGCTTGGTAATCTTAGAAGGAACACAGTATTCCCACACGAGAAAAACGTCATATAATCCACGGGATCACTTCTATTTTCCTTTCGAATAACAACGAAGTGTAAAAAAACTTTGATTTGTATCTGAAACCGTTTACGATATTACGAACACGGCACCACCAGACTCATTCATTAGCAATGTATTTCATCAAAACTAACATTTTCGAATACTCACGCTTTCCTCAAAGAAACGACTAAAACTGCCCACCTCAGTCGTTGACCGGCTCTATAATCTCCCTTGATTGTATTGAACCATGACCCACGTCGTGGACGTATGTATTTTTATATTGTTCTTGCGGATGTATTGTGTAGCCTTACTTTCATGCTTCTCCTGCTGCAGCCCTTAAATGGGGCTGCACTGTTCCATAATTAAGTAAAAGAATTTGTCAGAACCAGTTGGCTTCATTCGGCTTATGTAGTACCTGTTAAAAGATGACCGAATTAGTATTGACGAGTTAGCGGAACGGAGAATTCGTGACACCGAAAGCGCAAGGACAAGCGTCATTAAGCTGGAACTATTGTCTGTATGTGGTCTACATTTTCTCCCCCCCCCACCTGCAAAACCAGTTATGTATCTTTGCCGTACAGTCGGCAAAAGGCTTGTCTACAACGCTCAAGCGGCGTGCTCCGGACTGCCGAGGAGACATCTAGTTATAGCACCTGGTTTCAGACCGGCGGAGTGTGAGCATACGCGACCTGTATCAGCGCAATGGCCATGCTCCTGCTCACTGTGTCCGTCACCTTGACTTCTGCACCTTGTTTCGCCGTTGGAAGCGCTGCTTGCGGTGCCGGACCGGGAAAGCAGATCGGAGATCGCTTGTATTTTTTCACGCCGCGCGAGTTTCCCGTCGCCATTAGCTTTGGCGCACACTTGTGCATTGCGTCATTGTTCTGCCAATGCGCTTCGTGGGTATCGGCGCTCGGCTTTGTGCGTCACCGACGCCGGCCCCACGCCAATAAACTCAAGGCAGTGTGCAAGCGGTTATCGACCGATGTCCAGACACTAAAAAACACCGTCAGCGAGGCGTTCAAGTCAATTTTTACTCGTTTTTTACACTTAGAGAGGTGAAATAAGAAACTTCCAGAGCATACTGAGTTTAGTTATTTATCAAATTCCTAACCATATTCCGAACAAATTCTCGGAATTTGGTAGCATAAAGAACATTCAAATATAATTTAGTTTCGCACAAAAAAATTAAGACCGGATGATTCCGCCTATGGGTTCAGGTTCCTAAACGTAACACTGTTAGCCCTTTCCACAAGGCTGATCAAATGAAGCAGAGGTGAAAGCTTTACACTTTGATGGAAAACCTAAATACAACCTAAATATGTCTGAAAGGTCGTGCGCTGACGTCGGTGTTCTGAAGAAGCGGGGGTAGTCGACTGTTCATAATTGCGGTTACGGGTTATACAGTCCGTGCACCCGCTTGAGATGCAAGTGCTAAGGAGGTCGCGCTCGGCATGACGGTGATACTACACACCTAGTACCTGGTTTCTGCTCTACGAGCCAGCTTTAGCTTCTGAATCCTTTCGGAAAGAGAGTCGTAGAGCGCGTCCACGAAACGTGGGTTAGTGCGGAGACGCTCCCACTCTATCTCAATGGCGATCCACAGCTCGTCCGAGTCTGAGGTTGATAGGCCAGGTTGTTTAGACAAATTGGATTTAATCAACCCCCACTGTTTTCTATTATGTTCAAATCAGGGCTTCTGGCAAGCCATGGCAATGTTGGTTTTCAGAGGCTTTAGAAGAGATCTTGAATAACTTCGGCAGGTTGAACTGGCGAGCCACCTTGTTGGAAATGATACAGCTCGTCGGGGAATGGACCATCCAGAACGTATGGCACAAAGACAGTCTGAATTATGTCGGCGTAGGCTGCTGCCTTCATCCGTCCTGTGACCCTGGGGAGCGGTCCTAGGCCTTGGTGGCTGATGGCCTCCACACGGTGACTGTATTCCGCCCGCTGGAGCACGCCTTCCAGACATATTTGTCGTCATACCTATGTGATGGTGGTAAAATGCCTATTGTACCAGCAAGAACTGTGATGCATGTCTAGCAATTAGGCAATACGTTCAGGAAAGAGCGATCGTATATCAATAGAACCAAGAACGCCCGTGTGTTTGAGATTGAGGCGCACATTAAAGATCCTTTTTAAGGTGGTCCAAATTATACCATAGGAGCCCTCCACTACGGCGGGCCTCATCGCCTTAGAAGCTTCGGCGAGTTGAACCTCCCAATCGGTCAATTTTATCAGAAGGCAAAAGGTATTGTTACCGGCATTTATCAGGACGCCGCACCCGTTTTTGCTGGTGCCAGCGGGTGTGGAATGGTGCCTCGTCGCTGAAGACCAAGGCCCTCCACTTATGCACGGTCCAGTCTTCTACAACAGAAGCAAACTCCATCCGCTGGTGCCGGTGCTTTGCTTCCAGTTGGGTCTTTTGTGCAGCCATTTTTCCTTTTATGTCGGCTTCGTGAAGTCTCGACCGGATGAGTTGGGCTGAAATGTCTAACCCTAGCATGTCTCGAATTTCGCGAGCGCTGAGAAAAGCGTAGTCTACTGCCATTGCTACTATCAGTCTATCCTGCTCATCGGTCGTCGTTCTAGGTGGCCTAAAACAGGGAGCACAGGCAAGTCATCCTTCCTTAGTGAAAGCCTGAAACATTTTATTGACAGTTAGCAATGGGCGCCCTGTTGCCGCACGATGTCCCTCTTTGGGACATCGTGCGTTCCATCAAAGCGATGGCGGTTTTTTTCTGGAACAGTTAGGCGCGGTGCCATGGTAGAAACACTTACTGCAGCACAGGTTCAATTGCGAGGTCTATATAACGGATTTGCTGGGCGCACCTTGAACTTCTACGCATTCCAGAGCAAGCCAGCCCCAAGAGCCGTTACCATGATCGGTGACCGCCAGCCACAGATTATCTGCCCAGCGCGAAGTGTGTCAGAGTTGCGAATCAAGTCTTTGACGTAATAAGCGAACAAATACTGCCTGTTTTTGTGACCGGACGTCTTTCGAACAGACATTTACCGCCCATTTTTTGAAATTATTTGTACTTCACCTGCTTGACCCGACTGCATCGTACAATTCACCTAATTCGTAGTTTCTCATCATTCTATCTCCTCTTTCGCTACTGTTTAAGTGCGCAATAGTACATTTTATCCCTCAAATGGGGTAAATGATGTTTTCAAAACAATTGCTGTCTTCACTGTACTGCTCAAGGCTTATCCCCCCCATGAGTCACCACAGCGTGTCAATGTCGGTGCGATATTGATCAGAAAAAATATCTTAATTGAAATGAATAAATAATGGAATATCTGTATTACTGCAATTATTATTAAATCTCGAAAAGTCGAATATAATTTTCCAACTGGATATGGTGAAGAAGGGTATTATGATTGGCGATAAGATGACATCCGTGTCCCATAAATTTAAATACGAGGCCTGCGACTCCCCCTCTACAAAGTTCTTCGTCAATGTGGTGAGGAGGCTTCCATCCTCATGCTCCCTCAAAACTCGTACCGCTTCACAATTTTGCCTGCACAGGTTTTGTCAGTTGTATTTGCGCTCCAAATCCAGGGGAAGCGCAGTGTTTCAATCCCCGTCTCGCTAACGCGGGAAGGAAAACTGCATGAGCAGCTGCCTTTTAGCTCTTAGCAACCTAAGTAGGAACGACACCTGTCATCTTCAGAGAAATAGGTTGCAACACACAAACAGTTCATGTGTAATTTTTTATGCCAGTTTCTACTGACATTAAAAAGAAAAATCATTCAAACATTTACGTTGTGTTCTACTCTATTTTAGCGCATTTGGTTTACAATCGTGTTCCGGTATACATTGCCGGAAGTTTTAAAACTCAATTTATACAAGAGAGTTTTTTTCTGTATAAGTGGAAGTGAGCAAAAATAAATGAAAACGCGTCGCTGACCGTGTAATTGAGTGTTAGACATCGGTCGATGACAGCTTGCACACTGCCTTGCGTTTTTTGACGTCGGCCCGTCGGCAGTGACGCGGCAAGCCGAGCGCCGATACCCGATAATGGTGCACGCGATAACCACGCAGCAAACTGGCACAATGATGACCCAAGGCACAACTGTGCGTCAAAGCTAACGCAGACGGGAATCTCGTGCGGCGCGCGCTAATGCAAGTGATCTCTGATTTGCTTTCCCGGCACGGCACCGCAAGCAGCACTTCAAACGGTGAAAGAAGGTGCGGAAGCCAAGGCGACGGGCACATCGAGCCCTGAACCGGCCATCACGCTGATACGGGTCGCGCTTGCTCAGACTCCGCCGGTCTCAAACCAGGCACTATCACTAGTGGTCTCCCGTAAACTCCGGGGCACGCCGCTGGAGCGTTATACAAGCCTTTTGCCGACTGTACCACCACTTCATGTCGTGAGGTTCCCATTGCTCAGGAAGTGCTATCAAACAAGCCCACCACGCCGTGCACAGTACGCGCGCAACGTATGCGAGGCTACCCCAAAACGAGCCCTAAACAACCGTGGCTGAAGCAGACGACCAATTAAGCTGAAATGCGCCTGGCCATGGCTATCGGTGGTAGCAGCAAGCGCCGCTGCATGACGGAATATAGAATCACTCGCCCCTTCTCCTAACGAAGGCCATGGCTTAACGTGGAGCTTTCTCAGGAGGGATTCCTTGAATATCGACTCAGTTTGAACTGACTGTCAGGGGTTTAGACTTTTAAACGCAGTGGATTCGAATTTAACCCTTCGCCATTTGACTTCGCAAGAAAAACACTCCGCGTTCGGTATTGTCGTTGTACAAAGAGGTGCACGATTTTCCTGTACTTTTCCCTTTCATGAACCCCTGTCAAAACCCAAACAGCCCTTAGCGTGTTGAAGTAGGGCAAGCGGATAGACGTCGGCAGGTACAATTCCGACCACGGAAGCGTTTTTTTTTTTTCTTTTTATCCCGACCTTCATCATCGACCGGGAAACGGGGCCTTCATATATGTAGTCTTTGAGGCGAATTACGATAAGTGAGACAGAAAGCGCCCTTTTTAAAAACAGAACCTGTTTTCGTTGATTCACCGCGCCCTAGGTTGATGCCTTGTGGTCGTCCGCTACTACGCGACCGCGCAATGCACACGATAAATAAAGATGCATGATTCATTTCGTCGCAAATGTCAGCAGGAGAGCACCCAAGCGCTGCACCAGAAATTAATCAAGCATAACCAGCACCTTAGCGAAAGTGAGGGCCAAGTGTGGGGCCCCTCGAGACAACGTTCAACGTCCACGCCGATAGCAGCACCGCGGTGGTTCCCTCCAACCACTCCGCTGCCTGCGTCGTGGTACGTTCACTTCTACTGAGATAGTACATAATGGTCCATGTAATCCAATCACAGACGACTTAACGAACTAGAGCATTTCTATCGATATAAAATGCAAAAATGAATAAGTTATCGCTTCGCAGCGCTGTCGCCGCTGTGGTGATCCAACAGGTATGCCTTGGTGGGTGTCAACAGAAAGCCTGGGAATGTGGTTCCACTACAGTTGCGAATGAAAGCTGTGAAGCCTGGCAGGCACAAGGCCTACGAAGGGTGGCCACAAAAAGTTACATGTACTGGCCAACGAACACAAATACGCATCCTGCTAACTCAACAAAGGGCTCTGCGACGCAAGGTGTCCTGCCCAGAACGTTTGCGTGAAGGCCGTCTGACATGCGCTAGCTGTAGCTAGGAAGTCTTTTACGCCGTCGTCGGGCGCTGGGAGGCGGACCCGAGTCCATTTAGTACTCACTACTCCAGGCTACAGATAACGGCATAGCGTCGGACGAAGACTATTGAAAGTGAAAGATAGTCTGGTAATAGGTAAGCAACGTTCACATCTAACTTATAACCTTATCTTTCATATCTCCGCCTTCAAACAGCAAAAAAATGCTTTGAAAGACAGATGCAAAGGCTAGTAAGAGACAAAAAATTATAGTATTAGGTGCCACAAAAAGAGGTGCGATAACGTAGCTGCGAGCTAAAAAGCAGGCGTGGGCGGATATTGTCGCAAGGATTAGTGATGCATACCCATACGACACGTTTTCTAGAAATGAAGACTCACTAATTTCCTGGTTCCCACACGCCACTGCCCATCCACCGAACAACGGCCGCTCGATGGAAACCAGGTCCACCGAGCGGCCGTTACCGAGCCCTGAGGATGCAAGGGGATTGATGTATTGATTATGAGGTTTAATGCGCCGGCGCCACACAGGTGATTAGTCACGCCGTAGTGGAAGGCACCGGATTACTCTTGACCACCTAGCGATCCTTAATCTGCGCCAAAAACTCTAACACACGTGCATTTTTGTTTTTCGCGTCCATCGGAAATGTAGCCACCACAGCCGTGAATCCAATCCCCGTCTCTAAGCTCAGCAACACAAAGGCTTAGCAAATGTGCTGCCGCGGCGGGTACTGCGCAAGGTAATTCACGCAACGGTACACATTAGCCACTGTTCCGCTTTTCGCATCTTTAACAAAGGTAAACGCGCTGTTCTCGTATCCCAGACCGCTTTTATTTTAACAGAAGGAATGGCCGCGTGCTCTTTTTCGTAGCAAAAGAAGTCTGTTCACTCACATCACTATTAGCAGAAAGGGTTCCGTGGAATCTCCGTGTGCCGCAGCTTGTTGCGAGGTAGAGATAATACCGGACAAGCGGGCTGGTTATCCACTGGAAAGTGTTCTCTACTACACACAGCAGGGAAACTAAAGACACTGCCGCGAAGGGTGACACCGATGACCCAGTTTACCAACCGGGAGCCGATGCACATGTGCGGGCGAGACACCCCGACGACAAACTGCGAAGACAACCCCACCGCGCGATTAGTTTCCAGGGCCCCTATTCTCAACCATACAGTTTCTTAGTAAATACAGTAGAGAGGAAACTGCGCCTGGTAAGCCATGCCTTCGTGGGGGTTCATGGGAAGACCCCCCTTTTTGGCTTGGGCTTGGCATGACAATTGGGTTCTTAAGCGGTTTTGGGGATTTACTTTCTTCATTATGCATTAACACGTTTACGATCTACAAAGGAAGCCGAAATCCTGCCTGTTCTGCGGCAGCCGTGTTCGGTGAAACAGCAGGCAGTGCGTGATCGCACCTGACGTTGCTCATGCCGCAGTCGAAGGACGCTTGACTGAGCGGGTAATATGCCGCCGCGAAATTTGTAGCCGGCGAAAAGAAGAAACAAACGTATTTCGACGGAGACAAGATACGACCTATACGGGCGCTTGTATGCGTCCTATCTTCTCATCGTCCACGACTGTTTAACGCCACGTTTTTTTTTCTTGTTAAAATAGCTGACGGTCGGTGCACCGGTTCACCACGAAGACAAAGTTATCATAGGCACGCTCAAAAAACTTTCGAACCTCTTCAAATTACTTTTTATTTGAAATAATGGTAAAATTATTAACATCCGGGTCTAACATGGGTCCCCCTCCCCCGCACAAATATTAAAAATTCTCGTAACTACAACCTTGGCCTGCGGAATAGCAGGCACAACCGTTCCGGCAATACTACGGTTTACTTCCTTTTTCCTTAGTTTAAAACAGCTTGTTTTTATTTTACATATAAATAATTGCACACTATTCTTCACATTTGTGTTGCACTTTGTTTAATTTTGCGGTAACAAAAATGTTTCAATCCAAGCCAATGATGACAATAAGGTGAGTGCAATGTATAATGGCGGTCCATGACGACACAGATGGCCTTGACGTGAGCCGCATAGACACTAGCGCCAGATTCCTCTCTAGTGTACATTGTAAGAAACTCTAAATTTTCGACTGCACTAATTGCCGGCCAAGCTGAGAATTTGCCGGAAGTCCTTTCTGGTTGGCTTTCAATTTTGGTCACGCGCTTCCGGTTGACAAAGTGGTTGTGTGTGATGTCGTCATTTTGACGTTTTATGACGTTTACGGGCACCAGTTCTAAAGTTCGCCTTATTTCTCTTTACTGAAAGCGCATAATTCTTGGCCGGCAATAAAAAACCAGACTAAAAGCACTAGACATGACAACGTATGCATGTCTTTGCTATCCAACAAGAATAATGTCTGTAATACACGCCCTCTCTGTGATTGGCTGAGAAGGCATGAAGCAATTTAAACATTTGGCGGGAACGATTACGTCATGCATTGGCAACTTCAGCATGCGTAAAAGTGACGTATGGCTGCGAAACAGCAGAGTCCTTCAATGCTTCTCTGGTCATAAAATTCCCAGCAAAGTTTCGTACGACGACAGAGGCTATCGCGAGTGGCGCAACCGCAGATCGGAGGGCATCGGGCGGCCGCCGCTGCTGTGTAGCCAGACCGGCAGGCAGGAACCCAGTAACACCATGCCAATTCACACCAAACGTTTTCGCCACTCACAAAATGATAATTCTGTTTGAGCGGCCCACGACACGTAAAGCGAAAGCGCACTGCTGATAAGGCAGCGAGCGTCTGTTTTATCTTACTCCGTTGTCCGTTCCCTGCCAAACGCGGTCTGACAACGCCTCTGGCTGCCCTCCGATAGGGCGCCTACATGCGCCGCGCCTTCGTCGTTTAGGGTGGTGCCACTCTTAGACACAGCTCGTGCCGCCTTCCGCCGTCGGGCAGCGTTGCCAGCACACGTTGCCATAGTAACGGGGCAGACACGGCGCCATGTTGTACCCCAGTCGGTTCACTGCCGCCGTGTGCGCAGGGCTGCGTGCTTGCCGCCTGTAACTCGCGGTGACTTTTGTTGACCACGGGAAGCTTTTCATAACCATGCCAGCTCGGTGAACGTGTTGGGAGTTGTATGAGCACCAAAAATGCTCGGCTGTTGCGTTCCGCAATGTACAAACCATTGCAGAAAAGGCACACGGATTTTCCGCTTCCCGGCCAGCCCGAACCGAAGAAAGCGCTGGCTCGTACAGGTGAAAAGGGACTGCTGGGAGCCCACTGGTGCTTCTCGTGTTTGCGCTGTGAGTATTGCACTTCGCGTCATGTTTTTCGCACGCGTACTTGCAGCTATATTCTATTATGTAAGTGCTATGCACCTGCAACGCTTTCAGCGAGCGTCGTCGTGTCCTCAACGTCTCCTCCGTCGCCGCAGCGCCGTTGCGCACCGGTAGCGGAGGCCATGGCCTGTTTTGATGGCTTCCAGAGACGGCTGCGCGTAGCCGAGCGGCAATTTAGCGTGCGAATGCAGCATGCGCGCAAGTGGACGCTTTGCGTGGTTCGATTATGCCGGATGACGCATGCATGAAAAGTCAATGTTCAAAACAAAGCCTGGTTACAAAACATCCTCGAAAGGCCCGGACCGTTCACGCTTGCTACAAAAAAAAAAACGCGATTCTCGTCACTGCGACAAAACTTGGTCGAGACCAAGCGACAAAAGCGGTCACTGAGCGACGGCCAAATCTTCGAACACGCTGCGATTCAGAGTTCCGCAATCGATTTTGAAGCTGCCGTGGGCTGGATATTCATCGGGTCACCGAAAAAATTGGCTGGCGCCCCGTAGGCTTTGTGAAATCTCTCCCTCTACCATAGACTCGCCTCGTAGGTGTTGTGAAATCCCCCCACCGTAGACGGGCAATTGTTCACTGCGTTGCTTGTGCTGATATTCCGCTCCGCGCGGAGGTGGAATATATGATTGATTCTTTCTTGCAACACTGCCAAACTGCGTATGAGGGGTCACTTAAGTCTGCAAAGATTTCTGTGGCGACCCGCCCCATAAAAATTCCCGTACTGGAATTAGAGGGCATAATGAATTTCCATTCCAAAAGATAAAAAAACGCGCGAAAGCGAGAATTCTGCCTCGCGAGCGAGTAATTCAAATGCAATATGTGGTTTTAAAATATTGTTTAGATTGACTTTTTTTGTTCTAGGCACATTTTGAAGATTCAAGTTTTGAGCAGCACCGACTAGATGGATTGAAAAGGCTGAGGCCGGATACTGTCCAAACTCTCTTTCCCTATCGTGGTAAGAACATATCTGAACTCGTTATACAAAGCCGTAAAATGGACACAAATTTAATTTTCCTTTGAATTTGTGACTCTAGTTTGGGTCTTTCAGAGAAAAGACAAACTCATCTAAATGCATTGCCTCATTTGCACTGCGGCATTTCGCTCTTATTTTTGTTTACTCGGAACATCTATAAGGAACAGTAATATGCTTTGTGTGGTGCAGACCATACCAGAAGGTGCGTGATAACATTTTGCTCGAAATTTTTAGTCTGCAAAGCGCAAATAAGTATTGGAACTGTTTGCTGAGTGAGAATGCATAGGCAAGCATGTTATTGTAGTAATGTTCGTACGTTTAATTTTTTCCAGCTGCTCCAAAACACCGGAAGTCCCCGAAGAAGCGCACTTCTGCCATGAAACCTGCGAATTCGTCTAACACCAAACGTGTTTGCACATCTGGAGACATTCCACAGCTGCCTATGGATCCTTGCGACATAACGAGTTTTGAGCACGGTGTTCAGTTGAGTGCTCATATTTCAGCAGCCGTTTTACAGCCAGATGCTCTTCCTCATGACACTGCTGAATTCGCGAGAGGTGATCCTCCAGAAGCCCACTTGCTGTGACGTTTGCCCCTTAACTAGGCAGCAAGCATCAATACCAGCGATCCTGAGTCCAGGCTTGCTCACGCATTGGGAGCTTTCTCATTTCCTCTACCGCCTACAAACAATCTAGAAAGTGATGCGGACAGTGCTGCCGATTGTAGGTGCGAGTGTACACAAGGTAAATATAAATGATAGCGAAGGTTCGGGCAAAAAGCGGTTCAGAACCTATCGCCAGCGACATCAGCATGGTGGCTTATGGGAGTGGCGATTGAAGCGCGACTAGGTGAGGAGGGAACAAACACTAGTAACAAAAAACCAAGTTTTGTTCAACAATAAAACAAAATTATATTTTACGAACTATATTTATTTCTGAATCACATTTATTTAGGCACAGTGTATAAATAATTTATAAAAATGCCGTTCATTCTCAAAAATCTTTTTTGTAGCGCCCTCTCAAGAATGGTCATAGCTTTGTGATGCAGTCCTTGTAGTGATCGGAAAGGCGCTCCTAAAGTTCGTCTGCTAGGAAACGCCCCTCGCGTGTTTTGGTGGTGCGCATTTGCATTCGTTTTTCCTTGTTAATTTGGTGTGGACTTAATTTTTGCTGTGCGCGGAGTGGCGAGGTGCGTTGTATCGTCGGTGAACACGTGTAGTACCGTGCCCGGCAGGCACGGTGAACTACGGGACGATGCTACCAACGGTTGGAGTGGAGCGCTTTCGTCGGTACCTACAGAAACGATGTGCTGTACAAGTTGCAACAGCAACTCCCGTACACCTGGCGTTTTACTGCACCATTTTCCTCTCATTTCCACAGGTAACGCGAAACTATTGTACTGTTAATATGTGCACGGGGGTTGTGTAAGGGGACGTGGTGGTGCTTCGAAAAAAATGGGTCTAAAGCTTTGTTATGTCACAGTTATCTCTTGATTTCACCTCAGGCTGGCTCAGAGCAAGTTGTGTCAATTACTCTAGGACTTCTCGGCGTAGTCCTAGAGTAATTCGAATTTAAACGAGTCGCTTTAATTGTCTATCTCAGTGTCTTCTCTATTGCATTACAACGCTTGTAGCGCTCGTTTCTTCCCGCACTTGTATGCGCAAGCATTATTTCCATCGCAGTACTGTGTTGTGCTGCTCCGTGCTGCGCTGCTGCCAGATCTTTCCTGCTATGTGCTTTTACATACTGCCGTCGCTTTCGTTTGCATTGATCCATTTTTCGTCTTTTTACTTATCTGTTGCGACACTTGCCTAATAATGCAACCAGGAAATTGCAGGCGTGAATGCTGAGTGAACTTCTGTAGAAACCCTTGTCTACTTGATAAGACGCCGGGACAGCTGCAGTGTGCTCGCTGCACTTTCGTGAAAACGGCCCGGTTTTCTACGTCAAGATGCAGTGCCTAGTTCTTTTCTCTTGTGTCGAAGTAGTTCTGCTGTTGACGCTTTCATTGCTCGTAATGCTATGTGTTACGGGTAAAGTCACTTTTTCGGCGTGTAAGGAAAATCATAATGCATGTAGTGCCCACGAACATTTTGTACTTATATTGTATACGTGCTCATTTCGTGCAGTGTGGTAAATTTGTTTTATGTTCATCCTGGAATAAAACTCAAATGTCTTGATTATAGCATGACTTTGCATTATTTCTTCTCTTAGAACAGAAGTACACAATTAAACTGAGCAAGCATTAAATAACCTTGATCTATACTTAAGGCACGCACGCCTACCTGCGTATGTGCTACGCAATTAAACTTAGCAGTGGCGTTGGTAGAAATTGGTATCGGGGTAAGGAGTGGGCACGTTTTTTATATAAAAGGGGGGCCGGGTAGAGTGGTCAAGTGTCATTTTGGGCTCTGTATCCCAAGGCAGAAAAAAAAATTCCGGTCGGGGGGGGGGGGGGTACGTTTGCCACCCGCTGCAATCCAAATAAACAACTGATTGCTTTTATACAGCAGTGGAAGGCATGAATACAGAATAAAGGTTCAGAGAAGATGCAAGATGCTTTTATAAACCCCGAGGCGAATCATACGACAGTATGCTAAAGTGCGTTTCTCTAGTCACGACTATAAGCTGGCGTTGACTTGAAGCACACACGCCAAGGGCTCGCCAACTTGCGTCAGATGGCAATGACATGAGCCCTCAGCGACCAGAGTCCTGCTGAGGCTATTTTGAAGTCAAATTTTCCCGCTAATGCCAACAAAATGACGTCACTTTCTGACCGGATCTTGCGTCACATCCTGTTTAGTTTTTGTTCCGCCGGAAGTGTTCTCTCCTCACACAGATGGCGCTAAGCCCCATGAGCAGCTTAAGAGCCGCCATTTTCTGAACGTATGGGCTTCTATGGAAGCTTCGCTACCAGTTATATTTACCTTGGTGTACATCCGTGTGTGTGCCCCTGCCATTTGTTCCTCCAGCCAATGACGCAGACAGTACTGGTGATTTTGGGTGTAATCATGAAACAGTAGCCGCCTCTCCACCACACCTGTCTGCCAACAATCTAGCAAGCGACACAAACGCTACTCCAGGTGCATCCGTAGCCATTCTGAAACAGCTAACTCCCAACACCGTAGCAAATGATGCAGGTCTCACTCCTCCACAAGAGAAGTCAACCATGCCAGCTGCATTTATGTTTGGAGGCAGCACAACTCCCACATTGTCGATGTTGCATCGGGAAAATTCCGAGCGCCGGAAAAAAACGCTGACTTAAGCAGAAGGTGTAAAAACTTGGTAAAACTGTATGAGCAGAAGAGATCAAAAGTACGTAGTCTAAACAAGAAACTAAGGTTACTTCAGCAAGAACTGAACGCATTTAAATCATCGACATTTCTTGCTGCATATCAAACGAAGGCTCTAACAACAAAAGGCAGTGTTCGCAAGTGGTCAGTTCAGACTATACGCGTAGCTCTCCAAATAAAGCACGCATGTGGTACAACAGGCTACGAATTGCTCAGGTCTCTGTCATACCCACTGCCATCTAACCGGACATTGATTCGAAGATTGCAAAACATTCGCTTTCTGCCTGGTGTACTTACTGAAGTGCTGGATGTTCTAAAGCGTAAGGCAGAAACAATGGAAGACATTGAGAAAAATTCCGTCCTCTTCATGGAGGAGATGGAAATTAGTCAAGGGTTTGAAGATGACCGCTCTCTGGATTGCTTTTTTGGGGGTACGACACTTCCAGAGTCAACTGACAACGTTGCAAACCATGCCCTCGTGTTTCTGATTGGAGGTCTAAACACGAGGTGGAAACAGGTCATCGCTTACCACTTCACTGGTCGTTCTACTGACGGAAGCCTTTTAAAAGAGCTGATATTTCATTTAATTGCGCTTTGTTCTGAGGTGTCCTTGAGAGTTCTTGTTGTAACAAGTGACATGGGAAGTGCCAACAGGATAGTGTGGCAGCTGCTGGAGTTTTCAAGCCACAGGCACTCGCAAACTGTCTGCTCTATACCACACCCTCACTTGGATGGTAGGGAGCTGTATTTCATGGCTGATCCTGCTCACGTTTTGAAAAACATACGTGGGCAGCTTCTCCGCTCAGGAAGTTTTACCCTGGGGAAGGAGACGACAGAGGAGCATTGCATCCCAGGAAAAACTGTTAGCCTTGAACATGTTGAGGCTGTTCTCAAATATGATAAAAAATGACCTGAAATCGCTAACAAGCTGCATGTGAAAAACAAGATACACCGGCTATGCGCTACATCGAGCTCCACGCACGAAAAATCGCGTATTCGCGCGCTTCTACGTACAGCTAGTGCCTCCAAAGGAGGCACTGGCAAGCTTTTACCAAGGACGTGAATGCCGCATTAAACGAATGATCCCACGATCTCAACTGTTCCCAGCAGCAGGAAGTTTTTGAAAGCTGCTTGGCAAGAACCACTAACCACGCACGATCGTTTCGAAGCAGGTCTTTCTAGAGATATCCTCTTCCCGCCTCCGGCGGGAAGAGGATATCTCTAGAAAGACCTGCTTCCGGCTCCCTAGAAAGACCTGCTTCCGGCTCTAGAAAGACCTGAAATGCCGGCTCCCTGGGTCGGTACGGGCACTAGGGCACCAGTATGGCGGCCCGTCAAGTTTGGCAGCCGCCGCAGCCACCGTTAGGAAACCTTGGACTCTGCTGTCGCCACCCTAAACGACGAAGGCGCGGCGTATGTAGGCTCCCTACCCTCCGATCAACACCAGCGCAGCGGCGCGGCACCGTACGAAGCTCTCCCATAGCATGACGGCGAGGTTTCATGACCAGAAAGGCATTGAAAGACTCTGGTAACAGCTCGAGAATGGTGGCTGATTTTGTCGCAAAACGGCAAAAAATTTCCCTCGACCTTCGAAGTGGCAAAATGTTTTGGAATTTGCAGAAGTTGCAGTATCGTCTAAGCAGCAGGTTATTTTTACATTGACAATAAGTAATTATACTGGGATTCGTTTTAAACATAAAAACATAAATTTGCTGTAACTGTGCATTTTTTATTTTCCAAAAAAATGTTTTTGCTATGTCTGATATACCTCTATACTTCCAGAAAGGAGAGAAAAAAGAACGCGAAAATGTCGGTTCCTTGCCTCGTCGCCTTGATCGAGTGGGAGCTCGATCAACTTGTTTATCGGCTTCACAAGGTTGCTTTTCTGCTCTCTGCGGATGCATTTCAGCATCAACACCGGTTGACGAAAGCGCTGGTTCATTGGCGGTGTGAACGACTGCGGGGCGAGCTCACCTGCGTCCAGCGAAGAACTGCTTCCTCTCTCCCCGTCGAGCTGAATGTTTTGTGCGTGCTTCGTTTCTTTGCCACGGGTAGCTTCCAGGGCATGATGGCAACACATGACCACTTGGCGACCACCAAGTTTACTGTCAGCCGCTGCATTCGGGCTGTTGCTCAAGCCACTTAAGACTGCCTGGTCGAAGAGTGGATCGCGTTTCCTCCAAATCGGGCAGCTGCGGCTGCGACGAAGGCAGCCTTCGCTCCTACAGACGACCGGTTCGACGGGTGCATCGGTTGGGTTGACGGCACCCTCATCGCGATTAAAGCACCTTCCTCAAATGACCCTGACATCAACAAGGCGGCTTACTTTTGTAGAAAGGGATTCTACGCGTTTAATGTAATTATGGTAAGTCATCTGTAGCACTGAATGGTGAAAATGGTTCCTAGGTTTGGAGGCACCGTTTATAGCAAAATGTGAGCAAAATGTCATGCCTTCATCGCACACTTCCATTATAAGAAAGCAATCACCGCTCAAAGACCTTTCCTTCAAGGCGAGCTAAGCCAACGATTTGTGAGGATAAGAAAAGCATGCCTTGCTTGCTTGGCATCCGCTAATAATAAATTTTGCAACTCAGTCCTTACCCGACCACTGCAGCGGAATAGTGTGCAGCTCTTGACATTCGTTGACAACAAAATGTGGAAACGAAACTTGTGGTATGCACAAAGTGTTAGTAGGGTTATGCAACATCATGTCAGAATTTTTGTTCCACCTTAGAGATGTCGGTTTAAGGACCATTATTGAGGATGGCTGATTCAGCGAGATGTGCCTGATGGGATTACAAGAAATTGCCTCAATTAAAGCAGAAGTATATGGCTATAGCCACAACAAATACATGTCCATGCTGCCTAGCTCACCTAAACATGCTGAAAAACTGCCACCATTCAAGCGATTCTTTTTTTCACAGTCGTGCGATGCTGAAAAGCGCATCACCGCTCTGGGCCCAACTTTCTCTGGCTCAGTGCATGAGTCCTTCGCCTGGAAAGCCTCCTCGCTGCATGAGGAATTCGTCGGAGGGAGGCTTGTTCAACCGGATAAATACTTACTTGGGGAATGCATACACAATTACTCGAAGAAGATTTATTTCATTCAAAAGGAGGACTGGGAACAGACAAGACATACAGCACCAGTCTCGTTTTTTGCCGTCGTTTTCCCTAATGCACTAAATCTTCCCATAATAACGAAAAACACATGTTTCCGAAGCATACGAACTTCATGCTTGTGAAACTTGTGCCTTCGGAGAACACTGTTACCAGGCCACCAAGCTCAGTAGAAACATAGAGCAAGGCAAAAGAATTTTTATTGCGAAAAGAAAATGCTTCCCAATGAAGCTTACAAATACAACACAGCATGGTCATAATAGGGCAGGCCCTCTTAAGCAGCTTTCAAAGTAATCAAATGGGCTTAATTTAGGAAACAGTTTGAAGTTTTTGAATTCATGAAATGCATTGACAAAAAAAATTCTACATGTGAAAATATGAACACCTGAAATCAGCGTGGATCCTCACCTTAATGCTGACAGAATGGAAAGCATCACGATGCACAATTTTGTAAGCAGCACGTCGCCGTGTGAGGTTTTCCCGTTAATAAATGAAGAGGGTTGTTCAGCGCTTAACAGTAGTTCAACATGAACGAAGGCAAGCTGAGATTTATTGGAGAATATGCTTTCCAAAGTAGTTGCCTAGAAATTGGGGTAAAAACATCTGCCTTGCTGTGAAGGTAAACATTTCGTTTAACCTAGAATCCGACCTATTCATCCTTACAGACAAATTACGAATATTTGATGACGACTTGTAATTCTCTTAAACACATTTCAAGAAATGTGCCTTGCACCATTGCTCAGTGAGCACATTTGTCTGTTCACTGCACATTTGTGTACTTTTCTGTCTTTCAGTTCAGGTATTTTCACCTAAGCAGATGTGCATATCTGGCGTATCGGTGCAGGCTAATGTATTTTGGTGTAACAAATGTGGTTAAGGATCACAGACATACAGGGGACCAACAATTTGCACTGAATAAACTCCAGTCTTATCACAGCCCTACTGAAACGTTCCAAATATACAGAAATATGGGAATGTGGTGTTCATACGGGTTACACCGCCCCCAAGCGCACCGAAAGTAGATGTTAGTATAAAAAACAGGGGAATCACATTAGTTCGCGCAATAAAAACGTTTGGCAGAGGTTTTGAGTTTTTATCTTATATAATAAGCAAAATGACGCTCCGTATGTTTTCCGTATACTCCGTATATACGGAATTCATATGGACAATGATTCGGCTGTTCTAGTAAACTTACAGGCATAAAATCGCAGTCAAATTTTTGGATAAGTATGCACTATTTTGTTCACCTCTGTTCTTCAAAAATATTCCGTGTTTTGTGGCGGCTTTGTGCCATTCTAGGAAAGTACTCCGTTTTCCCATATTTCCGTATATACGGAACCTTTCAGGAGGGAGCAAGCTCGTTCTGCCATTAAATAAATGAATGAACAAACATTGGAGAGCTACCAAGTTTTCTGTGGGAGTACAGATATCCGTCTTGCCAGCCATGTCATTCACATGTAACCATTCAAAAATCCTGGATGTTCCTGAGGGGTAACAGTTCTGTACTGGCGCAGGTGGCATTCACACCCCTGGTGAAGTTTTGGCGCTGCCTCAGTTTCTGTTATTTCATGGAAGAACATGTGCTACAAAAAACTTGCATGTAAAATGCGTTCTCAATGTTTAGGTAGTTCGGCAGTCGGTGCTCTTTAGATCTATGTCTATTTACAGCAAGGACTTCATCTTTTGTACCTGTATCCTAAAGAGCTCAGTAACAAACTTTTCAGAAGACATATTTTACGCACATTTATGACATAGTGTATCTGACACTACACTTATTGAAATATCAACCTCCAAGCTCCAACAAACAAGTGGATGAGCCTATCCAGTTTGAATAGGCAGCAGGTTGCGAGGCAAGTCATCGTGGGCGGGTGAAGTGTTAATAAATTGACTTGCTCCCCTCACAGACATCGGTGAAGCTCCTAGGCATGCTCAGGTAAAATAAAGAACAGAAAGCTGCGCTCGTCACGCCTGCACACCAAGAAGAAGCAGGAGTGCACTCCTTGAAACGTTTGTGTATAATGCAATTCGTATGTTAACGCTAGCAGCAGCTTTGCTCGTGCATAAGCACACAATAGTTTTATGTTGTAAACACAGTCTAGTGGATGTCCTTGTCACCAGTTTGCCTGAAGCGGCCTCCTTGGCACTTACATGGCAGGCGGTGGTTTCCCTGATAGAACATCTCACTCACATACTGATTGGGAGACTTGGAAATTGATGACCAACCCCCAGGGACAGATTTTCTTCTCTTCGTTCTGCACACGCTACACATGGTGCCATCACACCGGCTTGCCTGGTAATGTGGGAAATTGTGGCAGACTGACTTTTACGTTCGCAGTCCTTGTGATACATCCTAATCTGTTTGCCGCACAGGTGACAGTGGATACCCCCTTGAGCCATGGCTCGTAACCCCAGTGCACTCCTTGAAACATTTGTGTATAATGCAGTTAGCATGTTAAGCTAGCAGCAGCTTTGCTCGTGCCCAAGCACACAATAGTATTTGTTGTAAACAAAGTCTACTGGTAGTTCTTGTCGCCAGTTTGCCTGAAGCGGCCTCCTTGGCACTTATATGGCAGGCGGCGGTTTCCCTGATAGAACATCACACTCACGCACTGATTGGGAGACTTAGAAATAAATTGATGACCAACCTCCAGTGGCCAATCTTCTCTTCCTTCTGCATACGCTGCCCATTGTGCCATCACACCACCTTGCCTGGTAATGCGGAAAATTGTGGCCGACTGACTTTTTTGTTTTCAGTTCTTGTGATACATGTTAATCTGGTGGTCACACAGGTGACAGTAGATAGCACCGGAGCCAAGGCTCGTAACCCAATGGCCTGGTGACCACGCAGCGAGGACTCTAGCAGCCAGTACTCCAGCAGCCAGCAGCCGGTCGGTTCTGGAGTGCTGCATTGGGCTGCTGAAAGCTACGTTTCGGTGCCTGCAAAAGTACCAGACACTGCACTATGCACCGATCACGGCAGTGACCTTTGTAGCAGCCAATGCAGTGCTCAACAAGCTCCGCTTGCACTATGAGTGCCCCGAACCCGACACTACTAGGCATGACGAGAGGGGCGCCAACGGTGAGGAAAGCACCGATGATGAGGAAAGCACCGATGACGAGGAAGTTGCCAATGCTGAGGAACGAGAAGGGCCAGCAGGAAGGCACGACCTGGCAGGGAACAACGGGAGCAGTTGCGCTGCAGATTCTGATGTAGCCACAACTCATCCCAGGCTCTTGATGTGGCCGCTGCGTCTTCGGCACAGCCAAGGGATGCTTGGGAACGGTGTTGCTGCTCCGTCTTCAGCACAACCAAGTGGTTCTGGGAAACGGTGTTGCGTACTGGGGAACTTTGCTGGTGGGGCTGCTCCACCTTCAGCACGACCAAGTGGTGCTGGTGTTGGTGTGGCTGCTCCATCTTCGGCATGGCTAAGTATTGATGCCTTGGTCCGTGTGCGTCATCAAGGTCCAGTGGGATGACGTGGACTGTAGTTGCATGCGTCACTCAGTCTGCACCTAAAAGTACAAAAAGTAGGTACTTAAATGCAAGATAGTTGGTGTCACCTAATAATGCGAGAGCAAGCACAGGTTTAATCAGCATGATGAGCTTTGCTATCGTATCTTTACGTCTGATAAAAGTAAACTATAAAAATACCAATGTGTCGAGATTTTGGGGGAGGTTGAAGCTCGCAACAAGGTCAAAAATTACCGGAAACCCTTCGCTACGGCGCGCCTGATCGCCCAGATCTAGCTTGGCACGTGCAACTCCTCTAATTGTTTAATTATGTAACATTGCTTTGGAAGGTCTGTAGTTGGTGATTTCCCTGCCTGTGTTGCATATTAAAGCTAATAAAAGAGCTTTATTGTCCAATTTCGGCTACGATAATTTTTTTGAGGTAATGTCTAATGTGCAAGGTTTGTCTATTGACCCACCTACAGCACTACAGATAGAATGCAGTAATATATTCCTAGGTTGAGGTTGCTCTGAACGCGGCAGTGTCTGCCGCAAAGTCCACATGCCAAGTTTAGCAACCAAAATTTACGTTTGTGTCATACCTTTCCAGCCCCATGTGCATATGACGCACTATGAGGGGCACACTTACATTACATGTCTTTCACTTTTACATATATTCCAGTTTTTCTTGAACGGCTTCCAATGCGTAGTTACAGATTAGTTTTGTTTAATTTATGTAAATGTGAAGATGCTTTCTTTACAGGCTGTTAGCATGTGCAATGCAAAACATGGTGGGTGAAGGTTCTTTGCAAGCACTTTCCTACAAGTTGTAACTTTTCTTAGAACAGTTCGGCATGTCAGTGATGTTCTATCATGCTAAAGATGAAGATTTCTCAAAAGACTATGGATCTGCTATGCCATAGAAATAGTGATCTGCCGTTAAGACTAAAAAAGTGCATCATAAGTGAGTTCATGCTAACGAGATTCTACTGCATTCTGCACAAAATATATGCCTACGTGCTGTTAGCCACCTCCACTTGTTCTGTCATGCGATGATGGTTCACAAATCAATCACCTAGCTACTTCTTATTTTGCATTCATAAGATTGCCAATTTATAAATGTCCTAGGCAAGGCAGCACTTGTCCTGTGCCCTAGCATTCACACAAGCACTTTTCTTACCAGTGTGGGTGTTACTTGTTTGCGGTGGCTGCCTGCTGTTCGCAGCTCTTGCAGCATGTGCTGTAGCACCGTCGTCTGCTGCGCTTGCGCATCAGCGAGACGCTCTTGCGCTTGGGCTAGGCACTCCTTACTACCGGCAAGAGCTCAATGGCCCGCACGAGCTGGTCACTCCGCACCGCCTCCGGTTCAGGAACACAAAAGACCAATTTAAAACTGAGTATAGGCCTCAGAGTTCTATTGTTTTGAACATCAATATTACTTTGAGTAGCTCAAATAAATTTGTAAGTTTTGTGTCGCATTGTTCGTTTTTTTTGAAGAGCAAAGCAATAATAAAACAAGGACATGATTTTTTTCCTGTTGTACAATAGAGGGTACTTGTTTTCCACAGTTTAATGCTCCAATCTTCCCATTCATGTGCACGAAAATAAAATACAATCCTACGAGGCGTTCTACATTGGAAATGATAATGTTCACTATTTCACACAGCACAAAAAACCGAACTGCAGAAAAGTGCCGTGAAATTGCGTATTTCATCACCTGTACTTTTAGTGTCAGTGTGGCTGCCAATTGCCTTCCTGTGCGTGCTTTCCTGTTACATTTCTATGTTTACGTGACACCCAAGGCCTCTTTATACTTGAAAACTAAAGTCACAATATTTTGCTATGCCCAGTTGCGACCGTGAGAACACAGCATGCGTCTATCAGAAAATTTTGAAGACCTGTTTCAAGGTGCCGCTGAAGTTCCGCCCTGCACTCCTCTTCCTCAGCAGCAAGCCACTGGCGCTGGATCGAAATCAAGTGCCGATGGTCTGCGGTCAAGGTGGTTGCAACATCGTCCAGGCTCTCTAAGCGTGCTGTCCTCGCACCAGCGTGGCAGATTGCTACAGCCCGAGCAAAGGGTCTGCGGCGGCGTGGTGATGTGAGGCGATGCGGTGGCTTGCGGAGCTGTGGTGGCAGCCCACGCTTTGTGGGAGTCCATGGCGAGGGTGATAATGTCTGCTTGCTGTTGTTGGTGAACTTCGTGAACGCAGGCGCCACCGTGTCGGGTGGTGCTAGGTGGCTGCAGGGCTGCAAATGAAAAATTGTGCATTTGTTGTGTGTTGTAAGGCCCCACAGTCATTCGTGTAGTAAAATTTGGGAACACAGGTATCGCAATAATTGCCGAAAATATGCTGGGAAACCCATAAAAAGTGGCTTCGTAAAGTTCCAGCACCCGCAAAAGTGTGAAGTGTTCGTGGCTTTCGAACATTTCCTTACATTAACTTTGATTAGTTTTCATGGTTGCAAGTCGGCAAGCACTACTGCTTAAATTGTGTTTATTGAAAGGATATTTTTATGCCTTCGTGGTACCGACAGTCTTTGAATAAAGCTTTGCCAGTTTAAAATGAGGTGTCCCCACGAGCATGAGTTTAGGCCGGCCTGGCGCAATGTACGGAAAGGGTGCAATATATGGAAGTGCAACGTGCGATAAAGGATAAGGGCGGAATTCGGACAGCCTTTGACTCACCAACAGAGAATGGTAATTTGTTTTGCGAAATGTAACTTGCATACATGGACGGTTACTCTGTGCGACTCCCTGTGAAACAGCACTGTCATCCCTGAGTAGTTGTCTAGCAGCAAGAAAAACTGTACCAAGATGAAGCATTTAGCATGTTTCATTTGGGGCTATTACATACATGAAGCCCTTACCTGGCGACGCTGGTGGGGAAAAACGCGGGGCCAGGCTTGGAACATATTCATGGTCAGCCAGCGCCTGGCAGCCAGCCTGTAGGGACACTCTGGGTGGCGGGTGGACAGCTTTACAAAAAAGTGACCTCAGTTAAGGCATGTACTGTAATTTGTGTTACTAATCGAGACTCTTATGTCTCTCTCCCGTACCTGGTGGGTGGTCGGGCGATCAGCTGCCCGAAGCAGCGTTCTTACCCTGCAGTACTTGGGAGGAGCCCTGTGAGGAGCCCTAGGCTGCTGATACGCTGCCGAGCCTGGCTCGTATGGCTGCCTGTGGGTGGAAAATGTTTTGTAGTGTATGCTGGAAGCCTCAGCATTTTTTTAAAGGAATGATTGTTATGCTTACGCGAAGCGGGCACCTTCGATGCTTATTGGGTGATAGGTATGACAAATGTATTAGTTTTAAGGCAAGTTGCTGCAGTCAATGCAGCAATTTTCCTGCCCTTTTTTCCTACAAGCATCACCTTTTGGCACGGAGGTATGGTGTATGAGGCAACTGCCCTTGTAAATGCAGGATGACATCTATATGCATTAAAATCCGATTGCCCATTACAGCTTGTTTCTTTTCCTCTGCATGGTGCAATAACGTACATTTGATTTCATATTGGATGATGAACTCCCCACCCAATCACAGTAAAAGCAATCAGTGGTCAGAACATTTTGCACACCTAAATGCAAAACAAAGAAAACGTCACCAGTGGGATCCCCAAAATTATCTTCCCGCTTGATAATATAAAGTGTGACATACAATCCCAGGACCTTTTTCTGCCTAAAATGCCTTGCCAACCTTTCAATATCCACCAAAAGAAAATAATACGGAATTTCCGTCAGGTGAGATATATTTCTAGGAGCGTGACAGGCCATTAGTACTTCAACATGATTGCCAAATTTGGCACTTTTATTCAGTTTTTTTTCATTGTTTAGGCAGCCACGGTTCCCCCATTGCAGCCTGAATGCATGCCCCTATTCATTTCAACATTTTGGTACTTGCCTGGGCGACAGGAAAGGCACCAGGTGCACTATGCGCCGGGTATGAAGGCCCACCGCCACCCACAACTGACTCAAGGCAAGCTATGTTGACGACACGGACACTGTCCTCTTCCAAGCCATTGAGCATGTAAAACTCCGCCTAACCTGTGACCCTGTCATGGAAAAGAAACTTTGGCATGTTTAGCGATTGTTAAGCATTAATATTAGCACATATCTTGTATGCGCAAAGAAGCGTATTTTGGCAAAAATATCTCTGTAATAGCAAAAGTAATTGGTCCCAACGAATTAAGTGGACAATTTTATTTGTTCTCGTGCGACTGAGTTTTTTTATGACAGTAAAAGAGGCTCTTCGCCCTATTTCTGGCATGAAACTTTCGAGTTGTTCAAACGTTAAGCTTGCGTTTCGAATTCTGTGCGACCTATGAACCTTTGCCATTGTCCAGAAACTTTTGACAGACTGTAGTTTAGCGCATACATCCGTACTACTACTGGGCACCGTTGACGCAGGTGTTTCCGTAAATTTGATGCACGCGAAGGTTAAGAGCGGCATTTGCGGGGAACTTCTTAATTTGTCACACCTGAACTCGGCGATGGCCTTAGCTGATTCAGCTCGTGCTGCAGCCACACGATGACGCCAGAAACGCCGCCAGTTGTCCACCGAGCGGCTGGCTGGTTCTTAACGGTTGAGAAGCCTCGTCAGGGCGTGCCACAACAGGGTCCTCAAGTCGGACCTCAGCTCACCGGCCTCCCTTCCAAGAAGTGGCTGGTCTGTCATAAGATTGAGCATATGCTCCCACTGCTGTGGGCTCATGCGGGACCCGTACGGCCCGCGCTTTTCACTGTCCCACTCGTCGAGGGTTCATTCATTGCGCAATTGAATCACGTGGGTATGAAGCAGACGATATAGCTTTGTGATGACGATGGTGATACGGATAACAAAGTTACGTCTTTCAAAAACATATTTGCAACAGGAGAAGAAAATGCTAAATAAAATAAAACTCGCGTATTTTTTACAATACTTTTAACCTTTTACAATCGCTGTCAAACCTTTTTATTTAAAAAAAGTTAGTTTTGTACGGTTTCCAGAGGAGTATGCGGCCGCTTTTACTTTTGACCAAACAATTGTGTTTTATTAATACGTTGCAGCACTCACCTTTATTTTTTAATATGCCTCAGCTGTCTTGTTTCCATGCAGTTATAAAATTAGTCATCTGGAATAAAAGTATTACAAAAGAAACGTCCAATTACACTGCGTGTCGTCAGAGCTATACGAGCAATACGTCACTAATTGCTTACGTTGTTTTTACACAAAAAACATGGCGAATTGCCGGCTATTTGCGCAGTCGAGAATAGGGCCCCGGACGAAAATTAAGTTTAGGTTGAGCTGTCATGTCAGCTGTCATGACTGTACCACTGGTCGGCGACTTTGGCTAGTTTTGGTTTCGAAAATTGGGGCGATCCTGGCGGCAGGCTGTTGCGGCGTGGCCCTCCTTTCTGAAGAAGAAAGCCCAGGACGCTGACCACAACTTATGCGGAGTTTAAAAGAAATTAACTTTTCGGCTTCCACATGGAAGGCTTTGTCACAACAAAATCTTTAGGGAAATATTCGCCTTAAGTACTTTGCACAACGCTGCGCAGTCAACTTGCGTAGATTGGCGGCAAATGTCCGGCTTTCCTATTCAGCGTTTGTTCTGTCGTCTGTATGTGAAGTGATTCCAGTAGCAGGCGTGAGGCAGCATTCCTTTCTTTTGCGAGGACACGTGCAGCAGACCAGTTGATTGTGTGCGATGAGGTATCGCAGTGCTCGGCACGGGCGCTTGTGGACACGTGGTTCTTGTTTACATCATTTCGATGTTGCTGCAGATGCTTCGCAAAGTTTTCAGACTCGCCAATATACACGAAATGGCAATCTGCACGCAGAATAGCGTAGGCAACTCCTGGCCACCTCTCTGTCTGCGGTTTGTCCTTCTCGTTCGCAAGTTGATACCTTAGTCTGCGAGACAGCACATGCGCAGTTTGCACGTTGTATGAGAGGAGTATTCGTGACAGAGCCTCGCTGATGCCGGGCACGTACGGAATTGCCGCGCGCTTCTGAAGTCCGACGTCGGCAGGATGCGCAGGCCGAGGGCGCTGCCGCCGAACAGAGTTGATGAAGCCTTCACGGTATCCGCACGATGAAAGCTCGTAGAAACTCGTGTATTCTCCGCCACCCGGTCCTCTGGCTTGCTGCAGATCCTGTCATCTCTGCGGAGAAGGGAGGCCACCAGGGACCGATTTTGTGCTGCCGGATGCACCGAAACAAAGTGTTGGTACCGGCCGGTGTGAGTCCTTTCTCTGTCCTTTCCCTCCTTTCTGCGTCCCTCAACGTTTTTTTTTTCTTTCCACACCGTCCATACTTCGGCGCTTTCTTTCGGACGCATCCGCACCAGATCGCCGGCACCGAATTCTCTTTTTTTTCGTTCTCTCGCCGTGCACGGGGGCCAGTCAGGGGCCTGACACTTCGGCTTGTTTTGGTATCGCAAAATAAAGTGCCGCCGTGACGCTGGTAGCCAAGTGAAAATTTAGCAACTTTTGCATATGTGGCTTTATCTTTTCATCGTAAGCATCAATATAGTGAAGTGATTACATTATGCGTAACAATAAAATGCGTTCTTGGATGTTTCCTTTTTTGGCACACAATTTTTTCGCTTCATTGGTTGCGCGGGCGGGCGGCGCTTTCGCGCTTATCTCTTCTGCTGCTATCCTGTCCATACGCTCTTGCCGCTTTCACTGTGTGTACGTGTAGAAGATTTGTAGTATGCCTTGAAGGAGAAACCTTTGGTGTCTGCGAGTGCGAACGCGCACAAAATGTCAGGCACACTGAAAAAAGGACACAACGCGTGCTTCGATGCTGTGCGGTGCGACAACTAGGGAAGGAAAGCGCAGCGAAATTTTTTCACTTCCCAGCGGACGGCAGATCAGCGCTTTTTTTATTCAGTCAAAGTTATCAAGATGCAAGCGCTATCCTTATCAAAAAAGCTACAGGGCGAACCGAAAAATCTTTTGCTGTTGCTTTAGACTGAAATTTTTTGGTACGACACATTTCTCAGTAAAGTTGTAAGCATGTGAAGCTACATTTCGACAGTTTCTGATGAGTCAATTGGTGCAAGAGGACAGGCAGACGGAAATTTTGCTTCGGTATCGGTTTGGTAAGCGGTTGCTCTTCATTGTATTTCCACCAGCAAAAAGCTTGGAAAATATGTTCTCCCAATGTGCTTAAATGCTTCTTCGACGAACTGGTTTGGCTTTACAGCGCTCCGACGATCAGTTTCTTATAGTGACACTACCACCTGTGTATGCTTATTACGCGAAAGAAGCCCAAAAATTATTTACGTGGCAGCTGACCGCTTGCATTCCGCGTTACTACAAGTTCGAGTTACCTGCGCGACGGCCGAGCTGTGCTTCGCTTTTCAACCTTGGCTAGGACACATTTTTTGTACCAATTGTTGCACTCTCAAGATTTGTTTCGCTTTTACGTGTTGTTTATTGATATCCATGGTGGTGTTTGTTCCATTTACTAGGGGGCTCGTATGGCGAAATTCCCCCCAAAATTCGCTAGCTGTAAAAGGTTTTTTGGGCTAGCAAATTTACGAGAATAGGAATATGGAGCGTTTGTAATGGTGGCGAAATGAGCTTGTCATCTCAATTCATATTCATTTTGTTATTCACAAACGCGCGTTTTTATGAAACATCATTTCTGTAGAATTGTATTGTGTACAGCAAATGAACGTGGTGACCTCTGCAGCAATTTTTTGTATACGATGAATCGTACGAAGATGCCTCTTATGGTTGTGGAGCCGACACAGAATGCGGACATTTGTACTTACTATGCGACATACACAGCTCTACACTATTGTGGCATGTATTGAACTTCGCTTGCGTTACGTTGCTAATAAAATCGGTGAATAAGCCACATTTACGCCTACAACTTTTTCTGCCACAAAAAACTTGTCATGCTTTAGGGCGTGCTGGCTCGCTCGTATTCAACGCAGAAAAATATTGAAACAAATGTTTTGTGCACGTGTTGAAAGTCCAACAACATTAGCAACTGAAAGCTGTCGAAAACAAGATGTGCAGCAGCAACACACTCCGAAAAGCAATAATCAAGCTTGCGGCACACAGAAACAGTCACACTCGTTCAGCCGATACCAGACGATAAGCGGCATGGCGTTTCCTCCCCGCGCATCAAGGAAAGCGTTGTTATAGTAGCTTTAGTGATTTTTATTGTTTTTTTTTTGGTATGACAGATTGGCCTACCAAGCACCAGGGGACAAGTTGGCGCTAATGGCGTCATTATCGGTTACCTGGGGGGTATACCAGATGATCTAGTTGTGGGAAAGTACGGTGCGTGCAAGAGCGAGCCAGCATGCAAAGGGTTGCGCGAGTTGCCTACACGTCTCCGCGGGCTGAAAGTTTTTCTGCATTATGAAATGCACTTGAATGCATTCTCACCGTGGGGCCACGGAGGAAGGAGCGTCGCCAGTGCAGCAACACAGGGCGAAACAGTTAGTCAAGTTTTTCGTCTGCGCTAAAGACGCCAGGTAAGCAAATTAGCTTTGTAGAAGTTATAGTGATTAAATAGAGCCGACTGACGGCAATTTTCTGTTTTGAAAATACTTCGCGCATGTAGCAATAATTTCATGGACATTGGCAGTTGTCTTGAAGTGGAAAATAACGTGCAAATTTATGGCAGCGATTGCAGGTACAGTCTTTGTCAAAATTTTGTGGTCTACGGCGACCATGGCCGGAGCAGGCGCGCAGCCAAGCAGGGGCGCTGCGCTTCCCACTGCAGACTGGTTACGCGGGTAAAGACAGTGAGGGGAACTTTCTCGCTTCCTTTCGAAGCGCGATAAGTGCCGCGAGCATTGTTTCTCAGAGCAGGAGCACTACGCTTCAGCGCAGGCACTTTGCGCATCTCTTGTCGCGGCGGACACACTACAAAAGCAAGAGCAAAAGTTCCCCTCGCTGTCTTTAGCCGCGCAACCAGCCGACAGCGGCAGGCGCAACACCCCTCCATGGCCGTGCGCCTGCTCCGGTCACGGTCGCCGTGGCCCACAAAATTTTGACAAAGACTGTACGTCAACACGCCATCATCGCGCACACTCTTGCTCGTAAAGGGAATTTGTGGCGGCATTGTCGTTTTATGATTGCCTTATTAGCTGCTTGAAGGTCCATTCAGGTTTCTTACCAAGGAATTTTTTGTTTCGTGGAGAATGTTTAGGGCTTGGTTAGAGCCCCAAGTCAAGGGCGTTTTGAGACTCGATTGGACGTTTCCTCCAGTGAATCTCCTCATCCCTCCGAAGTCATGACGGCGGACCTGCTCACAAAGAAGGCATGCTCAACTGTACGCGCTTCTTGCCGTTCCCTTCGTCTGGGGGGGATAAAAGAAACACGAACAAAGGAGCACAGCGCTTCCGACGAATGCCGCTCCGTGTAGCTGCGAAGTCAGTAAATTGCGCTCACGCGAAAGCGTTTGAGAGTGCGGCCTACATTTACGGAAAATGCTTGTTCAAGAAGTGGAGCCAGTTGTTTATTTTGAGGCGCCTTCTCATGCAGTGTCGCCACTGAGCAGGATGATCGCTGAAGGGCATCGTGCTAGCTGCAATCAATGTGCTGCGCGCTTGGCTCCCCAATGTACTAGATAACATGACACGCATTGGCGACAGAGAATAAAAAGATGCCTCAAAATAAATGACCGGGGTCGCTTCTTTATCGAGCATTTCCCCTAACACAAGGCCACACTGTCACCCGCTCAGAAAGAACTACGCATGCGCGCAGTTTACTCCCAAGAAATAATTTTCTGCTCGTTTCTGCTGGTCCTAGCTGAGCTGATTTATGGCCAAATTCCAAGCTGAAACTAGGAGGCTGGTGGTCCCAGTTGGGAATGGGCTGCTGATCCCAGCAGCCTGCTGGTCCCAGCAGGGTGTTCGTCCCAGCTAAGATCGGCAGGCTCCTGACCGACCTGGGAACAGTTCACCAGGTTCCACGGTTACGTAAGCTAATGCTAGGTAAGCTAACGTTTGATGAATTTGGCTCACTTTGAAATAATCTGGGGATTTACGCCAGATAAAATGCATTGCGTACTTCTTGGTGTGACACGCCAGCTCACAGAGATTTGACTGGCAAGTGCGGTTGAAGCCATACTACGTAGGTCGTCCAGCACTCCTCAAGGTAGTCGACAAACAGCTCTGCAGTATAAAGCCTCCCTCAAGCTTTAGGCGTTTGCAACGGTCTCTCTTGCTTCGAAAGTATTGAAAGGCCACCAAGTGGCAACACTGGTTGTTGTTCTTCTCCCTAGTTTTCATGGGTGGCGTTTTGTGGCCACCATTTTTGAGCCGCTTTGGTTTGCTTGTGAAGGAAACCCTCCTCTTGTGTCAAGATAAAGTGAGCCCTGAAGACATTGCTGTCAGCATGGAGTGTCTCGGGAGGTTTGTTTTTGGTGTGCAGTTCCTCTGTGGCAAGAAGCAAATGAGGTTTAACGTCCACCAGCTTCTCCACCTACCCAGGAGCGTGTTGCACCAGGGGCCTCTGTGGGCACAGTCATGCTTTGCCTTCGAGTCAAATATCGGCCTCATCAAGGAGCTGTTGACCTCTGCCAAGGGTGTGCCTTTTCAAATTGTAGAACGCCTTATGATGGCTAGCTCTTTCAGCAGCGTGAAGGCATTGGCTTCTCCTCATACACAGCGAATTTTGAGCAAGGGGAACTTCTCAAATCAAGCACCTGTTGTCTTGCTTGGCAAGCCATGGCAGGTAGCTCCTCAAGCACTTCTTAAAGGGCACTGACACAAAATTTTGAAGGCGAGATAACTTCGGAGATAGATTGGTGGGAACACATTTACATCATCTGCAAAATATCAGCGGCGAATACAGCCTAGAACATATTTAAAATCAATTTTAAAGTGTGCGAAACGCAACCGAGCAGCAAGCAGAGGACCACGCGCAATCGACATCCCGAGGATATTATGTAAATAAACAACGTCCAAACACGTCACGAGTTTGTGTTTGCCGCTTCCGCACTGCCGGCGTTTTTTGCCGGCTCGCCCGGCTCGCCGCTCCAATCGGAGGGCCGGAGGGCGGAGCTTCTGCTCTCGAGAACGAACGACCCGATCGTTGGCGGCGGAGGCGCCGTGATTTCGTCAGCTCATCGGGCAGCTGGCCGCGACCAAAGTTCTACAGCGATTCCAGGCACTCTGTTTCTATTACTGTTTATTACCATTGGATGCGAAAACGCGCCGGAGGCACGAAAAGCCCACTGAGCTAGCCGCACGGTCGCTGTGCAGGCGGCGGCCACGGCCGCGAAGTGGCCCAGGCCGGCGCAGGTAGCTCGAGGGATAGCTTGTTACCGTTGCACGAAATTGTCCCCAAGTCCCGACCATGGTGGCTTACATATCAAAGGAGTTAATGATGCGATGGCGGGTTGCATTAAAAATTGTCATCTGCACCGCTTACGAGAGCGGCACTCGAATATCCGCCGCAGTGCTAAGCCGAACAAATCTGTAGGCGGACCTGTAGGAAGACCGGCCGGCTGCTCACAGCGCGCGTCTAGCCACCCACCGTCTCGAGCGTCGCGCGTCGTTCTTTAGCCGCGGTAGCATTTGCACTCGCAGCGCCTGCGTCACATCCACGGTCGCTTTTAAGCGCCTCACGAGATCAGTACGCGGGGGCATTCACAGAAACTGCCGTCGATGCGGATTCGACAGTGCTACGGCGGCTCTGCTGTGTGATATCCCTCCGACGGTCACGTGGTCAGCTTTGTTCACACAAAATCCACAAAATCCATCGTTTCGCGGCACTCGCTGAAACCGAAACTGCGACTGGCCGCATTGAAAATGCCTCTAATTAAACAACCGTCGCACGCTGAAGCAAATGAGGTTTCTACAGGTTATAAGTAGGTCACTAGCTACTTATCGCAACAAAAAAAACAAGATGCAAAATTTTTGTGTCAGTGCCCCTTTAACCTGGTTGAGAGCCAGGTTGGCTACATTGTTAGCGGCCCTGTGGTGGAGCATTGTTTCACAGTGAGCAGTACAGAAGGCCTAGTAAAACTGAATGTACAGCTGCAATGCTGTCATCTGACAAATGTGTAATGATCAACCACCGGTTGTCCTTTGAGGATATGGCGGGGCAAGTACGGCTGTTTGCTGCGACATCAAAACTTTCTACAGTTCTCGCACACAAGACTGCACACGTCATGAAAGCGCAACATAGTCCTTGCAAGCATCTGGTTAGGTGGCACCTGGTCTTGTACGCAGTGTCCACATGAAGGTCGGAATGATGCCCTACTTTATCCCACTTCTTTCTATGGCTATTTGTTGTTATTAAGTGCCATCTTAAACTTTATTGCACCATTTTGCCAGACGGAATCACATTTAGGTTGCTGCAATGTTGTATGGCTGCAATTTTGTGGGGACAACTGTCAGCAACTAATCAGTGCCTGATAATGTGCTAAACAGTGCACACGCACTGATAAGTTGTATTTATTGATTGTACCCAATTGTATATATTCTGTTGCCTGCTTGTACATTCTTTTGATGAATGTTGAAGTGCTGTAACGTGCTGGTTCAGTATGTGTTATTTTCTCTTATATGTACATGCTATGGCCACATATTCAAGGCATTTACATATATTATGTACCTAATATATATGCTTAACGAATAATAAAATCACCATTCATCCTTGTTTGAATAATTAGCCACTGTAACTTGCGGACGAGGAGTCTATTGCCCCAGCTGGGTGTGTACAGCTACATTACTGTTCTGCATATGTTTACCTATGTTACTGCCGTTAATTACATCACGTTTATTGTTAAATAGATTGGGGTTTTACACTTCACCTGCCTGCACAATGTTACTACCAGCACAACACTTGAGCGCATTAACAAGTGGTTTGTGATAACATTCTGGAAACAATAATGGGTCATAATCATTGGTAGTGTAGAACACACAGGAACTGGTACGGCTTTGTAAATTGCATATGCATACTGTACACGCGTTTACTAGCTAGTGAGCCATGTTGTGAATGCCAGTGAAGCCACACACAGTTTTACGCACTAATACATCATACTGCCTAAGAAAAACAAAAGCTTTACTATTTGTCCAGGAAAATGCATTCAAGTCAATGTTTAGGTAGCGCATATGCATGTGCGTATCACAGCATGTTTCAATGCATATGCTGGAACTGAAATGGATTACCTGGTTCACAGCTTGAAACTGCCATTCAGGTTCATTACACAAATGAGTTCTCAAAGCCACTCCTATTTGGCTGCTTAATGAAAAACCAAAGTGTGGGCTGGGGCATTCCTGATTTTAGCAGTTGCGAACTTGCGGTAAAATATGGGTAACTGTGTTTATTAGAATGAATCCAAGACCGTTCGAAGCGCAAAACATATACGAAGGACGACGAGAGGGCACAGGGACACGCGCTACTTCCAACTAAGATTTATTAGGAAAAGAAGGCATATAATACACAGAAATGGTGCGCCCACCCGTACATTCTTGAGGTCACGCCCCACACACCCAAGACACGCATGATAAAATCGGAATACGATAATACAACAATAAAACAAAATAACGCAAAACGAAAAAAAATATATTTGTTCGAGAGCAGCTTGTGCGACACGCGCATTCAGATTCGTACGTCCAGATACGAAAGTTCCTTTTGTGATAGAGTCACACATGGCTTGCTCACGCATGGATCCCCTCCGAGGCGGGCCATTTCCGAAGCTTTGATAAGTTCCCTTGTTAACTGATTGGGGTGTCGTGCTATTGTTATAGTCTGATGAAAGGCAGGTTTTCATTCTTTACATTTCTTACTATCTCGGCAGTGCGCACTAAGGTGCCCCGTGTTGCCATGCTGTACATTTCAATTGTGCTCCCGCCGTCGATCATTTAAACACCGGGATGTCTGGCCCCCGTATTTTCCACCACAGGAGAGGGGAATTACATACACCCCCTTTTCGGTACACGCAATGAACTTGTTCATTTGATTGACTTTGCAGGTCCTTTTCCGCTTCGGTCCTGGGGAAGTTTTTTTTACAAAGCTTTGAAACCTTTTTAGGGGTGGAAAAAACTACCTTCACATTGCTGTGGTCACCGATCTGCTTGAGCCTAAGGAAAAGGTGGTGTGCATACGGGACAACTGCGGTTTTCCCCCTGGCCTGGTTCCTCACGTCAACCTCGGGCGGTTCGTTTCTGAGGGAACGTTTGACGTCTCGCAAGAGCTTATTTGCCACAGAGGTAACAAGCGCCAGTGGGTATCCTGCCTTGCCTAGACGATTCACTTGCGCCAACAGACTGCTCGCACTTGTGAAAGCAGGATTTCTTAAGCGTGTTTTTCAAGCAAAGGTAAGCGATGCCACGTTTTATGAGTTTTGACAGGCCCGAAGAGTGGGGAAGCAGCGGCTTCATTGATCGTGGCTCGTATTCCCAGCACACAGGTTTGCAAGAAAACCGAAGCCGGAGATCCAAATATCTAATGCGCTCATGTTCAGGAATATTGTGGGTGATTACAAGCGGCTGTAAGGAATCCGTGAACACTTCTAGCGTTGTTGACACTGCTGTGTCAAGATCACCGTTCGCGTCAATGAGAACAAGAAAGTCGTCCACGTAACGAAAGACGTGAGTGACCTTTGACCCTTCTAGCAGCGAGGCGACGTTTTAGTTCTTTGCCTCCAAATCTAGGTCGCTGATGCCTGACCCAATGCACTAACTTTGCTTTTGAAGGAAGATGTTAACGTCCAATTCTGCATAGGTCGACTTAAGGTAAAACGAAAGCAGCTCCAAGAAACCTTCTACGGTCACAACTGCATTGTTTTGAAACGCCACTGCTCCGAAGGTGTCAATGCTGTCTTCAACGCATATGAAGAGTTCGTCATGGGGGAGAGAGCAATATAAATCCTTGACATCAGTGCTGCGGCCGGTTACAAAGCGTCCACTCTGTTCTTTCAGATAGTCAATCACTCCTGAGAGCTCGTTATTAAAAATGAATCATTAATATTTAACTGGCCCAGTTCCTGTTGCAAGAATATGGCAACAGATTTTTGCCATGTACCACGCTCCTAAACGATACTGGGCCGGTTACTGGGCCAGTTAAGGAACTGGGCCGGTTAGATATTATTCATCCATTTTTAATTACAAGCTCTCAGGAGGTGATTGAGTATCTGAAAGAACAGAGTGGACGCCCTGTAACCGGCCTCAGCATTGATGTCAAGGATTTATATTACTCTCTCCCCATTGACGAACTCTTGAAATGCGTTTAAGACAGCACTGACAACTCCGGAGGAGTGAACAATGCAGGTGTAATCGTAGAAGGTTTCTTGGGGCTGCTTTCGTTTTACCTTAAGTCGACCTATGCAGAATGGGACTGTAACATCTTCCTTCAAAAGCAAGGTGGGGGCATTGGGTCATGCATCGCCCCCATTATCAGCGACCTATATTTGGCGGCAAAGAACCAAAATGTCGCCTCGCTGCTAGAAGGGTCAAAGGTCACTCACGTCTTTCGTTACGTGGACGACTTCCTTGTTCTCATTGACGCGAACGGCGATCTTGACACAGCAGTGTCAACAACGCTACAAGTGTTCACGGATTCCTTACAGCTGCTTGCAATCACTCACGAGATTCCTGAACGTGAGCGAATTGGGTTGTTGGATCTCTAGCTTCCGTTTTCTTACAAACATGTGTGCTGGGAATACGAGCCACGATCAATAAGGCCACTGGTTCCCCACTCTTCGGGCCACTCAAAACTCGTAAAACGTGGCATCGCAAACCTTTGCCTGAAAAACGCGCCTAACAAATCCTGCTTTCACAAGTGCGAGCACAGTCTGTTGGCGCAAGTGAATCGTCTAGGCAAGGCGGGACACCCACTGGCGCGTGTTACCTCTGTGGCGCAAAAGCTCCTGGGAGGCGTCAAACGTTCCCTCAGAAACGAACCGCCCGAGGTTAACGTGAGGAACCAGGCCAAGGGGAATACCGCAGTTTTCCCGTACGTACACCACCTTTCCCATAGGCTCAAGCAGATCGGTGCCCGCAGCAATGTGAAGGTAGTTTTTTCCACTCCTGTAAAGCTTTCGAAACTTTGTAAAGAAACTTCCAAAGGACAGAAGCGGAAAAGGGCCTGCAAAGTCAAACACAAGAACAAGCTCGTTGCGTGTACCGAAAATGGGGTGTATGCAATTCCCCTCTCCTGTGGTGGCAAATACGTGGGCCAGACATCCCGGTGTTTAAATGATCGACGGCGGGAGCACAAATGAAATGTACAGCATGGAAACACGGGGCACCTAGGTGCGCACTACCGAGATAGTACGAAATGTAAAGAATAAAAACCTGCCTTCCATCAAACTATAACAATAGCAAGACATCAGAACCAGTTGACAAGGGAACTTATCAAAGCTTCTGAAATGGCCCGCCTCGGAGGGGATGCATGCGTGAGCAAACCATCTCTGACTATCACAAAAAGGACTTTCGTATCTGGACATGTGAATTTGAATGCGCGTGTCGCACAGGCTGCTGTCGAACAAATATTTTTTTTCGTTTTTTCGGTTTTCGTTATTTTGTTTTATCGTTGTTTCGTCGTATTCCGATTTTATCATGCGTGTCTTGGGTGTGTGTGGCGTTAGCTCAAGAATGTACCTGTGTGTGCACGATTTCTGTGTATATATATGCCTTCTTGTCCTAATAAATCTAAGTTGGAAGTAGCGCGTTTCCTTGTGCCCTCTCATTGTCCCTAGTTTATGTTTTCAGCTTCGAACGGTCTTGCAATGGAATAACAACTTGCCCAGAAGTCCGCCCTAATTAGAATGAATGATTGGGCATCCCCAAATGGGAGCAGGCAGCTTATTCGTGTTGCTATATGTAGAATGGTGAGCTGTATTTGGTCTCAGCTGGTTTCTGCTAATAATTTGCTGGTTCCAGCAAGCTATTAAACATAAAACCTGCTGGGTACCGACAGCCTCAGTTGCAGCAGAAGCCGCAGAGAACACAATGGTGGTGGTTATCCCCTTGCGTGGTCTTTACCACGGCGATATAGGACCCAAAGTTGGTCCCAACAGCAGCCCTGCTGGTCTGAACTGAAGCCCAGTTGGTCCCAACAGCAGCCCTGCTGGTCTGCACTGAAGTCTAGTTGGTTCCCACTGAAGTTGTTCTGGTCCCAACTGAAGCCCAGTTGGTCCCAGCTGAAGTCCTGCTGGTCCTACTGAGGCCCAATTGGTCTCATAAAAAGTCCTGTTGGTCCCAACAGCAGCCCTGCTGGTCCCACTGAGGCCCTGGTTGTCCGAACAGAAGCCCTGTTGGTCCCAACAGCAGCACTGCTGGTCCCAACTGAGACACATCTGGGACCAACAGCAGCCCCCCTTGGACGAGCAGCAGCCTTGCTGGGACCAGCAGCAGCCCTGCTGGGACCAGCAGAAAGCAGCAGAGACCACCAGAAACCAGTTCAAATATTTTCTCTTGGGCTGACAGTGCAGCCAGGCAGTGCAGCATGTGTCGGAGGCTGTGCGCTCCGTTGTTCGTAATCCTTTTAATCTCCTCATTACCTACTACCTCGGCGATTCGTGGCGTACAGATTCTGCGCCCTGACCATTTTTTTGTGCGCCATCTTGCTTCAAAATGCATATCTGCGGCGAAACTGGTGCCAAGTATTGTTTCAGTGCCCGGAAAAATCTGACGCAGTGCCGCGGTGTTCAGTGCAAGTCGGTTTTCACAGAATGCAGTAGAAAGCAAACATTCAATGCATGCGTTGTCTGCAGCCTCAATTGGAAAAAAAGGTAGCAGTGCCGGCTTTGCTGTTCAATCGAACCTGCGCGCCCTCACCTTGTCATCTTGTCACGAGTATGTTTGCGGTTCCATAGTTTTAAAGTTAGAACCATCGTGGTGCGGTATCGCTCAAGATGAGATAAAGGCGGTGCTCAGACACGAGCTGGAGGGTAGCTTGTGACAACGTAGCCTATATCTGCAAGTAATGAGCTCAGTAGATGCGGCTCACAGTACAGGAACGCTTTTTTTCTGCGCGTAGCCCTCCTTGCCGCCCCCAAATCCGGTAATCAGACTGTTCCTGCGCCGTTAAAAAAAAAGGCGGGTGCCTTCCATTTGTTTCCGCGAAAATATGACTTGGTTGAGCATTATTTTTGTACGTAGATATAATCAAACAATGCTTGGTAAAACGTGGAGGTATTGTTTTGGAACACCTTTTTCTCGCTGCATTTTTTTGGTATGAACATGGTTTTTTAGAAGTGTATGCAGGCTAATGGCCGAATGAATCCTTTCTTTCAGAGTTTGCGTAAACTGTTCCAATTGAAGGCCTTGAAGCATAACTTCGGATGCTTTTTTTGAAATATAGGTTACCAATTATTGTTCCTCTGAATGCACAATAATTGACGTCTATGGAACATTCCTGTCTCGAGGCGTGCTCAAGTATACATTGTGGGGAACTTTCAAGTTCCTTTGTTCTGCCGCCGATGCGTGCGCGAGCGAAAATCTGTGTGGTGACTACAACTTTCTAAGTTCTTCTTTCGTGATCAATCATTGTGTGCCTACGATTTTCCCGCCGGCCTATCGCAAAGAGTCTACTATCGCTATCGAGTCTCCGGTTGGCAAAGTTCCGTGTGTTTTCTCTATTGCATCTTATTACATAATTATTTTAGGGTCTGTAATCACGTAAGCCATCACCGGCTGATAGGATGAGGCAGCATTTGGTTCGTGAATACGAGTGTCACTTTTACCACTTTTGTGCCTCTACTGCGGGAACTTTTTTTTTAGTCGTCGTGGTTTTACATCACTCGCTGGAATTCGCCGCGTTTATTGATTAGCTGGGCGAACTGTTGTTTATTAGCAAGAGAGATTAGTCACCGCTGCCAATAAGTTGAGCAAAAAAAGTGTCCCGGTAGAGTACTCATCAGCTGAGCGCGATTTCATTCGTAGTTGCGAAGTGCGCTGAATGAAGAGTAAGCACAACCCTACTACGCACAAACAAAAAACAACACTCTTGTTATTGTTTGCTATATTTTATTATATCGACGCGGTGCGCAAATATCATTGGAGAAAAGAATTTCATAAGCTATTCTAACACCGAAACACAACCCCTTACTACTCCCCTGTTTAGAATAAACTTTTTGCACGCAATCCTCACACTTGTACGGCGTTTTTGCAGTTCCGGCATCGTGCAAAAAAGCCACCCCAAAAGGGCATGTCGTGCAGTGAACCATCAATCGGCATGTACGTGTTTCAGAGCTATTTTTATTGACCAAACTTCAAATATTTCAATCGACATATCTGCTCTGCGAATAGAATGACAAATACTATTCGCGAAGTGTTCGAAGTTTCCAGCATTCGCATGCCCCTACGTTTCTCCCCCACTGCAGGTGGTTGGCCGACTGGTGCTTTCCGTACAAGTTTCTATCCAGTGTATATCATTAGAAGCAAGATTGAGCAAGTTGGTGCAGCATCACAAAAAAATAAGCAGCGCGAAATGCGAGGACGTGATCTAATAACAGAGGCTGTTCAAGCATTTTATATTCAGATCACAAGTTCAAACCTTACACCTGTAAAGAGCAACAAGAAATTTAAACTCGGCAGTGTGCGGTGATTAGGGACGGCCAAAGACAATGAGGTCAGGACTTTCAAGGTGACGTACGCGCGAAGCAAACATATTTCTGGTTGGGCATAACGTTCCGCTGAACGCGTTATTTGTTTAAGCTGGTGTTAATAGAACAAAAGAACGCTCTTGCTCAATGAAGAAATCGCGCGATGGTTCTGACGTACAAAGACGCAGATAATAACCGCTCTTTTTTGCTTGACTAAGACGCAGGGGTGACTTGCGTCGATAGGTCGCATTAACCTTGGCTGATTTACAAGGATACCGCGCCAAACTGAAACCATACTGGTTACACACATGAGCTGTGACGGCGTAAGCCCGGTTGTTTAAAATTGCTTATCTTATGCAGCTACCCCTGACAAGTATCGGTGATGTATGCGCCGTCGCTTTTCTCGGACACATCGAAACCGTGCTGTCTGGCGTAGTTTGACGCCCTTTTCTTCACTGGAGCCAATAAAAAAATTGCCCGCGTATCTGCACCGTTCGTCGCAAATGTCGTCAAAAGACGAGATTCTTTGTAGGCATTTTCCAAGGAAATGCCCCCCATTCGCCTTCCCGCTCACCTCTCATGCTGTTCGTGTTCCGTTGCGCTCATCCTAAAGTAAACACACCAAAGGTTTGCTCAAAGCGATATGAATTTACCGCGTTCCTCTAATACAGGCGAAGTTATTCGATGCCAGCGCGGCAGTACGGCGGAGACGCGCGTGAATGGAGGCGGCCGACTACAAGGTTTATAGAACGGCGTGGCCGTGCTCCACGTGGTAGAACGTGGAACCTAGCTAGTAGAACCTTTCGTTGCTGTTGCCGCGTGATTTTTCATATGCCGCCAGGAGGCGGCGGTTTTCTGCAGTAGATGTAGAATATCATTTGCTATCGAAAAACCAAGCACCCAGGAATTTTTTAACAAAGGAACACTGTAAATATCCCTTGTGTACTAATTTCCTGTTCTATATTTGCGTAATCCCCGCACGGGGCACCTTGAGCAATCTTGGTGACGGTACTGGCGATACCGCGGACCCCGAGCCCCCAAACATAAGCTGGATCCAACCGTGGTGATGTGTTTTTAAGGTGAAGGGTAGAAACCTCTAACGGTGGCCGTCGGAGCCCAGGTCAAGCTCCGGCGGATGGGCTCCCTGTCTGTTTACCAGGCAGGGAGCTCCGGGACCTCCTCAGCTATCAGGGTAAGGTTGTGGAAGAAAGTACCCCCGTCTCCCTGCTTTTATACTATGCTTTATGGTATTGTCTAAAACCCCCCCCCAACCGTGATCGGTCCCTGAAAAGGGGCCGCACCGAAGTATCCTTTCCTCCATTGCCGTCGTTCACTTTTCCTGAACCGGACCATTTTTCTCGATTTCTTGTGATGGAATCCCTCAATCCAACCCACCCTCTTGCATCTCAGTCAGTCTTCTTGATCGCCAAGTATCTTGAAGCCATAGTAGGAAAATCGTATAAATGCAAAAAACAAAGGTCTGGTGAACTCTTAATTGAAATAAATGACAAGCAGCAGTCTGCAAAGCTTCTAGCTCAGACTAGACTGGCTGATCTTGACATCCGGGTCACACCCCATCGGAGCCTCAACAGCTCGCAGGGTGTGATATCCGAGACAGACCTCCTGAACGAAACCGATGCGGATCTCCTTGCCGGCTTGAAGAATCAGGGCGTCACTGCCGTGAGACGCATCACCATCCGCAGAGACGACAAGGAGATTCCCACCAAACACATTATCTTGACTTTCGACCGCGCAATTCTTCCACAATACATAAATGCAGGTTTTATCCGTTGCTCCATCCGTCCGTACATCCCGAACCCGCGGCGCTGTTTTAAGTGCCAGCGGTTCGGGCATGGTACGAACTCTTGCCGTGGCCGAACGACGTGTGCAAAGTGCGCGGCGCACGATCATCCGAGCGAGAACTGCTCAGCCGAAACTCTCACTTGTGTAAACTGCGGGGGGGCCGCATGCGGCATACTCCCGCAAGTGCGAAAAATTTCAACTAGAAAAGAAAATCATCAACATCAAAGTCACTGAAAACATCACCTTCCCAGAGGCGCGAAAGAGGTTCGCCTCTTTCCCCCTGGGGAGGTACGCCGACGCGGCTCGCCGGGGGGCGGAGCGGCGTCTCGTTTCCACAGGGACCCAGTTCAGCGAGTCTGACCTGGTCCCTCGCCCGCCCCCCCCCTGGGTTGCCTCTGGCAGCCCAACCCGCCACCACGCCGCTTGCTGAGGCAGCAGCGGTTGTGGTGGCAACCTCTTCCGTCGGGACCGGTGCCGCTCCCGCCTCTGTCTCCCCGCCCTCCAGTGCGTTGGAGGGTACAGAGGTGATGGACACCACGGGCCCCGCACCGGTTCCCACCGCCACCGCACCGCCTGTGCCACCTCTGGCGCCCCGGACGCCCTCGGCGGTGGCGGCTCAAACGAAGGGCTCCCGAGGGGGGCCAAGTCCAGGGGGCCCGGTCCGTCGGGCACCCCTCGGACATCCGACGACGAGATGGATGTCGGGCCGTTCCTGCCTGCAACGCAGCGCAAGGAACGCGTCCCGACGCCAAAGCCTCCCGACAAGCCAAAAAAGGCGAGAGTCACAGCCCCGAAAGACGACACATAAACAAACACACACACTCCAGTAGCTCTCACACTAAATAATGGGAAGAAAAAACATAATTCAATGGAACTGTAGAGGCCTTCTTAAAAATCTTGACGATGTATACGAAATACTGCATGCTAATCAGCCAAGTGTGATGTGTCTTCAGGAGACGCATTTGAATTCCAAGCACACAAATTTCTTAAATAGGTACATGGTCTTCAGAAAGGACAGGGATGGCTGCACACACTCTTCGGGCGGTGTAGCCATAATAGCCCGGAAATCCCTAGCATGCCACCCTGTCGCTCTCAACACCGTCCTTGAGGCTGTAGCAATACGCACAATAATTTTTAATAGGTTGATAACGGTATGCTCCATATACATTCCTCCTGATGTCACACTTTTGAGCTCTGACTTCGAGGCGCTGGTCGACCAGCTACCCGAACCGTACATCCTAACAGGCGACCTTAATGCAAACAACTCTCTTTGGGGCTCCTCCAGAACGGATGCCCGAGGTCGCCTGTTGGAGAAGTTTCTTACATCCTCCGGAGCATGCCTTTTCAACAAAAAACAGCCTACATATCATAACTTAGGACACAATACATACTCTCATCTTGACTTGGCTATTGGTTCCGCAGTTCTCTTTCCATGTCTTGAGTGGGGTGTGGGCACGGACCCATATGGTAGTGACCATTTCCCCACTTCATTAACGTATATAGGTATAGGCCCGATCAGTCCATCTTCCCATAACAGGTTTAATGAATCCAAAGCAAACTGGAGTACATTCACAGAAACATCTAAACTACACCACACAACCATAAAACACCTACACGTGGAGGAAGCCGCCCAACTCGTCACGGCGCACATCCTCGACGCCGCCGAAAAGTCCATTCCCCAGGCCTCCAGTGGGTCCCGCAGCCCAAGGAGGCCCTGGTGGAACGAGGACTGCAGGCGGGCGCGAGAAGCCCAGAACAAGGCGTGGGGTGTCCTTCGCCGGTACCCCACGTCAGATAACATCATTTCTTTTAAACGGGCAAAGGCTTTTGGAAAGCGAGTGCGTCGTGAGGCGAAAAGAGAGAGTTGGCGCACCTTCCTCACTTCCATCAACTCGTACACTGACACACATAAAGTCTGGACACGAATACGAAAACTAAAAGGACAACAGACACACAGCCTGCAACCTGGTTAGTACAACAGGGGACACGCTGGAAGACCAGGCTAACACACTTGCACAACACTTCGAACACGTGTCCAGTTCAGCACACTACACAAACACTTTCATGAAACACAAAACATCTGTAGAAAAGAAGTCCCTGCGTGATAACAACAAGTCGCACACTTCTTACAATTCTCCTTTTTCAATTCATGAGCTGAAGGTTGCTCTGAGCACATGTAAGCCTTCAGCTCCAGGTGCAGACAAAATCACATACACCATGATACAACACCTACGCCCAGACACTCTTGAAACACTCCTACATCTATACAACAACATATGGCTTTCGGGGCACATTCCTCGCTCTTGGAGGGAGGCTATAGTAGTGGCTTTCCTGAAGGAAGGAAAGGACCCTTCCTCTCCCGCCAGTTATCGCCCCATTGCCCTGACAAGCTGCCTGTGCAAGCTCCTCGAGAAGATGATAAACAGGAGACTCGTGTACTTCTTACAGTACAACGGTCTTCTCGAGAGCTGCCAGGCGGGCTTTAGGGCGGGGCGATCTACCAACGATCAACTCGTTGCGTTAGAGTCTTATATCAAAGATGCTTTCCTCCACAAGCAGTACTGCATGACGGTCTTCTTTGATCTTGAAAAGGCGTACGATACTGCTTGGCGGTACGGCATCCTTAGCGACTTGAAGTCCTTTGGCATGTCGGGTAACATGTGGAACACGCTTGCCAGTTACCTCTCTGAAAGAACGTTTCGCGTACGAGTTGGAACTGCACTCTCTAGAGTTCATGTGCAGGAAAACGGTGTTCCGCAAGGTGGAGTTTTGAGTTGCACGTTGTTTATTGTAAAAATGAACTCTCTTCGGAAGGCTCTGCCACCAACCATTTCCTGCTCAATCTATGTAGACGACGTGCAATTATCCTTTAAGTCTTGTAACCTGTCTATCTGCGAGCGCCAAGTCCAGCTTGGTGTTAACAAGCTAGCTGGCTGGGCAGATAGCAACGGTTTTAAATTTAATCCAGTGAAGTGTACATGTGTTTTGTTTTCGAAAAGGCGTGGCATTCGGCCGGATCCAGACATCAAACTCAATGGTGTCTCAATTCCAGTCAGAAATGAACACAAGTTTTTAGGTGTAGTCCTTGACGAAAAGCTCTCGTTCATTCAACACATAAAACAACTTAAACATAAATGCTTAAAGGCCATGAATATACTCAAGGTTCTCTCCCACTCTTCATATGGGGCTGACAAACAATTTCTTTTACGTGTTTTTACCAGCCTGATAGGTTCACGATTAGACTATGGAAGCGTTGTTTATGGGTCAGCAAGTAAGACATCCCTCAAAATGCTGGACCCAGTGCTTCATCTGGGGCTCCGGTTGGCATGTGGCGCCTTCCGGACTAGCCCGGTCGAAAGCCTCTATGTGGAGTGTAATAAGTGGAACCTACAACGTCAGCGAGCATACACAGATCTTATTTTTGCTTTTAAAATTTCATCTATGCCACACCATCCTTTTAAATCGGCTTTTTATGATACGTCTATGACTGCACTACTCCTAAACCGACCATCGTTCTCTGCGCCCTTCTCTTACAGAGTTAGAGAGGAAGCGTCAGAGCTTTCTGTCTCCTTTTTAGACACCATACAAAGTTCTCAAACAGATTTTATAGCACCATGGCATCTCCGCCCTGTATCATGCGACACATCCTTCACACATGTAGATAAAAACCGAGCTCCCACATGTGCGATTCTGCAGCACTTCTTGTATTTGCAGCAGAAGTATCAATTTTCTGAATTTTATACGGACGCCTCTAAAACTGCCACCTCTGTGTCCTGCGCGGCGCATGGGCCCGGCCTTAATGTCACTAGAACTCTTAACAGTAATACCAGTATCTTTACGGCAGAGGCTAATGGTGTACTTCTTGTTGTTAATCATATCCTTCAAAGTCACATCCCACAATCCATTATATATACAGACTCCCTCAGTGTCGTGCGGGCGTTGTCGTCATCAACGTCTTCAAAAAATCACGTGGTAAATCTAATAGTCAAGGGTATTATGTCGGTGTATGTACGCAAATTTGAACTGGTTCTTTGCTGGGTCCCTGGCCACAGTGGTATAGCCGGGAACGAAGCAGCGGACCGAATGGCAGCTGCTGCTACACTCTCGAATACAGTAGACATAACCACATTACCCTACACCGACGTGAAACCACACATCAGACAACAGACAACAACTTCGCAAAACATGGCAAACACACTGGAGTGAACAAACAGACAACAAGTTACACGTAATAAAACAACACTTGGGACCACACACCACCGACACACGCAATAGATACACTGAAGTCGCCTTGGCTAGATCACGGATAGGGCACACTCATGCAACGCACTCGCACCTTCTCACGGGGTCTCCAAGACCTCTGTGCAGCAGGTGCGGAGAGGCCCTATCCGTGATCCACATCCTCATACAATGTAAGGCACTCGACATTACACGACGAAAACACTTCCCACAACTACACACACGACATATTCCACCACACCCGTCATACTTCTTAGGAGACGAAGCCATGTTTTCTGTTCAACGCACCTTTCAGTTCCTATCAGAAGTTCACTTTTTACAACTCATCTCATACCACCCATAGTTTTACCCCTGGTCCTATACACCAGCCACCTTATTTATTTTTTAACCACTCTTGTTCTTCACCCTGGCCCTTTATACCAGCCGTGCTCATAGCTTTTAACTGATTTTATTTCTTGTTCTCACCTCATCAAATCACTTTGTGTTTGGCGCTCTTTGCCCATGTCGGCCTTGCGCCAATAAAATCAAACCATCATCATCATATATTTGCGTAATGCCTTGTTCTTGTTCAAAAAAATTGACAAATATGAACATACCCAGGCGGCAGCACAGGACTGTTCGGCCTCACTCAAGCTGGTCTACTTTGGCCGCCGGTGATTTTCTGCCCGTCCTTTCTCCGGCAACCATGTTGGGCCCGTGTCCAAATGTGGGCCTTTTGGCCGTATACGGTCATACTCCCATCACTGTCCAACGGCCAGTGTCCGTCGTCCAGTCGACCGGCTTACGTTCATACGGCCAGATTCCAGCCGTAGGGTTCCGGCCATCCCAAAGCCACCCTTGTGCGGCCGAAGTACGGCCACCGGAGGATAGCCGAGATGCTGTCGTCGGACTCCAGCCGGACTAAAGCTGCCGGAAATTCGGCCGTGCTAAGGGCATTGTAGTTCAGCCACAGTACGTTAACTGTACTGAGGCCGGTGGACGACCACTGCATGCAGCGCAAGCAGATGACTCAATCGCACTGTACAGCAGCACAAACCCACCATTTTGGGTCCACTGCACCCGCATCAAAGTGAGCCCGCGCAACCTCGAGCCGTCCAGCCTCAAGCGCATCCTGGCTGGACGGTTTTGCATCAGTTTACGCAAAAATTAATTTATTCAACAGTGCTCACAAATGGTCATTCCTTTAATTGCTGTGCCTTTTTTTACTGTCGAATACAGCAAATATTCATTTCTTTGCAGAGCCGGAATAGATGTATTGTCCAGGTCCTGATATCTTCTGTTGGGCGGCTTACCTGTAATAAACAAGGAAGGATGAGGGGGAGGCGGGGGGGTTGGGGCGGAAGGCGCATACTATAGTGGGTTGAATTTCACAAAGATGAAAGTGCCGCTCTTAGGCGATTTCTTTTAAGACAACACTTTCATGCTCTGGCTAAATGAACTATTTTTACAACAACTGCTTCACCAGTTTTTGTTTTGTATATAAAACCGGTGCGAATGCCTTTACGAAGCGATTTGGTACTTCACAAAACACTCAGCAGCATTCAATATAATTTACTTCACACAAAAAGTATTTCTAGTATTTGCCCATTTTTCTGGCAAAGAAATTTTCTGCTCGATCAATTTTCCTGATGATCCTTCACAGGGCAGATCCTAGGAGAGATCAAAGAAGTACTTTCAGTTTCAATATAATTTTATGTTGTTTTCACTAGTTACATGTACACTCTTTAATAGTCCAAAAGAACTTTATTTTCATTTAAAGTCATACAACGTTACGAAAATTCTAGGCGTGTTGCGAATGACGCCCTTCTTCAGATGGCTGCAGTTGTATCCCTCTGTGTTCACACAAGGAAAGGTGTAAGACAAGATTTTCATATTTTCTTTCAAACAAATAACTTAGAAATTGTAGTAATCATACAGCAAACCTTGAATACTGCAACGAATAAAGCAATAAATATTTCATTCGTCAAGTTTTGAATGCGTAGGGTTCTGAACCCGTCGGAGGCGAACTTGCGGCTCCGCAAGTTTATTTATTTATTTATTTATTTATTTATTTATTTATTCAGTTATTTGTTTATTTATTTATTTGTTCTGTTATTTATTTATTTGTTTATTTATTCGATACCTGCTTGCATTACAGCAGAGAGATACATAACACTAAGCATCAAATGTAAGACCAAATAACAAAACCATTCAACAAAGCGCGGTAAAAATCTTCATTATAAACAGTGGATAATATCATAGGTGGAAGATTATTACACTCTCACCCGCCGCGGTGGCTCAGTGGCTAAGGCGTTGCGCTGCTGAGCACGAGGTCGCGGGTTCGATTCCCGGCCGCGGCGGCCGCTTTTCTGATGGAGGCGAAAAGCAAAAACGCCCGTGTGTACGAGATTTCGGCGCACGTTAAAGATCCCCAGGTGGTCAAAATTAATCCGGAGCCCTCCACTACGGCGCGCCTCATCGCCTGCGTTGCGTCGGCGCGTTAAGCCCCCACAATCAATCAATCAAGATTATTACACTCTCATCTTGATCTAAAATAAAATGAATCGTGCAAGGCGTCCCCTTAAAGGAAAGTTAATAATTTGCTTCAAGCTAGCGATCCCACGTTGGGATATGTAGAATGGCGCTTGGATATACTTCTTCAGTTTTCCAGTGATATACTTCTTCAGGATATACTTCTTCACTTTTCGAATGACAGATATTACGAAAAAATTTCAACCTCAGGTTTCGTTTATGATCTTTCCCGTCTTACCATTTAGGTTTACTTTTTCTTTCCCTCATCCTATGTTGACAGTGCCAATACCTAATACGAATCGCACTGCCCTATTCTGTATGTTTTCGAGCGTATCAACCAGCTCTTTGCTGTAGAGATCCCAGAAAGCACATGCGTTCTCTTTCATTGAGCGCACATAAGTGAAATACGGTAGTTCTTTACGTTAGGTGGAGGTTCGGTGAAATTTTATCTCGGAAAGCCAAAAACAACTGCAGCCATAACTTTTATGTTGTGAACGTGCCTATTTCTCTCACAACTCGTTGAATAAACTCCTCGTTATTTATATTCCCCGGCCGTTCTTAAAGCACTGTAATTTACTGTATACGCATTCAATTGGAATGAAGGTTTTCTTGTAAAGTTGGCGTTAACACACTTTTTAAGATTCAACCACTTTTGTGAATGAGCACACCAGGATGTTATTAATTTGAATCAGGCTGCAAGTATTTTGAATCAGGTTCATTCGCTATAGTTTTGTAAATTACAGTCATTCGCGAACATTTTTAACAAAGATTTGAGGCCACACAAACAAAAGAGGGCCCGCAAACTGAGCCTTGGGGAATTGCTGAGGTCGCGGTAACATATCCGGACGAACAACCATTGAGAGGGACCAGCTGCTGTCTTAGAGAGAAATACTTTGCTATCCATGTACCAACCGATTCATTCAGTTTATTGCCCGCAATGTACTAAGAAGAAGGGGATATGAAACACCGTGAAATGCTTTTTGCCGCACAAGAAAAATACTCAGCTACTTTAAGCTTATCTATTGCTATAGTCAAATCCTGTGAGAACTCAACAAGCTGCTTTGAGCAAGAAAAACCCGACAAAATCCATGTTTGCTAGGATCCTGGCGATTATGTTTAACCAAATGAGTCATATCTCAAGTGAAGCTAATCTCAATTTTAAACACTGCAACTAAATTAACATCCCGGCTTCGTCATTCACAAGGCTCTGTTGTTATGGCAAATTCAAAATAACACTTGTTTCTAAATAGGCAGTCATAAAATTCCATGAAGTAACATAGTGGAGGGCACGAAGATGAGCCTACCAATGCACGAGCTTATCCTCTAACTACGTTTATCACAAGCAATATAGTCCACATTGTTTTTCGCAGTAATATTGCGAGAAGAATAGCAGGAAACTTGCGCTTTTGCGCACCCTTGCCTTTTTTTGGTGGGGAATCCTTGACATGGCGCTGGTTGAGCTCGTGCGTGGTGGCCGCTTGTTCGACACCCTTCAAGGCGACTTATTTTGGTGAACCACCGCCATCTCTGGTCGGAAATCGCTGCCGTATCGATGTCTCCAATGGTCTCCATTTCTTTAGTGGGCGATTAGCCTCGAGCTGATGCGTCGGCGAAGCCGACGGACGAGGCGTTGTAGCGGCTATGACTGGCAAGGCTTAGCTCACCCGTCGGTGTGGCACAGTCTTCTTGTGGCAATAAATGACATTTCGATGGCCTAAACGTTTCCCCGGTAATGTCCAGTGAGTCCTTGCACTTTAGCCGTTCACTTAGAACACTCATTACTGTTTGACAAACGGAGTTCGTTTTTTTTAAACGTAGAAACACCGAGTGGATGAAAAACGTGTCTGCGCTACGCTATTCGACTCCCTAACGTCTCTTTTTTCACCCAGGGAAAAACCGATCTTACAACGGCGGGTCTTCTTCCAAGCACGTCTGTGCTTGAATTCTCGGCGCCCGGACGCGCGCCGTTGTTCGCATAATGACGTACAACCTGATACCTTACGAAGGCCGGTCACCTCTTGAACACCGGTTGCCGAAAATTCTCCGGCCGTTCGCTTGCCGTAATTCGGCCGAGGACCGCTAACAAAATGATAAACGTACATTCGGAGGCCGTAAGTCGGCCGGTCTCGTTTATGACACCGGCTGCCTGAAGAAAACGAATATTCTGCCGCCGGACGCGTGGTTCACCGCTAAAAGAGTGGATGCGCGGCAGCCGCGCTACGGCCGGTCTCCTTTTGAACACCAACTTCCACAAGAATACGTATATCCTGTGGCCGGTCGCTTGCCGTGCATCGGCTGAACACCGCTTCCCGAAGGAAACACGGATGCCCTAAAGCCGTACTGCGGCCGATTTGTTTCTCAAGATCGCCAGCCGAACGGCAACTGAATATCTGGCAGCCGGGCAGCTCCCGTTGTGCGTCTAAAAACGGGCGGCCGGAGAAATGCCGAAGCGCTGGTTGCCGAATGTTGGCGGCTCGTCGTATGATCAGCGGCTGCCAGAACCTGCATGCTGGTCGGACATGGCAGAAAGCGGCCATAGACGGGCCCGTCTTCGGACACACTTTCTGTGGCGCCTGGGTAAAACCGGGCTTAGACATGTACCTTTGGCTATGCGTATATAAGACTATTGCGCAGTAAGCATTTTACTTTGGCCGGGTGGCTGAATCGAGTCACAGACAGACAGATGGACAGACAGACCAAAATTTTGGGGTTGAGGTAGCCCAAGAAAGACTATCGTCTTTAAAAACTGGAAGAGTCTATGCGGCGGCATATAGTCAGTCTGATTACACTGTTCGCCATACCGAACGCCGGTCCAGCAGACTGCTACGGCGGAGCTCTCCCACTGCTGGACGCCGGCAAGGTGCCTAGCTTGCCACCTTAACGCCGGCGCGGCCGATGCTCGCGCCGCCAAGGCGGAGCAGCGCGCCCTGTTTAGGTGTCACACGCCTCCTGTAACACTCCACACGGTCAGACTGGAGGAGCGGCAAGCGAGCACTTTCATACGGCCGGCGCACCCATGAAGGAAACGATACAGCAGATTCTTGACAGAGTGAAGGCGCTTCAAAACAACCCTCTACCCCCTCAACCCTCCTTTTAAATGCAGAGCATTTCTTAGCCTCGCCTGTTCCTGCGTCGGGCGGTGTCAACAGTTTCGCGTCCGCAGCAGGTGCGCCTCTCCTTCCCTCCTCTCTCTTAACAGCAGCTGGCGCGCGCATGCGTCGTAGTCAGCCCGTTCGCTCCGTCGCGGTCTCGGCGTAACAGGTGCGTGATAGCAGCGCGGTGGGGCGTGGAAGGGTGCGCGCTGCTTGCGCATGCGCGCTCTCGCGGCTAGCGGTCGCTCGTGTTTCAGTCACTGCTTTGCTCCTTCCTTCCTTGGTTGGCGCTCGTGCCCACGTTTACTCGTGTCTGCTACTCCAGCATCACGGAAGAAGCGATGGAAGCAACACTGCCTTCAATCAGTACTGAGTAAATGCTCTGCATTTACTCGTGTTCCCCTCGCGGGAAGGCGCGGGAATTTTTTTTTCTTGCAACTCGCATCGCCTCTGGCCGAGTTAGCTGATGACGCTTGCCGCGCGTTCCGGATATGCCCCGGAGCATCACCGGTTCCAATGAATACCTTCGCTGCTACGTCTCACCGAAAAGAAGACTCATTGTGTGCTTAAGTTGCATGATTAAGAGTTTTAGTTGTATGTTTTTGACAGTGCGCTCCGCGGCTAGGCTCAGCCCGACGGATCGTGAGCAGCAGAAACAATAAAAGCTTAACGATAATCATATCTCCCTCGATGGGAAATCATTCGCGTCACTGGTCGATCCTGTGCGTTTGCAACCCAAGCCATCATCCGAAAGGTAATATAAGAATTGATATTTAAGTAAAAGAAAATGCCGTGTTTATTGCCTCTTTCAGCATTTTTATATAATACAGTCGCTGAGAAGATATGAAGGCGTCGCATTTTTTTAATCGTTTGACCCGCGTTAAAATGGTTTTTTGAAATGTTTTATTCGGCGCTTCTGGGTGATAATGTTATGCTGTCTTACCCTATTAAACCGAAAATTCAGAAGAGGGAAGGAATCGCCTATTTTAAGGACACCCATGTAAATTAACACGAACAGGTATCACCAGTTGCAGCGGCAGGGCTAGGGCAGCGGCCAATGCCCGCGCGCCGCTCCTCTTCCCCGCCCGTGATGTAGATCAACTGGCGAGGGTTGGGCCGCAGCGCCACGAACTAGCGGCGGTAAAATGTGGGAACTTACCCGAAACGCAGATCGTACGAAAGTGCGCGCCCGCCGCTCCTCCAGCCCGGCCGCGCATTCCAGCAGCCTTCTCCGGGCTGCACAGGCGACGCCTGCTGATAGCACCGAGTTCAAGACAAGTAGCATGTAAGTATCCTCGGCCAAATCAACCACACTATTGTCCATTTTTCCCTTCATCCTTCACATCGCCCGTACATTCACACGGGACTAGCGCTGTCTGCGGAGCCGGGACGGGACATTAGGATGAGATTACCCGCCTTAGTACGCACTGAGCGAATATTTCGCGTGTATTACGTTTGGGGCGCAGCTGAAAATTCAGTCATTATCCCGCCAATACGGTACGTCTGAATCGTGCACACTAATGCGAAATTTCTGCGCAGTACTTTCATGTTGCTTTCTAATTCGAGCTTGCTACTTTTAATGAAAGGGCTCCTTGTTTTTTAATGTGTGAGCATGGACAACGCAAGAATTGGCTGAGTTTAAGAAAAAGCAGGTGCCCTGTATTCACTTGGCACAACCTACTATTAAATTTCCCATTTGCTGAGTGCGGCCAGAAAGCTCGTGTCGAAATTCCCATTGGGAGCGATCGCACGTAAGGGCAGCCCTAACGTCTACATTGGCTGCTGGTACCACAGGTTCATTAACGAATTACTAATTCTTGATGTCATTGAAATACACCTACCAACTCACCCACATGCCTTCACAACTCAACGAACCGCGGTATTAATTCAATCACACACCTTTAGTGAAAGGTAATGTAACTCAGTCAATTTGGTTGGGTTAATGTATGCCACACTTTTTTGCCGCATTTTTTTGCAGCGTGTTATGTGCATTACCGCTGATATACACAAGATAGGCACTTTTATGTACACATTTTTGCTTCCTCACAAGTTTTTGTTTCTCCGTTTTTTCATGCTATCTTAGTTGTTTGCGGCACCCTATCGGGCAGTTTGCTGTTAGTTTCCACTTGTACATCAATTTTGTCAACGAATCACATTTACATATACTGACGTCAATGAATGGGTTAACTTTGCCAATAACACACTTTTCTGCAGATACATAGCGGAAAATGTGTGATTTTTTTGTTTCGTGTATTGTGTTCGTTTCTCCGGAAGTTTTCTTTACGCCTGTGTGGTGTCAGGTCGGTGGCTACGTAAAAATGATCTATTTTGTAATTAAATTTAGTTTTATTGATCTTCTGGTTGTATAACCTTTTTTGCAACCAAGAATTCACATGTGCACTTCCATAACAGTTAAATTTCTTACGTCCACGAGACATGCACTTTTCTGTACATACATTGGAGGAATCTCAGAATTGTTTTGTCACAAAAAAGAAAAGGGATAACTACGCCGTGGTAGGAATACCAGAGGGAGTGGGGAGCAAAGTACCGGCGTTAATTTCCAAACAACTCTGCATAACATTGTTTAGAGCGCTTTGTGTTACACATGTGCTACACGCCTAAAACGACCGCCATACTCCTCACAACAAGGTCAAAATTCGCAGCCAAAATGACTGTCTATAGGAAACAATATTCTAATCGAGGAACGAAAGATCAGGGTCTATCACAGGTTCCTCAATGGGCAGCCCGTATTCGTCAGCGGAAGTAGGAAATGGAGCTCCGACAACGGGGTAGCTATCATCTTCCTTGTCTTCACTCGAAGAATTTTCCTGCTTGTCACGATCATCTTCGGGCGCGGCATATGAGTCCGAGGGGCACTGCAGGTGGCATCTCTTGGGCTGGCTTGCAACCTCTGCAATATCCCCCGGCCGCTTCCGGCTTGAAGTCTGTTTGGGAGGCACCGCAGTCACTTCATCCTCGCGCTCGGAGTCGTCGTCGCTGCTGCTACCGCTGGACTCGTCCTCGCAGCTGCTACCACTCCCGCTGGACTCGTCTTGGCTGCTGCTACCGCTCCCGCTGGACTCGTCCTCGCTGTCGGAACTCCCTTCCCAGCTCCATTCCCGAAGCAGGTTCTCAAGCAGCAGGCGCCGCCGTATTCCCAGGTCACGAGGGCTGTCATCCAGGTCCTCTATCTTCTGCCTGGCGGAAGAGAGAATAGCGTCAACATTTACCTGCATGATGAAAGCAACGGCACAGACAGATACCCAACCGTTTGAGAAAGACGACCGAATCCAGGCGCAGCGCAGACTAGACTGATCACCAGGTTGCCCCTGCCTACCAACGTTTTCCTCCTCCCCTTGTCCCCTCTCCATAAGGAAAGGGGTGAAAAAAGGGGCGTAGTTTGTATGCTCCGGAGGCACCGAGCGACGTCACTAATTCGTCCCCTTTAGTTCTCATGAACACCGGAAATGGTAAACAGGTGGTATGACTGAGCACGTGGGGAGATAAAGGGAATACGACCTTGACCTTGCCGGCCTACTCTCCATATCTCTTTGTTGAAGCGCATTTGCTTCCATGTAAATATCACCACCGAAGGGTCTTAGTCACGGTGCGCAAACGAAATGCGATTCAAAAGGTCACCGGGGCAATGGTCCTAATATTATTTTACTGGTTCAGTACCTTAAGTTAACGAACCTCCTTCAAGTGTGACGCGATTATGAGCCTCACCCCATCTTGAGTCATTGCCATCACACAGGAAAAATAAACCTCCGGTTTATTCCGGAACAGCAGAAAAATGCCAAACACACACCCAAAAGGAAAAAAACGTACCTACGCTACTCACACCAGAAATCTCTAAGCAGGGAAGAAGCAGTACACCTACGACGCCTCCAAACTGCATCGGTGCTCACACCGGCGCTCCTCCATCCTATGTCCCCCGACAATTATCCCAGCGCACAGTGCGACATCTGTAAACAGGGTACGGCCAGTCGCTGGCACATCCTATTGTACTGTGCAGCCTTACAAGACGGCGTCAGCTTCACAGAATACCCTGCAGACCTCCAAATTTCCATCACCTCAAACAACAAGTCGGATCAAAAGTGGGTCATCTAGCAGGTTCTCAAGGCACTCGAAAGGCACGGACTGCGCAAAGGGGTCCCTGTCGAGTAGGTCTGCACAAGAGGATGCAACGCACGGCCACGTTGAGGCAGGCCCGTCATCCGGGCTTTACCTACTGCAGGATTTATTCAATAAAGTCATTTTCATCCATCCATCCATCCATTCAAAAGGAAATACATAAGTAATATAGAAACTGGACAACTGTCAACAACGCTTCGCAGCCGCTCAGCAGAAAATAAAGCGGCACATATGACGTAAGCGTCCGATTACGTTGCTTCATGTCGCGCCGGACGCAGTCACTGCATGTGCTGGCTTGTCCGCTCATAGTGACGGTCTTTGCTGCGACGGACTGCCCTTTGGTGGCCGTACGCTTCCGCCTAACTCCACGGTTTAGCTCTCACCGCTGCACTCGTAAAGGCCTGAACACATGGAGCGAACTTTCACGGCGAAGTTTGCTCCATGACACGGCAGACACGGCGCCCGCCGCTGCCTCGCCGCTGGGTCGCTGTCAGTGGGGATAGATGAGGTAAACGAAGCGAAATGAAGCGCGTCACAAGCAAAAAGCTCTCGATACCACTACAACTTTTTGTACAATTATAGAACACTCCAAGAAAGCGCACAATTATTGTTCAAAAATACTTTCTATTCTGGTTGTTGTGTTGCCGATACAGTTGTGCCGCCGCAGTTGAAAGAAAGCGGTGATCTGAATATGGTCTGGCTACACTGGGCGAAAATCGTCTGTGTAACAGACCGGACTATCTGCTATCGGCATTCGCCCTAGGCGATATCGCCTTGCCCTCCTCTCCCCCCTTCCATCTGCTTTACTTTCCTTCCTGGCTTTCTTTCCCCCTTCCCCGCTGTGAACACGGCTACTTAAGTGCAGCAAATAAACGGCCGGGGGTCTTTCGTCTTGGCAAGGCCCAGCCAAATGTTCATCGTCGCCTTGTTTGTCAGTCAAACGTTACAGTCTGCATTCCATCGTTTGCTCCAGCTACGCGGGAAGCTTGTGTCACTACCTCCGCTCAATGGTTACGGTCATTAGGTAGGCATGCGGGCGGTGGGTGTTTGGGTGGCCGCGTGAAATAGCCGAATGCGGCTTATGTCGGTCGCTTATTCCCAGCTGCACAGGTCGCCGCCACTTCATTGTGTGCACGTCGAGTCGTTTACCGTAGATGAGGGGTGCACCCTGACGACATCTGGTGGTCGAATCCGAGAATATCTACGTCGAACTTCGCGGCACTCTGAGCGAGCATCGGCTGTACGCGGGCCCGCAGTACACCTCGTTCATGATCCTGGCTCTCCATGGCTGTATTTTGGCGGATCCGTCTTCAGAAGAAGAAATGACTATTACTGAACTTGATCGAACAGGAAGAGAAGAAAAGGAAGCGCAGATACATGATGCACAAAGCATGGCAGCAACAAAAAACAGAGGGAGAGTACCCCACTGCGCTAAGTACCCGTTCGTGTCCCCGAAAATTTCCATGTAGGACATGAAGTGTAGATGTAGATGTAAATAGCACGCCGTAACGTGGTGCGGCGCGTCACCTTTGTAAATTATTTGATTCAGCACTGTCTTTCTTTAACCTTTTATCTGTCCCAAGGCATGAGCATCCGCGCTGCGTGTTTTTTATCCCCGTCTTCAGCGACAAACCAGAATTCACACCCAAGCGCTAGTCAATAAAGGGAGATTATGTCATTCTTCGACGTCCCACCTCCGATCCTGCCCTAATATTGCGGTTGTTATTGGTGGCAATTTTTCTACGGGTCCTAAAGAAAAGTGACGTATAGGCTTTGTAATACGGTGAGGGCCATAGATCTGATGTGTTAACTAGCTTTTGGAAGCTAAACAACACACAATGAATAACTTAAAAAATCGCGCCAATCCACCCCGTGAATGTGGTTGAAAAGCAAAGCTGTAAACGGCACCCATAACGATTACTCATGCGACGTCATTTAAAATCACTCACATCGCTCCACAAATAGTAAAACCAGAGAGAAGTGAAATGCACTTAACCACGCCATTTATTACTTCGAAGAGATATTCCTGGTAAGGTTAAATCAATGCATGATGCATGAACGGTGTTTGGTTGAGTTGTATTGGTGTAGCACCAGAGTGGAAATTTTTTTTTATAAAATCAAAGTAAGCTCTAACCCGGTGTTAGACGATCTGACTTCTCCGTCTCTACGCCGCGGACGGAGGCGACGAGACTTGCGGCTGAGAAGGAGGAGGAAGAAATACTTCTGTTCAGATTTCTGAACGGCCGAGAGTGCAGCCTTGGGGAGTGGTTCCTTCTCCTGTGGGGCCCATATGCAGTCCGCACGGCCTGTGTTCTGTCCACCCGCTGAAGCTGGGTAGGTAGAGGGGGCCTGGACAGCAGCATCTCCCATTGCTCTTGTTGGGTAGTTGACGGAAAGAGAGGAGGGTGCTCAGGGCTAAAGTCGCACACTCCGATTACGGGGCGGAGTATTCCTACTTCTTAGAAAAATTTACATTCAGCGTCGTAGCGATTCGGATGCATTACGTGAAGACACGTAGACTGTGGGAAGGAGCCCGGATTGTATGAGCCGTAGGGTAGTTTGTTGTTCTCTGGAAAGGTCAGGGTAAGACGAAGGTACGGTCTGTCTCAGAAGGCGATAATGCTGGATTATCTCCCTGGACGTGACAAGCGGGTGACTGTCCTCGTGCAGCTCCATAGCACGGGAGGTAAAAGCGCAGGCTTGTTGGGTGGGCGTATTTGTTGCCCTCCATTGAAGCGTGAGGCGGTGTCCAGATGAGCTGAATGGGACCGTTTGGGGAATGGTTTTTTAGCACGCACAGTGCAGGTCAGGACACCCAACCCGACTGGTAATTCCAGAGGGCTTGCTGGGAATCGGTGACTACCCTCCGAACCCCTGGTTGAGTGAGAGCCAAGGTGATGGCTGCCTCTTCTGCTGCCGTCATTTGTTGGGTCCTAAGCGAGGTACACGCAAGGAGGTTGGTTCTGGAGGTAGCCACGATGATGGCGTGTTGCTGCCCTCGATGTTAGGAGAAGTCTGTGTAGATAACTGCATGAGCCCCACCGAGGGTGGTGTTTAGCGCTTGAGCCCGTGCTTTTCGTTGACCCTCGTCATGTGAGGGGTTCATATTTCTAAGCAAAGGGAGCATCTTTAGTTTTAGTCGCCAAGAGTCTGGGAGTACGTCAAGCGGAGTGACATTCTGGGCTACCCAGCCAATCTGGTGAAGCATGCGGTTACCCACCGCAGTTCTTAGTCGGACCTTCTGGTTAGAAAGATGGCCTTCTATCAGCTCTTCCACCGTGTTATGGAGCCCGTGCTAAGCAGCCTCAGTGTGGACGCACTCATGAGAAGACCAATGGCCTGCTCAACCACCTTTCGAATCATTATATAAAGCATCTCTATGTCTTTCTCGTCGAGAAGAAGATAGGGGTTTGTCGTAAGTAACTCTCGAGAGGACAAAAGCTTCAATTAAATGAAAGGTACCCAATTCTTTTAGGCCTCGATTCTTGGTGGCAACTCACCTGATCATGTGTATGATTAGATTAATGCTGCTTTTGAGGCGGTGCAAGGAGACGTCACTCTTGGTGTTGGCCTGGAAATGTAGGCCATGGATCTTGATGCTGGGGTTTGGAGTGATGGCCTGGTCATCAAGGAGTATTTCAATGTATTCCTTGATTTCGCGTGAGGGTGGACGATAAGGAGCTGTGATTTTTTACGTGAACACTGGAGGCCACAGGCTTTACCACATTGGCGTACTAAAAGTGAGATTCCATGGATTGGTGTGAGCTTCCTTTAATTTTTGTAACTCTTAGCACATGAGCAAGGTGCGCACAGGGCCGCTAGACGGGCGTGAGTGGTCGTGTGACGCTTTCACGTGGAATTCAGCGAGAAGGCAGGCGGTAAACCCGTAGATGTGCTTGGTCAGTACACCATTTGTCTTCCCGTGTTCGCGTGGGCTCGTAGCTAAATCGGTAAGACAACGGGCTCTCGCTTTGTTAGTCTATTAGTTCCAGGTTCGATTCCCGGCGGTGCCAGTAAATTCTTTTATTTGTTCGCTGGAGTTTTCTGGTGACACCAACGGTCGCGAAAGAACCCTTGGGGGGTAGAGGTAGAAAGCTTTGCTTTAAAAAGTGGCCGGCAGACGTGGGGTACACGCAGCATTTTCGGCACCGTGTAAGCTGGCAAGCCTTTGTCACAAAATTGAAAACCGCAAACCAAAGGACATGTGCACAACCCGCCATGCCACAAAATTCCCGAAGTGCATGACAAATGTTATCTACCGCATTCCGCTGAAGTACGATAGAGTGTATATTGGGCACATGGGACGCTGTCTGAGCGTTTATTTAAAAGAACATGAAACTTCGGTAACGTCAGGCGGAGGGGCAGATTTGCCTGCCCATTGCCGAAGTAGTGGTTGCACCCCCCTGTTTGACAAAACACACATAATTGGCAGGGGAACCACAAAGTGCGTGCGGGAGCTTATCAAAGCTTACCAAATGCGTAATCATGGTATAAGTGCTCGAGTGTTCCCTCACTACCAGTATCACGTAAAGAATCTGAATATTTGAAAAAAAGCCGATTTTTAAATGCGTCATCAGCTGATCTTTCTTTAGTTTTTACGGCGCATGCCCTGACCTTGCTTTTCCTTCGGAATTTTATTCATTATACTGTTCCTAGTCCCAGCGTGTGTGTTGTCTGCTCTCTCTCGTGTTCGCATCTTTAAGGCTGGGGTTTACGGTTCTCTACAGAAATGGGTGATGTTCTTAGCCTCGCGTGGCGCTTTATAAGCCATCCTAATGCTGTGGAACAAGCGCAGATAGCTTGAAATCGAAACAAGCAAAGATCACTCAACGACAGTGCACCAGGGTCATCACATCGTCATCAGTGGGTGCCCGGTGACTCGGGAAGACGAGGACACATGCGATCCGGCACAACCACCAGCACAAGCAACTTGCTCCTCTAAATGGTCCAGCATCCTTTCACTACGGCTATACCAAAGTCTCTATCTTTGCAACTGGATGGACTGCATGATTGTTGGAGTGGCTGGACCCTCACCGCTGTCATCAACCTCTTCGGTATTGACCCGTACTGTGAATTCTATTTTTAACGTGTTCTCATCTAGTTGTCTCTAAAATACTACATTGCCCACGCCTGAACTCTGTGTTTAGCCGAAGATGTGCATTCAATATAGGTCGGGACAATTCACCTCTGTACCCAACTTGCGCATCGTCGGAATTTACAGATCATCTGCTGAAGAGTGGGAGGAGAGGCAGGGAAGAACATTTTGCGGCACATGTGTCAGCAGATTATCTACTTTCACATTTTGAGTGAAGTAACTGGGGACGGTTGATTTTTTTGTTCTTAGCTGCTTTGTTTGCACAAATACCCTGGTAGAATAGTTATTATTCCGTTTTTGCTCCTTGTATTGGCAAGCCATTCCCTGTTTTTCGCGCGCACAGAAACGCTCGTTAGTGTTGGGTAATAAACGTGGTTATTTTCGGTCGATAACACAAAATAAAAAAAAAACATTCTCTCCACCTTCCCGCGAGGGGAACCCTTGGGTGATGCAAGGCATCTCACAGGGTTCAATTCGCGTTTCCGTTATGTCGGTTACCCAGATGGGGTTGAAGTGTAGCGACCCTTAAATGATGCTCAATCACACGTAGATTTCCAATTACGGAAAGAGCGAATGTTAGTGTTCATTTCAACTCATCGGAGCAGCAGGTGGAGCAGCAGTCGGAGCAGTAGCAGGGAGAGCGACTGAGAAGCGCGCCGCAGATACCGCGGTTATATAGCCGCTCTGCGAGAGAGCGAGTGATGAGAGAGAGACGCGCATGCGCGCTAAAGCACATATAGCATGGCGAGGAGAACGAGAGAGAGTGTAGCATACGCACACTAACGGCGCGCTGACGCACAGCTGGCATGGCTAGGAGAACGCGCTAACGCAGCTGGCAGGTGAGGGGAAAGAAGGAGGGTTGCCGATGCATGCATGCCGGATGGAAGGAGAGGCCCAGTGTAAGAGATGCCTTGCATCTAAAAACTGGCCGCGTACCTGCTACTTTAGTTGCAAATGTCGTCAAAATACGATACTCTTTGTAGACATTTCCAAGGAAATGCCCTCGTTTGCTTTCGCGCTCACCTCTCATGCTGTCCCTGTACCGTCACGCTCATCTCAAGGTAAACACACCAAGGGTTTGCTCAAAGCGATTTGAATTTACCGCGTTCCACTGCTACAGGCCGGGTTCTCGATGCCAGCGCTGCAGTACGGCGGTGACGTGCTTGAATCTAGGCGGCCGACTTCAAGGTTTATAGAACCGCGTGGCCGTGCTCCACGTGCGTTCCAAGCAGAACGTGGAACCTAGCTAGTGGAACAACCGATTTAACCCTGGCCAATCCCCCCTTGTGGATGCGTGACAATATCTCTGAGGACACCATCACCATCATGTTTTTTTCATTGTTGTAGCTTTTTTTTCATCGAGAACCCGGCCTGTAGCAGTGGAACGCGGTAAATTCAAATCGCCTTGACCAACATTCGCGTGTGTTCATATGTTCATCCCACCAACGTGAATGCAATATTTTGTATCATTGGTTATTCACTGCACCAGGAGCGCTTCGAACGCCCGCGAATGCAGCGCCACACGCCGACCACCGTGAGTTGTGAGGTCAATCAATGATGAGTGCTTTTTAGAGTAGTGCCCAGAAATGCTAATTTGGTTGATTGATTGATTACGGCCTTTAACGCGCCGAGGATACACTTGAGCTATAAGGATCGCCTAAGCGGGGGACTCCGCAATCGTTTTGACCACGGGAACATATTTACACTGCGCCGAAACGTCGACAGCGAACGTCTTCGCCTGCATAAAAAAAGCATGGCCGCGGCCGATATGAAATAAATTGTCGTTGGCTCTGCAGCACAACGCACGGGGGGAACCGCGAGGATACGCGGCGGATGCACCGCATTGTGCTTTCCAGTTCGTGCAGCATCCATTCCATTTTTGACCTCGACCAATATACCTCACATTCTACGAGAACCCTGTTACCTTTAAATGCTGGTTATCCTCAGCAACGGCCGCATGCGTATGGCATTGATTGCCACTATATTCTTTTTCATGGCAGCTCTCTTCATTACCAGTCTAAAGATACACCTGCAGCATAAATCTTACAACTGAGGATATGATTGATAACGTGTAAAAACCCGGGAGTAAAAACCAGTAGCAGTGTAATGTAGCAGCGCAATTGGTTCGTAGTGCTACATCATGCTACATGAGGGTTGAATATTCACTCAAGGAGTCACACCATTGGAGCCAACGATTTTTATTTTTCGCCAGAAAAGGACGCGGTGATGAGCCAATTGTTTTTTTGTACCGTGACACATTGCAGAATAGGCAACAGGCCTGCTAAAGGCGGACGGATTTTTGATTGCACAGTTAGTCGGAGTAGTTTAGCTAGACTAGCTGTATTCAACTTCTTCCGTACATCAGGTGGTATTCCTGTGCAAACTGTAGATCATATTTGGTATACATAACAGTTATGCGAAATGCTAACAGACAACTGAACACGAAAAAACGCAAAAAAGTAGTGCACAAGAGCTGTTTATTTATCATGTGTCATGCGTAAACAAAGCAGGAACGTCAGCATTAGGTATTCATAAAGAAATGCAGGATGTATCGGAAAGTGTTTGTCAGCGCAAACACAAGCCTTCTATTCCTCGAGAAGGGATAGATCAGGAAACAGGGGCGGTTCCTCCGGTAAGTTGTCCAAATTAAGCTCTCGGAATACACCTCCTTGGCCGCGGCAGTCGTCTTCTTCCTCTCCCTGCTGCATCACTATGTCCTCCAACTTCAATTTTCGGAGTGGTTCTAAGCCTGTGGGGTCGCATTCTTCTGGTCGTGCATCCACCGAGAAGTAGAAATCTAATCCAGGCAATAGAGGTGCACCAAGCCCGTCAGCGTCATCTGGTTCGCCTTTTGTTGGGCGATTTAATTCGCATGCCTTCAAGAATGCTTCGTCTAGGGGGTAGGAGTGCGCTTGTGGCTCTCTGAGAACGTCAGGAAACCCAACCGGATCCCCCTGGGTGGCGTCGTCACCGTGTCCAGGCTCTTTTACGTCAGGACCTGCCTGCTGTGGGTGAGTGTCTGAAGGGTCTTCCTCAACAGGTGCTTGTTCAGGCTCGCAAAGATTCCGCCCCCGCTTCGAAGGCCCTGGGTTGTGTGCACAGTGGAATATAACGAGGCAAGATATATATTTAGCCGGCTAAAGCGTACATACTGAAAGACTGCTCTAGCATGAAGCAAAAAGAAGAATGTTGTAAAAACGCATATTTCTTCTCAAACCACCCTGTTGCGTTATCCGGCTTCAGGTTCAAAGTACACTATAAAGATTACGAACAGAAACAACCAGGAAAAATTCTAAGGGTACAAAAATAATCAAGAGCTTCTGCTGAAATATATTAACCGGTGTTGGAAGTTTTCTTTTTGAATTGTGTAAAGAGAAAACAACAAAAACAAAATAGGTGCCTTCCAGTGGCGTCAAAGCGAATGTGCGGAAGGAATTCATAGCGCTCGTACTGTCATTTGTGCACCCACAATTACCAATAGGGTGTCTCTCGGCCGCTGTTGTAGCGTGAGCTGTCCCAGTGTTTAAGAATATTGAGGTTTTGAAACTGCGCCAAATGGCGCGACCATATCTTGTTGGCCGCCCCGCTGTGCTTCCCTTGAGTGCGAGAAGACTGTGCCGTGACACGGGGCACCAGCTCTTGATGACATCTGGTGAAGACGTACTGTTGATAGCTGAGAGGCGGATAGGTATTCAAAACCTTATAAATATACGTGATGAAGAAGCGACGCACCTAGGGTATCCTTAGCAGAGAAAAATTCGTTATAATGGTTTTAACGATGACATAAGCACAAAACGGTATCAGTCAGCAAGTATAAATACATCTGGTAAAGGAGTGAATATATTTAGGAGTACCGGTTAACGACGACAGAGACTACACGCATCCACGTTAGGCTCGGTTAAATACAAAAGAAACAATGAACGCGGCTATATTTATGCATTGAGCACATTGGGTCTACGAAAATGTAAGGTTGCAAGGAATGTCTGAAAAGAGGTCTTAGTATCAGGATTGATTTTTGAAGATTCGGTTCTCTGCATATGAAGGAGACTTAAGGGGGCCTGAAGGGTAATTCTGAAGGCGGTAGGCAGACTGGCCCTTGGTGAACACAGCAAAATCCCGAACGAATCGGTGCAGGGGGATATGGGCTGGTTGTCCTTTGAGACAAAAGAAACACAGAGCCGGATAGGATTTGGTGATGAGATCCTTCGTGACGAGGAGGAAAAAAATTACGCCCACCTTCCCGCGAGGGAAACCTGATGTGATGCGACGCATCAGGGGGGAGCGTTTGGACTGACGCTGGTATTGGATTGCGTTAGTCCACTCACTGAAGGGACTGTCGCTTCCGTCACGTCTTCATCGGAAGATCATGCACGGAGGTATCGTCAAGCAAAGTCAGGTCAAGTGCGAGAGCGAGCGGTGGACAGATCCGGCGGCGTGCGCTCCCCCGCTTATATTGCCGCTTTTGAAAGGAGAGGAGGCGGAGGGGTGAGAGTCACGCGCATGGGCACACATGCGCGCACCCAGAGCAGCGAAGCGCACACGCGCAGCTGTTGTTATGATAATGAGACGGAGTGAGAGTGCGCACACATGCGCCCAGCCAGAGCAGCGGTGCGCACACGCGCAACTGTTATGTTAATGAGACGGAGTGAGAGTGTTGCGCACAGCTGTCGGAGAGAAGAACGGAGGAGACTTGCGCATGTGCAGTGAGCATGCGGACAACGCCGCGACCACGCAGGAGGGACGTGCCTTAGAGCAAGAGATGCATCTCATCTAAGAAAGATGTCCAACCGGCGCGGAAAGTCGGTAGAAGATGGTGGGGTATATCGAATAGTTAAAAAGCGGGTAAAGGCAGCACCGACGATGAATAGGGCACAGGAATTGGAAGCGCAAACAAACCCTTCAGGCTTATGGGACGGAAAACCACATATCACGAAGGAAGGTTTCTATGGCACTACGCAAGCCAGTGCATTTCCCTATCAAGAACAAGCAGGGTGTCTGAGAACGCGGGCATACGTGGGTATCTAAAGGCAACATGATGAAACCTGTGTTTTTTGCAGCAGGGACAGCCAAACCGGAGAGCATAATATCATAGACTGCACGGAGATACGACCACGGCGGGGTGATGGGGATACGACCGTGAGAGATCTCTGCGGATTTGGGGTGAGGGGGAGCCTCGACTGCAGGTCATACACGTGACAAAAAAAATCCCCCGCACCTCCCCGAAAGGAATCGTGGAGAAATGCGAATGCATTGGCTGCACAGATCAGTGTGTTGCGAGTAATGGCGTAATTAATGACGAGAGTGTGAACGTAATCATTTATTCATCAGCACCTGTTTGTGTTATCGTTGTACCTGACGGCCACAATCACTGCCTTGTGATCGCTAAAGTGCACGGTCAAAGGGTCTTTTAGAAGAATACGCGCGTCACAGTTTCGCGTAAAGACCAGATCAATGTAACTCCCGTGAATGGTAGTGGGGCACGTGTCGAAGCCGGCAGAGAGACAATGTATAGAGTGCCTGGTCTGCATGTACTCGACCAGCCACTCGCCACTCTTCTTGCGCACGTCAACCTTGAAGTCGCCAACCAAGACTATGGCGTCAGAGGGTTTGGAGCGCACGCGCACACTTTCCATAGCCGCGTCCAGCTGCGCGGCAACGGCGTCTCGAGCGAGGTTGGGCGCGAGGTACATGGTCAACACAAAGACTCCGTCTCCGGTGTAGGCAAGGGTGTACAAGTCCTTGTATGGAGACGTGTCTCGAACGGGACACGTGGCAATGTCGTGCGTTATCAAGTTCCCTCGGGCGTGTCCTCTTCCCTTCCCTCCGCTACTTCCGCCCGAGCTACCACCTGCTGCGGTTGCTAGGCGCGCCACAGCTGTTGCTAGGGGTGAGGAGGAGCGCGGAGAGATAACACCTGCGGGCGCACGCCGACGGAGCACGACAACCCCCGACTAAGAAATGCATTCGCATTTACGACGACGACGACGACGAAGGTAGAACTGCGAGGCGCGCGCTCACGTGCGCTTGCGCTGGAGGAATGCAGGCGCACGCCGGCCAACGCAGCAAGACAACCCCCGGCTAATAAATGCAAAATAAAAAACCAACCGTCATTGGCCGGTTTTTTGTCCCTCATGCCGTGATTACGTCCGTTTTGGCGTTTTATAAGCGTAAATGTAATGACTACGACGATAAATATGTGTCTACAAGCTGCGCGAAGACACGCGAGCACAGAAAATACGCGGGCAAGCACGCGGCCTGAGATGAAGGGGGACCTAAGGTAGAAACAAAACAACGAAATGCGGCCGCCGCGGTCAGCAATTGCGCTCACTTTTCAGCGAAGTACATACGGAGCAATAACCAAGCTCAATCACTTCCAGTACAAACGTTACGTTGATTTCTGTCTACGAGAACACTACAATAAACTGCATTGCATGTCAAGAAAACATGGCGTCTTTTCTTGAACACAAATTAAACATTCTTTATACCACGCCCCATCCTTCCGCCCCCCCTCCCCTGAAAGGCCGTTTTTTTTCGGGGAAATGTTGCAGCCCTACGAAAGATTGAGGTTCAAATGACAATGCCGCCGCATTGAACGCAAACTTCACTCAAAGGAGGGGCGTGCGATCTCACCAGCTACTTTCCCTCGCTAGAGTTATGCCACTAATTATATGCTTGTGCACGCGGTTCTTCGATGCCGGAGAAATCAAACGCATATTGAACAGCAATTATACGCTTGCAGAACGAACATTACGCGCCTCAAATTTAGTGCACATTGTTTTTTATACCCTTAAGAGTGGCGGTCTATATATAATTAAAATCCGAACGAGCACGCAAACATACACGCGCTGCGTATTAAGCCACCGACGGCCGATGCAACGAAATATCGCCGTCGTACAGACCATTTTGGGTACGAATGAGCAAAACTGCAGCGTACGTGATCATGTTTTTCGAGTAATACTTCGCGTTTGGCGAAACGAGAACTCCGAACGTTAACACGACAGGACATGTGCAGGCCCCATCCGAAATCAACTTATCATGGAAGGAATGTGCGATTGAGCTAAAACACCTCAAATGACTTTTGGGTGACCTCGGCGAAGCTGGAGTTACGGCATAAGCACCCCCTAGAGGGGCTATACGCAGTAGCTCGTAACCCTAACACTCTCCGGCGCCCGTCGTCTCCATGATTGTCTAGAGGAATGGCGAATAATTATGCTGTCGTCCCGCTGAAAGCAGCAAGGCTCTATTACACTTTCGCTTTCTGTTCTCAAGACTTCGACCGGCCGCATTTGCAACTGGGCAGTCGCGATCTTCGAAAAAAGCGGGTGTTGCCCACCCGAGACCAAGGAAAAAGGTAAGAAACGTTGAACGTTCGAACTCGTACGGGAACAGCTGCTTGTGACGGTTGCTTGACCTGACCAGCTGTTATAACTCAAAACACGCGCTCTGTGGGAATAATGCTATAAAGAAAAGCAGTGGTGGCAGCGTGCCCAATTTTTCTTTGCAAGTGCGGTTCACCATTCGGCATAACTGAACCAACTGATCAAAACACGCACGTCTCGCCACCGAACGTGTTTTAAGCCACCTTGGACGGAAGCACATTTACAGACCGGTATACAAACATACAGCTACTGGAACCAGCAAACTCTTAGCTCAAACATGATCATAGCCAACACAAACATAACATCATGTGAATTATTGCAGACATTCTTCTATCAACGTTATAAATATTGTTACGTGGCGCAGGACATGAACCACGAGATGCGGACAATATATTTCACACTATTTACACGGCGGCTATCGCCGAGCTCGCACCGGCTGCCCGTCCGCCACTCCCTCGTCGTTGTCGATGGTTGGACATCGGAAATGGTCCACTTGTTCATAACATCACCCCCCGGACAAAGACGGCCGTCCCGGTCGCGCTCGGTCACCGTGAATAAATGGGTGCGTTGAGGATGAGATGCGTATTAACACTGAAGTCCTTTCCACGGCGAATGACGATGGCGGTATCCCATGTCGACTGGTCCCCGAACATCGACGCCCACAAGGCCATGACGAAACGATGAGGGTGCTGGGAACCACGCCGGACGAAAAGGCCGGGGACACGGCATGGGCGGCTGTCATGAGCAATCTCCCCAAGAGACCAACTTCCCGAAAAAGACTAGTAGGAGAAGAGGAGGAAAAAGGAGACATGGAGAATGTCATGGGCAACCCCCTCAAAGAGGGGACTGGAAGAAAGGGAAGAAGAAGGGAGGCGCGTGGAGCGAGGAATCTGTTTCTTTCACGTTATTGACCAGTGTGTGCGAAATCCGAAATCCTTGGAGTCGACCTTTTTCTTCCGAATGCTACTCACTTTTCGGTGATTAACGCATACTTTCCATCTGGTGTAACATCTATTAGACCATTGGACGCTGCGTTGGTATCATGCAAACCCCACTGTGTCTTAGCAGGTGACTAACTCCCACCACATACCCTGGGGCTCCCGCACAGATGCTTGCGGCCAACGTTTATGGGAGTGGATTGGGGACAATAACCTGTCATGCCACAACTCTGGAGTGACAACTTGTGTCAGGGGTCAGTTCCGCTCGGTTGTCGACTTGACTGTGTCTACGCCGGGTCTGGTAACGAATTGGGATACGGTCCCCGATGCAACCAACAGTGATCATGTTCCCGTTTTTTTTTTTTGAAGTCGTATGCTCTGACCGAACTCCAAACCGCCGAGTCCAATCTTTCGTAAACATGACACAGTTTGGAAAAGAATTACGCACTGCTCTTCCTTCACTAACCCACGTTAACGAAGACCGTGTGGCGACGGCGGTCTTAAATTAGATTACCGAAACAGCAGTGCAATCAAAATTCACAGTCTCGTCAGTTAGGGATGGTCCTTGCACTTTTTGGTAGAATGATGAGTGAACACGAGAGTACAGGCGCAGAAATGCCGCGTGGAAAAAGTTGCTTCGCAATCAGTGCCCTGATAATTGGAGTATTTTCAAATTTATTCGCGCAACTTGTAAATGAACTATTGCTAAGGCTAAAGAACAATATAAGTCAGATCGGTTTTCTCTTCTATCAGACCCGCGGAGAAAAAGCACCCTGTTTAAATTATTACGCAGTTGGAAAGTGGCTCCTCCCGATCAGAATGTTGATTCCGTTATCAATTCCCCGGATGAAACTCAAGATTTTCTAAACCGGATCGCTCTAGGATTGCATACGCGTTTTACATCAGTCGTGCCACCAATCATCACAGGATGTGGTCAGGATGACTTTGAGGAAGCCACTGTCAAAGATCTCGAGAAGGCATTGCGTCTAGACCCTGACTCGGCTCCAGGACCTGATTAGATTACAGTTCGCATGCTGAAACTTCTCTTCAGCGAATCCCCCGCCTGCCTACTACACGTGGTTAACCACTCTTTACGGCATTCGTGGGTTCCACCTGACTGGCGGCTGGCTCAGATTGTTCCCCTCCTTAAAAAACAAGGTTTGGGTTCTACAATTGATAATATTAGACCCATCGCTCTCACGTCGAACTTGTAAAACTGGTTGAAAGAATTTTACTCACTTGAATGGAAAATATCCTGGAATCCCACAACATCTTAAGCCCCAAACAGATAGGTTTCAGGCCGGGCGGTTCAATTTGGTCTGCCCACATTGATTTGGAGAGCCGCATTCATTTGGCCCGCTCACGAAGAGAAGTGGCCGTCCTGGTCACCCTGGATGTTGCCAATGCTTACGACAGCGTTGAGTACCAAATTCGTTTCAATTCGCTTAAGCGTCATCCTTTCCCGAAATACATCAGCTCATGGATTATCAGTTTTCTGACCAATAGAAATTTTTTTTGTTCACAGCAAGGTCTGTCCTCCCCAGTATTCAGTCCAACCCGCGGTGTTCCTCAGGGCTCTGTTTTGTCTCCAGTGCTCTTGAACGTTCTGATGAGCTCCATTCCAATACACCCTGACGTTCAGCTGTACGTTTACGCTGACGACATCACTTTCTTTGCGTCAGCCAAAGACATTCACATATTGTACCAATGCCTTCAGACCTATGTATGCGCTCGAGAGGATTGGCTAGATGGTCTATAGTTAAATTTAAATGTGAACAAATGTGCTCTCCTCGTCTTTCCGGTGGGTGGCCTAGTCTCCATTTCTCTTAATTACCGCCAGGAAACCATTCCCCCGGTCAATTATCTGAAATACCTAGGAATAATATACGCATACACTTTAAATTGGCGTCCGCACATTGAATATATTGCTTCTAAGGGTGCGCGGTCTGTTCCGCTACTGAGAAGCCTTAGTCACAAGAAATTTGGTATGCGCCGTGACACCTTATTAATGATTTACCGAATGTGTGTACGACCAATGCTTGAATTTGGATGTGTGCTGTTCTCAGGAAGCGTACAATACAAACTTCAACCGCTGCTAATGCTAGAACGGCAAGCTCTCAGACTATGTCTGGGTCTCCCACGTTACGTGCCAATAAACGTTTTATACATGGAAGCTCGCATTCCCACACTAGTCTCCCGCCTGCATGCCCTCACTGTTGATGCATTCCTAAGAATAATGGCGTCACCCATATCCAGACCGCAGACAGCCTTTGTAACATGGCTGTCGTTGTTTTTCAGGAGAACATGGCCCAGGTTCAAACGCCCACAAGTGATATTGGCACAATCCTTACTAGACCCGTTACGCGTGGCCCTATTATCCGTTACCGTACCTAATCGTCATGGCTCATCCTTAGATGTAGCTTTGGATTAAATTTTCGCCAGGAATGCTAAATTGCTCCCGTCGAATCTCTTATCTGGAATTTTGCAGGATCACCTTACAGGTTTTCCTGGCCACGTCATTATCGGCACTGATGCCTCCGTCCGTAATGAGAAGACAGGCGTAGGTATTGCTTCTGACTGTTTAGATTGGTCCTTTTCCCTCCGACTACCTGATTACACTAGCTCTTTTCATGCAGAATACTTGGCAATTATCTTAGCCCTTCGAAAGTTAGATTCTACTAAGCAACATGTAATAGTAATCACTGACTCTCTCTCGGTTTGCACTGCTCTTTCGTCCCCAAATAGCTCTCCTCTACGTAGAAGCCTTAATTATTTATTGCCTATATCATTACGAGTGCTGCGTTTAGTGTAGGTGCCTGGAGACGCTGGCATCTGGATTAACGAATCGGCAGATACGTTGGCGGGACTTGCACTGGACGTCCCAGTGGTGGAAATCTTGCAGCACATACAGTTCCTCACTTCGGCACGTTTTCGCAGATTAGGCCTCCTAAAACGCATGGATGAAACGTCGTGCGTAGGTTCAGTGTTCGAGCAGCTCCGGTTCTCCTGGAAGTGCCGGATTAGCCAATCACGAGAATGCGAAGTTAGCCTAACTAACTTTCGCTGTGGCGTACCAAATTTAAATTATTATTTTCACTGCTGTGATCTGGCCCATTCACCCCTTTGTGTATTTTGCAATGAATTAGAGACTCTAGAATATTTTCTCCTCTTCTGCCGACGGTTCGCCTCCATACGAATAAGATATCTGGAAAACCCTTTTAATCAATTGGCCCACCCAATCACTGTTCATCTAATATTATCATTCGGGGCGACAGTACTGGGTTTTTGCCGCGGGGGTCTTTGCCGCGCTGTACATTCATTCATCTTTGAATCACGCCATCTACCGTGCTAGCCGCTAATTCAAGATGGCGGGCTGCTCTTAAAATCATGTCTGCGCCTGTATCCTCTGCCTTCCCGCTCACTGCCTCACCGTACATTTCAATCTCCTCAGCCCCATCCCGATCCACAACAAACTGATGCACAACTATTATATGAAATAGCGGTTTATTCAATCAAAAGCGGTCTGGCACGGGTTGTTTGAGCGGGTCCTCCCCCGAACGAACTGGTGTATGTGCACAAACCCTATTGCGATCACCATGAACTGGCCCATGAAGCAGCAGGTTCCAAGAACTGGCCCAGTTATTGACTACTGAGAACGACCAGCATTAATTTGTTTATTTTCTCTTACCCTCCCTCCCCATTCCTTTCCCAATCGTGACCAGTGGTCATCCTTTTCATTAAAGGTTCTCTCTCTCTCTCTCTCTCCTTCGCTGCCGAATCTTCTTTCTTTAATTTTCTTACGTACTTTCCACGATTGTCCTTCTGCCTATCCTTTCCTTATTCATTTGTGTTGATTTTGTAGTTGGTGAGCTCTATCTGCTACCGCACCTCATTTTCTGGCAGTTTACTTATTATCTTTTTATTCCTGTTTATACTCACCTTTTTCCTGTATTTATTCACTTTTCTTCTTTTAAACCAAATTCCAGTTTTTCCTCTTCTCTCAGTAAGCATCCATTTCCTGGCCAATCCCCCTGAGTGGGTACGAGCCATTTTTTTTTAATCAAACAACCAACCATGGCGACGCCTGCGCGGAAGCTCTAGGCACCGAACCTGGAAAGGCGCCCAGCCGGCCTCCTGAGCGCGGCACCGATCCTGAGCGCGGCAACGCACACTTGGCGGCTTCAGAGACGACCACCAGCGGGGCTACCTGGCTTGAACACTCGGGCTGCGCACCCGAAACAAGGTCCCCACGGCACCCGGTGCTACGCACCCTGGTCTCCGGCAGCGTGTCCTGCAAGCCTCTCATGTGGTCATCGACTACCGGACCCTACTGAATACAGCTACAACCAGGAACGGACATCAATTAGAAAGTGAGCGGAAGCTAGCTGTGTATTGTGCTTGCGTCCATGAAATTTTACACTAATGCAGTGAAGAGCGGTGTGATGTGTGGAGTCGCGCGCGATATTGCCGTTGAATATTAAACGTCTCGTTTTTCTGCATTCGGTTTGCCCGGCTAATTGACGTGACAGCGGCACGTGTTGGCTGGTCACATCTCGTCAGGTCTCGGCTCTTGATCGGCTTCTCATGGGCTGGGGACACGGGGTGGGGTCATCGTCATGTGCTGATCGCGGCGGGGCTGGGGCTGCCCGACACGGCCCACCTAACCTCGACGTTTGCGCCGGTGCCGAGTCGTAGCGATGCTGGGGCCAGGACGGCGAGAAACCCGCACACTCCACCAAACATGTTGAACCATGGGATGAGGACGATATATTTCCTCTATTTACACGGCGGCTATCGCCGAGTTCGGACCGGCTGCGCGTCCCCCACTCCCTCGTCGATGGTTGGACATCGGGAATTGTCCACTTGTTCGTAACAATATCTCCGTACTAAGTCACATAATGGGCGGGAATGTGAAATAAACGCCAAATCGCGGGAGTTTATGTTTTGAACGAAAAGCTCGGAATTACTCTGGCTTAAAACTATTTTCTCCTCGCCGCAATCCGAAGTTTGCTGCTATGCTCCTGCGCATCGTGGCCGGGTCATCTTGCTGACGGGAAAAGCGCCGAATGACGGAAGACAGCTGGACCTGAAGCCACCGAGCTGCTATAAAGTCTGCGCCATCCCGGAAACTCCGCATTTGGCAGCAGTGACAGCGCTGTACGAACGGACCGATAACCACTCCTGCATTTTTACAGCTTAGTGAGTTTAATTAGAAAGTAGTTGGTGCCGTTGCTCTTGCCGCTGTCACTGCTGGCCTGCGTCGTTTTGTTGTGCCGTTGTGTCTTTGTCGCACGAAGTAGCATTGAATATGCCCAAAGACCTTGCTAAACTATTTCTAGGGTTAAAAGAAGATTTAAAAGCTGAACTGCAAAACTTCAAAGACGCTGTAGAGCGCAATGTCCGGTCAGAGGAGAGAGGCTTGCGCACGGAACTTGGCGAAATGAAGGCGAGCCTGAACTTCGTAAGTAAGGGTCTCGATGATGCAAATCGTCGACTTGAGGTCACCATATGCGAAAACAAACAGCTGAAAAAAGAGAATGAATCCCTCCGCACCACAGTTTTTACTCTGGAGAAAGATTTGGTCGAGAGCCAAGCAATTCTCAAATCTGAGCAATAAACGCGAAACCGGAACCTCCAAATCAAAGGAATAGAGCAAATGCAAAATGAGGATCAAAAACAGGTACTTGAAAAAATTGACGAAAAACTTGAGGAATCCATAACGGGAAGGGATGTCGACATATGCCACAGAGTTCCAACAAAAGATGAAGGAAAAAAGCGCCGAAATCGCGCCACCACACTAATGCGTGACGTTGACGTCACGATCACGCCACAGATGTTAGCGACCGGAGCGCGCGCGAACGACTAATTGGGCCCATCTCCCCGCGAGGGAGACTCGAGTAAATGCGTCGCATAGGGGGTGGCGGTATTGCGTTAACGTTTAGCGTTTGGGGAGTTGGTGGTAGTGAATGCGTTGTATCAGCAGCTTCTTGACGTAGTTTGAATGAGTCAAGGAAATTTCCTCATTCTTGCGTGTTTCGCATTGTTTACAAAGCAAGAAACGCAAATGCTTGCGGAGTTGTTAACTAACTAACTGACTGACTGACTGACTGACTGATTGACTGACTGCAACGGCTTACTTGCACGAATGCTTTGCTCTGTGGACAGCCAATGCACTCGCCATTTGTACAAGTGCGGCACGCGCACACACAGCTGGCTGGCGCCGCATCTTTTCAAAGTGCTACGAGTTGTGCCGCGCCTCCGCCAGATGGCGCCACGGGTCCCGCGACCGAGAGAAGACGCAGTGAAACATCCCCCTCGGGATTGATTGATTGATTGTAGGGTTTAACGCGCGGACGCAACGCAGGCTATGAGGCGCGCCGTAGTGGAGGGCTCCGGATTAATTTTGACCACCTGGGGATCTTTACCGTGCGCCGAAATCTCGTGCACACGGGCGTTTATGCTTTTCGCCTCCATCAGAAAAGCGGCCGCCGCGGCCGGGAATCGAACGCGCGACCTCGTGCTCAGCAGCGCAACGCCTTAGCCACTGAGCCACCGCAGCGGGTTCCCCCTCGGGAGGGGCACGATCAAATGCAGAGCATTTTGGGGGCGCACGACGTTAAGTAGTTTGCGTTACGTTAATGTTGTTGCACTTGTGGCAACTGCTGACGAGAGAGCGCTCGTCAGCCGTAATTTGAATGAGTCAACGATATAAGGCGCGTTCGTAGCGTCCCATTCTGTGTCGGCTTTGTGGCGCAGTGGGTAGAGCACCATGTACATTGCGTTCCGCCCGCAGGGTCGAGGGATTGAAACCGGGCGCCGGATAGTATTTTTTTATATAGTAGGGACAACGACGGTGCGGACTACGGACGTCAACGCGGGTGACATCGTGAGTTACTGAAATGCTCTGCATTTAAAATCGACGTCATTGTGCAGTTTCAGCGCCTAGAAAAGCGCGATAAAGTGCTTCAAATGGCACGAATGAAACGGTTAACAACAACACTTCTCGGCCTCCCCACAGACTTCCCCGTTTATATAAACGAGCACTTGTGCCCCGCTATGAAAAAAATATTGGGAAGGGCTGTGGCACGCAAACGTGAGCATGATTGGAAGTTTGTGTGGACGCGAGATGGAACCGTTTTCGCGCGCCGGACTGAGACGTCGCGTATTGTAGCTATAACTTGTGAAAACGATCTGAATAATATCTGCGCCGATATCTCCGTGTAATGCGCCAGACCGCGGGCAAACTCCGCAGAACTTCACGCAATCATGTTCACGGATTGTTTTTCCCCTGAAGGCATAACGAACGTCGTAAAACATACCCCAACAAAATGTTTAAACTGTTTCACATGAACGCACGTTCACTGCGGTAAAAACGGGACGGTGTCACACAACTTTCAGATTCATGTAACACGAAGTGCGATGTAATAATGTTCACCGAAACGTGGTACAAAAACGACGAAGATTATTTTTTGCTGCCTGAACCGCCAGGCAGGTAGAGGAGGTGGTGTTTCAATGCAGTCTAGGCTTCCGTCATGTGAAATAGCAGATGAATATAGTGTTATCACTGCAGATTACGAAGTTTTATGTATACAAGCCAACAAAAACCTACTTTCTGTTTTATATCGGCCGCCCTGTGTTAGGCTACCGGTTTTTCTCGAATTCTTTGACTGCTTACTGTCCTACGCAAATGAAAAAAAAAATCCGGCTTACTGTAGGCGGTGATTTAAACATTGATCTCTTAACCCCCCCCCCCCCCGCCACAGAGCTTTTATCGTGGTTTTACTAACGTCGTCACGTCACCAACGCGTGTCACAACTACAACAGCATCATTACTTGACGTATTTATCACAAACAACGCCACGGAAAACACTACATCAGGAATCTTAAGCACCGACATCAGTGATCACATGCCCATATTTTTTTTCACTGACCGGCAAGACAGACCAACGCGCAAAAGCGCGGAAGAATTTACTTATCGATTGATCAACCCAAATACATTGAAAGATTTTAGAAAGCGCATTGCTGAAACGAACTGGACCGATGTCTTTACGACAACGGACGCAAATAGCGCTTACAACCACTTTATCGAGATTTTTAAATCCCATTACTTCGCATCTTTTCCAATTCAAACATACCGAACATCTAGGAAGTCGCGCAAGTCGTGGATTACTGGGTACCTGAGAAAGCAAATCGCGAAGAAAAACAGCTGTACCATTCATCTGTGAAAACTCGTGATTTAAACACGTGGGCGGAATACAAGTCGTTTAGAAACAACCTTAATAAAGAAAAGAAAAACATAAAACACGAGTACTACAACCATATTTCTGATGAAGATTGTCTGAGGCGAAGTGATATTGTTTGGAAAAGGCTGAATGAACTACTGGACAAAAAATCCGGCTGTACTGCAATAGATAGTCTCAAGGTAGATGATAACGTACTCGGTGGAAATGAACTCGCGAATAAATTTAATGATTTCTTCGTAGAACTCGGAGATGGTAGTGACAGAAACCAAACCACTGAAAACATTGGATCTCTGCCTAGCACTATTTTTCTTCAACCCATGGCACGGGTATGCGTGAAGTTATAGACACCACCAGTAAATTGAAAAATATTCACAGCATCGATGCTGATAATCTACAAATTAAACCAGTTAAGCATGTTTTAGATCTACTAGTGGAAGTGTTGACACATATTCATAATGCTGCACTCTCAGCCGGTGTTTTTCCAGAACGCATGCAAACAGCAAAAGTAAGCGTAATACATAAGGGAGGTGAAAAGAATGAACTACATAATTATCGCCCAATCTCAGTACCACCATTTTTTTCTAAATGCCTCGAGAAATTATTTGTAATCAAATAGAAGCCTTCTCCGAGAAACACATCCTTATAACTGACTGCCAATTCGGCTTTAGAAAGAAACGCTCACTGAAAGTGCTCTATTAATGCAAAAGGACACTATCCTAGAAAATGAAAAAAAAAGACTACTTATACTAGGTATTTACCTAGATTTCAGTAAAGCGTTTCATCGTGCTAATCATACAGTACTTCTTACTAAATAACAAAAATACGGTTTTCGCGGTGTATCCCTAATCTCGTGCATTCTTATTTGCGAACACGTTTACAATATGTAGAAATAAATAACCATAAATCACAAATTAAGCCCATTAAGACTGGTGTGCCACTAGGCAGCATTCTTGGACCTATTCGTTTTTTAATTTTACATAAATGATATTACGCCCATACAGACAAATTGCAAATTTATCATGTATGCTGACGACTGGACTGTATTTGTTTCTGGGAAAAATTTAGAGACTATAGTACCTATATCATGTTCTATATGTTACAAAATACAAGAATGGTTCCACAAAAACTACCTAAATCTTAACGAATCAAAAACTAAAGGTGTACTTTTCCGCCCTTTAGGCACGACAGTGGTTGTACCCGACACTATGCTTTTAGGCCCATTTAAAATTAGTATTGTAAAGTGTGTAAAGACCCTTGGAATCATTTTTAACGAGAACATGCCGTGGAACGAGCACGTGCAATCATTCTGCTCGAAAGCACAAAAGGCCGCCTGAATCATAAATAGGTGTCGTCATTTCCTACCCACTGGCATCAAGCGACTGTTATACCAAGCGCTGTTTCATTCACATCTTAACTACTGTGGTTTCGTGTGGGCAAATACCACCTTGAAAAACCTAGAGTAACATTACTGCAAAAAAAAGCCATTCGGGCAACTGAGAATGTTTCATTGCGAGCACACACTAAGAACTTATTTTCAAAACACCAAATAGTAAAGGCACAATACATAAATCAATATAAACTTATCTGCACATGTAGGTCTGCTAAACGAGGCAAGATAGACACTTTTCACCACCTAGCACATTTAAAGGAAACCGTAAATGTATATTCACACCGATATAAGCCAGCTTGGAAGATCCCATCATCACAGGCAGCAGCTACTCAAGCATACACTTCCAAATGCACTTATTCACTTGCACAGACAGGAAGTTGACATTCTGGCTGTAATTGGTGCCTGCTGATTAGATATGTTTTTGTAGGTTTTCACTTGTAAATTTTCACTGTTTTATTATTTTGTATAATCATTTTATCAATGTACGTCGTACGTGACCGGAAATTGCTGTGTCGTCATTGCTGTCATTGCCGCGTCGGCGGACGGTGTCTTGTCAAGCTGCTTTGTTGGACCTTTTTAGCAGTCCGCTTTTTTCACCTGTGTAAGAACATTGGTGGCAACAAAACTTTGATTGATTGATTGATAAAAACTATCTTCCATTCACGCTATCGAGCTTCCCCTGGTGGTGTTACAGGCATTGGTAAAGATTATGAAATTAAACGGACGCGAGTACATGGGACGATCTTTTTATTCGTGACACATTACGACAAAGGACGAGAATTGAAACATGCATAAGAGGATGAACATATGCCTCAAAATTTGGGGTCCCGACTACTCGGTGATTCCCCCTAGTCGCCCAAGAAGGACAGGTCTGGGACGAGTACGGGCTATTCCAGGAGATCTTCGAAGTCAAACAGAACCGGGAATGGCGCTCCGTCAATGGAGTAGTCGCCGTTTTCGTTGGGCTTGGCGGCCTCCTCCACAGGCTCCTCCAGGAGATCGTCCAATTCAAACAGAATGGGTAATGGCGCTCCTTCAATGGGGTAGTCCCCGTATTCGTTGGGTTTGGTGGCCTTCTCCACCTCGGGTTTCTCCACGGGCTTCTCCAGGAGATCGTCCAATTCAAACAGAACCGTAATGGCGCTCCTTCAATGGGGTAGTCCCCGTTAAGTTTGGCGTCCTTCTCCACCTCGGGGTCCCCCCCGAGCTCTTCCAGGATATTTTCCAAGTCAAATAGAACCAGGAATGGTGCTCCTTGAATGGGGTAGTGCCCGTCTTCGTTATGTTAAGCAGCCTCCTCCACTTGGGGTTCATCCCAGCTTTTCTAGGATATCGTCCAAGTCAAATAGAACTGGGAATGGTGCTCCTTGAATGGGGTAGTGCCCGTCTTCGTTAGGTTGAGCGGCCTCCTCCACTTGGGGTTCCACCTAGCTCTTCCAGGCTATCGTCGAAGTCAAATAGAACCAAGAATGGTACTCCTTAAATGGGGTAGTCGGCGTTTTCGTTGGGTTTGGCGGCCTCCTCCACGGGCTGTTCCAGGATATCGCCCAAGTCAAATAAAACCGGGAATGGTGTTGCTTGAATGGGGTAGTTCCCGTCTTCGTTATGTTGAGCGGCCTCCTCCACTTGGGGTTCCCCCGAGCTCTTCCAGGATATCGTCCAAGTCAAATAGAACCGGGAATGGTGCAGCTTGAATGGGGTAGTGCCCGTCTTCGTTATGTTGAGCGGCCTCCTCCAATTGGTGTTCCCCCCGAGCTTTTCTAGGATATCGTCCAAGTCAAATGGAACCGGGAATGGTGCTCCTTCAATGGGGCAGTGCCCGTCTTCGTTATGTTGAGCGGCCTCCTCCACTTGGGGTTCCCCCGAGCTCTTCCAGGATATCGTCCAAGTCAAATAGAACCGGGAACGGTGCTCCTTGAATTTGGTGGTGCCCGTCTTCATTCGGTTGAGCGGCTTCCTCCACTTGGGGATCCCCCCGAACTCTTCCAGGATATCGTTCAAGTCAAATAGAACCGAGAATGGTGCTCCTGGAATGGGGTAGTGCCCGTCTTCTTTATGTTGAGCAGCCTCCTCCACTTGCGGTTCCCCCAGACTTTTCTAGGATATCGTCCAAGTCAAATAGAACCGGGAAGGGTGCTCCTTGAATGGGGTTGTGCCCATGCGGCCTCCTCCACTTGGGGTTCCCCCTGAGCTCTTCCAGGATATCGTCGAAGTCAAAAAGAACCGGGAATGGTGCTCTTTGAATGATGTAGTGCCTGTCTTCGTTAGGTTGAGCGGCCTCTTCCACTTGGGGTTCCAACCGAGCTCTTCCAGGATATCGTCAAAGTCAAATAGAACTGGAAACGTTGCTCCTTGAATGGGGTAGTGCCCGTCTTCGTTATGTTGAGCGACCTCCTCCACTTGGGGTTCCCCCCGAGATCTCCCAGGATATCGTCCAAGTCAAATAGAACCGAGAATGGTGCTCCTGGAATGGGTTAGTGCCCGTCTTCGTTAGGTTGAGCGGCCTTCTCCACTAGGGGTTCCCCCGAGCACTTCCAGGATATCGTCCAATACAAATAGAACCAAGAATGGTGCTCCTTGAATGGGGCAGTCGCTGTTTTCGTTGGGCTTGGCGGCCTCCTCCAAGGGCTATTCCAGAAGATCGTACAAGTCAAACAGAACCGGTAATGGCGCTCCTTCAATAAGGTAGTCCCGGATTCGTTGGGCTTGGTGGCCTCCTCCACCTCGGGTTTCTCCACGGGCTCCTCCAGGAGATCGTCCAATTCAAACAGAACCGGTAATGGCGCTCCTTCAATGGGATAGTCCCCGTAAAGGTGGGCGGCCTCCTCCACCTCGGGGTTCCCCCCGAGCTCTCCCAGGTATCGTCCAAGTCAAATAGAACCAGGAATGGTGTTCCTTGAATGGGGTAGTGCCCGTCTTCGTTAGTTTAGCGGCCTCCTCCACTTGGGGTTCTCCCAAACTCTTCCAGGATATGGTCCAAGTCAAAAAGAATCGGGAATGGTGCTCCTTGAATAGGATAGTACCCGTCTTCGTTAGGTTGAGCAGCCTCCTCCACTTGGGGTTCCCCCCGAGCTCTTCCAGGATGTCGTCCAAGTCAAATAGAACCGGGAACGGTGCTCCTTGAATGGGGTAGTGCCCGTCTTCTTTATGTTAAGCGGCCTCCTCCACATGCGGTTCCCCCGATCTTTTCTAGGATATCGTCCAAGTCAAATAGAACCGGGAATGGTGCTCCTTGAATGGGGTAGTGCCCGTCTTCATTATGTTGAGCGGCCTCCTCCACTTAGGCTTCCCCCAGCTCTTCTACGATATCGTCCAAGTCAAATAGAACCAGCAATGGTGCTCCTTGAATGGGGTAGTGCCCGTCTTCGTTATGTTGAGCGGCCTCCTCCACTTGGTTTCCCCCCGAGCTCTTCCCGGATATCTTCCAAGTCAAATAGAACCGAGAATGGGGCTCCTTGAATGGGGTAGTGCCCTTCTTCGTTAGGTTGAGCGGCCTCCTCCACTTGGGGTTCCCCTCGAGCTCTTCCAGGATATCGTCGAAGTCAAAAAGAACCGGGAACGGTGATAATTGAATGGGGTAGTGCCCGTCTTTGTTATGTTGAGCGGCCTCCTCTACTTGGGCTTCCCCCCGAGCTCTTCCAGGATATCGTCCAAGTCAAATAGAACCAAGAATGGTGCTCCTTGAATGGGGTAGTCGGCGTTTTCGTTTGGTTTGGCGGCCTCCTCCACGGGCTGTTCCAGGAGATCGTCCAAGTCAAACAGAACCGGTAATGGCGCTCCTTCAATGAGGTAGTCCCCGTATTCGTTGGGTTTGGTGGCCTCCTCCACCTCGGGTTTCTCCAAGGGCACCTCCAGGAGATCGTCCAATTCAAACAGAACCGTAATGGCGCTCCTTCAATGGGGTAGTCCCCGTTAAGTTGGGCGTCCTTCTCCACCTCGGGGTCCCCCCGAGCTCTTCCAGGATATCGTCCAAGTCAAATAGAACCGGGAACCGTGCTCCTTGAATAGGGTAGTGCCCGTCTTCGTTAGGTTGAGCGGCCTCTTCCACTTGGGGCTCCAACCGAGCTCTTCCAGGATATCGTCAAAGTCAAATTGATCTGGGAACGGTGCTCCTTGAATGGGGTAGTGCACGTCTTCGTTATGTTGAGCGGCCTCCTCCACTTGGGGTTCCCCCCGAAATCTCCCAGGATATCGCCCAAGTCATATAGAACCGAGAATGGTGCTCCTGGAATGGGGTAGTGCCCGTCTTCGTTAGGTTGAGCGGCCTCCTCCACTTGGGGTTCCCCCGAGCTCTTCCAGGATAGCGTCCAAGTCAAATAAAAGCAAGAATGGTGCTCCTTGAATGGGGTAGTCGGCGTTTTCGTTTGGTTTGGTGGCCTCCTCGACGGGCTGTTCCAGGAGATCGTCCAAGTCAAACACAACCGGTAATGGCGCTCCTTCAATGAGGTAGTCCCCGTATTCGTTGGGTATGGTGGCCTCCTCCACCTCGGGTTTCTCCACGGGCTCCTCCAGGAGATCGTCCAATTCAAACAGAACCGTAATGGCGCTCCTTCAATGGGGTAGTCCCCGTTAAGTTGGGCGTCCTTCTCCACCTCGGGGTCCCCCCCGAGCTCTTCCAGGATATCGTACAAGTCAAATAGAACCAAGAATGGTGCTCCTGGAATGGGGTAGCGCCCGTCTTCGTTAGGTTGAGCGGCCTCCTCCACTTGGGGTTCCCCCGAGCACTTCCAGGATATCGTCCAAGTCAAATAGAACCAAGAATGGTGCTCCTTGAATGGGGTAGTAGCTGTTTTCGTTGGGATTGGCGGCCTCCTCCACGGGCTGTTCCAGGAGATCGTCCAAGTCACAAAGAACACGTAATGGCGCTCCTTCAATGAGATAGTCCCCGTATTCCTTGGGTTTGCTGGCCTTTTCCACGTCGGGTTTCTCAACGGGCTCCTCCAGGAGATCGTCCAATTCAAACAGAACCGGTAATAACGCTCCTTCAATGGGGTAGTCCCCGTAAAGTTGGGCAACCTCCTCCACCTCGAGGTTCCCCCCGAGCTCTTCCAGGTATCGTCCAAGTCAAATAGAACCAGGAATGGTGCTCCTTGAATGGGGTAGTGCCCGTCTTCGTTATGTTGAGTGGCCTCTTCCACTTGGGGTTCCCCCCAAACTCTTGCAGGACATCGTCCAAGTCAAAAAGAACCGGGAATAGAGCTCCTTGAATGGGACAGTACCCGTCTTTGTTAGGTTGAGCGGCCTCCTCCACCTCGGGTCCTCCCTGAGCTCTTCCAGGATATCGTCCAAGTCAATTAGAACCAAGAATGGTGCTCCTTGAATGGGGCACTCGCTGCTTTCGTTGGGCTTGGCGGCCTCCTCCGCAGGCTGTTCCAAGAGATCGTCCAAGTCAAACAGAACCGGTAATGGCGCTCCTTCAATAAGGTAGTCCCGGATTCGTTGGGTTTGGTGGCCTCCTCCACCTCGGGTTTCTCCACGGGCTCCTCCAGGAGATCGTCCAATTCAAACAGAACCGGTAATGGCGCTCCTTCAATGGGGTAGTCCCCGTAAAGGTGTGTGGCCTCCTCCACCTCGGGGTTCCCCCCGAGCTCTTCCAGGTATCGTCCAAGTCAAATAGAACCAGGAATGGTTTTCCTTGAATGGGGTAGTGCCCGTCTTCGTTATGTTGAGCGGCCTCCTCCACTTGGGTTTCTCCCCAAACTCTTCCAGGATATGGTCCAAGTCAAAAAGAATCGGGAATGGTGCTCCTTGAATAGGATAGTACCCGTCTTCGTTAGGTTGAGCAGCCTCCTCCACTTGGGGTTCCCCCGAGCTCTTCCAGGATATCGTCCAAGTCAAATAGAACTGGGAACAGTGCTCCTTGAAAGGGGTAGTGCCCGTTTTCGTTATGTTGAACGGCATCCTCCACTTGCGGTTCCCCCCGAGCTTTTCCAGGATATCGTCCAAGTCAAATTGAACCGGGAATGGTGGTCCTTGAATGGGGTAGTGCCCGTCTTCGTTATGTTGAGCGGCCTCCTCCACTTGGGGTTCCCCCCGAGCTCTTCCAGGATATCGTCCAAGTCAAATAGAACCGAGAATGGTGCTCCTGGAATGGGGTAGTGCCCGTCTTCGTTAGGTTGAGCGGCCTCCTCCACTTGGGGTTCCCCCGAGCACTTCCAGGATATCGTCCAAGTCAAATAGAACCAAGAATGCTGCTCCTTGAATGGGGTAGTGCCCGTCTTCGTTATGTTGAGCGGCCTCCTCCAATTGGTGTTCCCCCCGAGCTTTTCTAGGATATCGTCCAAGTCAAATAGAACCGGGAATGGTGCTCCTTCAATGGGGCAGTGCCCGTCTTCGTTATGTTGAGCGGCCTCCTCCACTTGGGGTTCCCCCGAGCTCTTCCAGGATATCGTCCAAGTCAAATAGAACCGGGAACGGTGCTCCTTGAATTTGGTAGTGCCCGTCTTCATTCGGTTGAGCGGCTTCCTCCACTTGGGGATCCCCCCGAACTCTTCCAGGATATCGTTCAAGTCAAATAGAACCGAGAATGGTGCTCCTGGAATGGGGTAGTGCCCGTCTTCTTTATGTTGAGCAGCCTCCTCCACTTGCGGTTCCCCCAGACTTTTCTAGGATATCGTCCAAGTCAAATAGAACCGGGAAGGGTGCTCCTTGAATGGGGTTGTGCCCATGCGGCCTCCTCCACTTGGGGTTCCCCCTGAGCTCTTCCAGGATATCGTCGAAGTCAAAAAGAACCGGGAATGGTGCTCTTTGAATGATGTAGTGCCTGTCTTCGTTAGGTTGAGCGGCCTCTTCCACTTGGGGTTCCAACCGAGCTCTTCCAGGATATCGTCAAAGTCAAATAGAACTGGAAACGTTGCTCCTTGAATGGGGTAGTGCCCGTCTTCGTTATGTTGAGCGACCTCCTCCACTTGGGGTTCCCCCCGAGATCTCCCAGGATATCGTCCAAGTCAAATAGAACCGAGAATGGTGCTCCTGGAATGGGTTAGTGCCCGTCTTCGTTAGGTTGAGCGGCCTTCTCCACTAGGGGTTCCCCCGAGCACTTCCAGGATATCGTCCAATACAAATAGAACCAAGAATGGTGCTCCTTGAATGGGGCAGTCGCTGTTTTCGTTGGGCTTGGCGGCCTCCTCCAAGGGCTATTCCAGAAGATCGTCCAAGTCAAACAGAACCGGTAATGGCGCTCCTTCAATAAGGTAGTCCCGGATTCGTTGGGCTTGGTGGCCTCCTCCACCTCGGGTTTCTCCACGGGCTCCTCCAGGAGATCGTCCAATTCAAACAGAACCGGTAATGGCGCTCCTTCAATGGGATAGTCCCCGTAAAGGTGGGCGGCCTCCTCCACCTCGGGGTTCCCCCCGAGCTCTCCCAGGTATCGTCCAAGTCAAATAGAACCAGGAATGGTGTTCCTTGAATGGGGTAGTGCCCGTCTTCGTTAGTTTAGCGGCCTCCTCCACTTGGGGTTCTCCCAAACTCTTCCAGGATATGGTCCAAGTCAAAAAGAATCGGGAATGGTGCTCCTTGAATAGGATAGTACCCGTCTTCGTTAGGTTGAGCAGCCTCCTCCACTTGGGGTTCCCCCGAGCTCTTCCAGGATATCGTCCAAGTCAAATAGAACTGGGAACAGTGCTCCTTGAAAGGGGTAGTGCCCGTTTTCGTTATGTTGAACGGCATCCTCCACTTGCGGTTCCCCCCGAGCTTTTCCAGGATATCGTCCAAGTCAAATAGAACCAAGAATGCTGCTCCTTGAATGGGGTAGTCGGCGTTTTCGTTGGGCTTGGCGGCCTCCTCTTCGGGCTGTTCCAGGAGATCGTCCAAGTCAAACAGAACTGGTAATGGCGCTCCTTCAATAAGGTAGTCCCCGTATTCGTTGGGTTTGGTGGCCTCCTCCACCTCGGATTTCTTCACGGGCTCCTCCAGGAGATCGTCCAGTTCAAACAGAACCGTAATGGCGCTCCTTCAATGGGGTAGTTCCCGTTAAGTTCGGCGTCCTCCTCCACCTCGGGGTTTCCCCCGAGCTCTTCCAGGATATCGTCCAAGTCAAATTGAACCAGGAATGGTGCTCCTTAAATGGGGTAGTTCCCGTCTTCGTTATGTTGAGCGGCCTCCTCCACTTGGGGTTCCCCCGAGCTCTTCCAGGATATCGTCCAAGTCAAAAAGAACCGGGAATTGTGCAGCTTGAATGGGGTAGTGCCCGTCTTCGTTATGTTGAGCGGCCTCCTCCAATTGGTGTTCCCCCCGAGCTTTTCTAGGATATCGTCCAAGTCAAATAGAACCGGGAATGGTGCTCCTTCAATGGGGCAGTGCCCGTCTTCGTTATGTTGAGCGGCCTCCTCCACTTGGGGTTCCCCCGAGCTCTTCCAGGATATCGTCCAAGTCAAATAGAACCGGGAACGGTGCTCCTTGAATTTGGTAGTGCCCGTCTTCATTCGGTTGAGCGGCTTCCTCCACTTGGGGATCCCCCCGAACCCTTCCAGGATATCGTTCAAGTCAAATAGAACCGAGAATGGTGCTCCTGGAATGGGGTAGTGCCCGTCTTCTTTATGTTGAGCAGCCTCCTCCACTTGCGGTTCCCCCAGAGCTTTTCTAGCATATCGTCCAAGTCAAATAGAACCGGGAAGGGTGCTCCTTGAATGGGGTTGTGCCCATGCGGCCTCCTCCACTTGGGGTTCCCCCTGAGCTCTTCCAGGATATCGTCGAAGTCAAAAAGAACCGGGAATGGTGCTCTTTGAATGATGTAGTGCCTGTCTTCGTTAGGTTGAGCGGCCTCTCCCACTTGGGGTTCCAACCGAGCTCTTCCAGGATATCGTCAAAGTCAAATAGAACTGGAAACGTTGCTCCTTGAATGGGGTAGTGCCCGTCTTCGTTATGTTGAGCGACCTCCTCCACTTGGGGTTCCCCCCGAGATCTCCCAGGATATCGTCCAAGTCAAATAGAACCGAGAATGGTGCTCCTGGAATGGGGTAGTGCCCGTCTTCGTTAGGTTGAGCGGCCTTCTCCACTAGGGGTTCCCCCGAGCACTTCCAGGATATCGTCCAATACAAATAGAACCAAGAATGGTGCTCCTTGAATGGGGCACTCGCTGTTTTCGTTGGGCTTGGCGGCCTCCTCCACGGGCTATTCCAGAAGATCGTCCAAGTCAAACAGAACCGGTAATGGCGCTCCTTCAATAAGGTAGTCCCGGATTCGTTGGGCTTGGTGGCCTCCTCCACCTCGGGTTTCTCCACGGGCTCCTCCAGGAGATCGTCCAATTCAAACAGAACCGGTAATGGCGCTCCTTCAATGGGATAGTCCCCGTAAAGGTGGGCGGCCTCCTCCACCTCGGGGTTCCCCCCGAGCTCTCCCAGGTATCGTCCAAGTCAAATAGAACCAGGAATGGTGTTCCTTGAATGGGGTAGTGCCCGTCTTCGTTAGTTTAGCGGCCTCCTCCACTTGGGGTTCTCCCAAACTCTTCCAGGATATGGTCCAAGTCAAAAAGAATCGGGAATGGTGCTCCTTGAATAGGATAGTACCCGTCTTCGTTAGGTTGAGCAGCCTCCTCCACTTGGGGTTCCCCCGAGCTCTTCCAGGATATCGTCCAAGTCAAATAGAACTGGGAACAGTGCTCCTTGAAAGGGGTAGTGCCCGTTTTCGTTATGTTGAACGGCATCCTCCACTTGCGGTTCCCCCCGAGCTTTTCCAGGATATCGTCCAAGTCAAATTGAACCGGGAATGGTGGTCCTTGAATGGGGTAGTGCCCGTCTTCGTTATGTTGAGCGGCCTCCTCCACTTGGGGTTCCCCCCGAGCTCTTCCAGGATATCGTCCAAGTCAAATAGAACCGAGAATGGTGCTCCTGGAATGGGGTAGTGCCCGTCTTCTTTAGGTTGAGCGGCCTCCTCCACTTGGGGTTCCCCCGAGCACTTCCAGGATATCGTCCAAGTCAAATAGAACCAAGAATGCTGCTCCTTGAATGGGGTAGTCGGCGTTTTCGTTGGGCTTGGCGGCCTCCTCTTCGGGCTTTTCCAGGAGATCGTCCAAGTCAAACAGAACTGGTAATGGCGCTCCTTCAATAAGGTAGTCCCCGTATTCGTTGGGTTTGGTGGCCTCCTCCACCTCGGATTTCTTCACGGGCTCCTCCAGGAGATCGTCCAATTCAAACAGAACCGTAATGGCGCTCCTTCAATGGGGTAGTTCCCGTTAAGTTCGGCGTCCTCCTCCACCTCGGGGTTTCCCCAGAGCTCTTCCAGGATATCGTCCAAGTCAAATGGAACCAGGAATGGTGCTCCTTGAATGGGGTAGTGCCCGTCTTCGTTATGTTGAGCGGCCTCCTCCACTTGGGGTTCCCCCCGAGCTCTTCCAGGATGTCGTCCAAGTCAAATAGAACAGGGAACGGTGCTCCTTGAATGGGGTAGTGCCCGTCTTCTTTATGTTAAGCGGCCTCCTCCACATGCGGTTCCCCCGATCTTTTCTAGGATATCGTCCAAGTCAAATAGAACCGGGAATGGTGCTCCTTGAATGGGGTAGTGCCCGTCTTCGTTATGTTGAGCGGCCTCCTCCACTTAGGCTTCCCCCAGCTCTTCTACGATATCGTCCAAGTCAAATAGAACCAGCAATGGTGCTCCTTGAATGGGGTAGTGCCCGTCTTCGTTATGTTGAGCGGCCTCCTCCACTTGGTTTCCCCCCGAGCTCTTCCCGGATATCTTCCAAGTCAAATAGAACCGAGAATGGGGCTCCTTGAATGGGGTAGTGCCCTTCTTCGTTAGGTTGAGCGGCCTCCTCCACTTGGGGTTCCCCTCGAGCTCTTCCAGGATATCGTCGAAGTCAAAAAGAACCGGGAACGGTGATAATTGAATGGGGTAGTGCCCGTCTTTGTTATGTTGAGCGGCCTCCTCTACTTGGGCTTCCCCCCGAGCTCTTCCAGGATATCGTCCAAGTCAAATAGAACCAAGAATGGTGCTCCTTGAATGGGGTAGTCGGCGTTTTCGTTTGGTTTGGCGGCCTCCTCCACGGGCTGTTCCAGGAGATCGTCCAAGTCAAACAGAACCGGTAATGGCGCTCCTTCAATGAGGTAGTCCCCGTATTCGTTGGGTTTGGTGGCCTCCTCCACCTCGGGTTTCTCCACGGGCACCTCCAGGAGATCGTCCAATTCAAACAGAACCGTAATGGCGCTCCTTCAATGGGGTAGTCCCCGTTAAGTTGGGCGTCCTTCTCCACCTCGGGGTCCCCCCGAGCTCTTCCAGGATATCGTCCAAGTCAAATAGAACCGGGAACCGTGCTCCTTGAATAGGGTAGTGCCCGTCTTCGTTAGGTTGAGCGGCCTCTTCCACTTGGGGCTCCAACCGAGCTCTTCCAGGATATCGTCAAAGTCAAATTGATCTGGGAACGGTGCTCCTTGAATGGGGTAGTGCACGTCTTCGTTATGTTGAGCGGCCTCCTCCACTTGGGGTTCCCCCCGAAATCTCCCAGGATATCGCCCAAGTCATATAGAACCGAGAATGGTGCTCCTGGAATGGGGTAGTGCCCGTCTTCGTTAGGTTGAGCGGCCTCCTCCACTTGGGGTTCCCCCGAGCTCTTCCAGGATAGCGTCCAAGTCAAATAAAAGCAAGAATGGTGCTCCTTGAATGGGGTAGTCGGCGTTTTCGTTTGGTTTGGTGGCCTCCTCGACGGGCTGTTCCAGGAGATCGTCCAAGTCAAACACAACCTGTAATGGCGCTCCTTCAATGAGGTAGTCCCCGTATTCGTTGGGTATGGTGGCCTCCTCCACCTCGGGTTTCTCCACGGGCTCCTCCAGGAGATCGTCCAATTCAAACAGAACCGTAATGGCGCTCCTTCAATGGGGTAGTCCCCGTTAAGTTGGGCGTCCTTCTCCACCTCGGGGTCCCCCCCGAGCTCTTCCAGGATATCGTACAAGTCAAATAGAACTGGGAACGGTGCTCCTTGAATGGGGTAGTGCCCGTCTTCCTTATGTTGAGCGGCCTCCTCTACTTGGGCTTCCCCCCGAGCTCTTCCAGGATATCGTCCAAGTCAAATAGAACCAAGAATGGTGCTCCTTGAATGGGGTAGTCGCTGTTTTCGTTGGGTTTGGCGGCCTCCTCCACGGGCTGTTCAAGGAGATCGTCCAAGTCACACGTAACCCGTAATGGCGCTCCTTCAATGAGGTACTCCCCGTATTCGTTGGGTTTGGTGGCCTTTTCCACCTCGGATTTCTCCACGGGCTCCTCCAGGAGATCGTCCAATTCAAACAGAACCGGTAATAATGCTCCTTCAATGGGGTAGTCCCCGTAAAGTTGGGCGGCCTCCTCCACCTCGAGGTTACCCCCGAGCTCTTACAGGTATCGTCCAAGTCAAATAGAACCAGGAATGGTGCTCCTTGAATGGGGTAGTGCCCGTCTTCGTTATGTTGAGCGGCCTCTTCCACTTGGGGTTCCCCCCAAACTCTTCCAGGATATCGTCCAAGTCAAAGAGAACCGGAAATAGTGCTCCTTGAATGGGATAGTACCCGTCTTCATTAGGTTGAGCGGCCTCCTCCACCTCGGGTTAATCCACGGGCTCCTCCAGGAGATCGTCCAATTCAAACAGAACCGGTAATGGCACTCCTTCAATGGGGTAGTCCCCGTAAAGGTGGGCAGCCTCCTCCACCCCGGGGTTCCCCCCGAGCTCTTCCAGGTATCGTCCAAGTCAAATAGAACCCGGAATGGTTTTCCTTGAATGGGGTAGTGCCCGTCTTCGTTATGTTGAGCGGCCTCCTCCACTTGGGGTTCTCCCCAAACTCTTCCAGGATATGGTCCAAGTCAAAAAGAACCGGGAATGGTGCTCCTTGAATGGGATAGTACCCGTCTTCGTTAGGTTGAGCGGCCTCTCCACTTGGGGTTCCCCCCGAGCTCTTCCAGAATATCGTCCAAGTCAAATAGAACCAGCAATGGTGCTCCTTGAATGGGGTAGTGCCCGTCTTCGTTAAGTTGAGCGGCCACCTCCACTTGGTTTTCCCCCCGAGCTCTTCCAGGAATTCCAAGTCAAATAGAACCGAGAATGGTGCTCCTTGAATGGGGTAGTGCCCTTCTTCGTCAGGTTGAGCGGCGTCCTCCACTTGGGGTTCCCCTCGAGCTCTTCCAGGATTTCGTCCAAGTCAAAAAGAACTGGGAACGGTGCTCCTTGAATGGGGTAGTGCCCGTCTTCGTTATGTTGAGTGGCCTCCTCTACTTGGGCTTCCCCCCGAGCTCTTCCAGGATATCGTCCAAGTCAAATAGAACCAAGAACGGTGCTCCTTGAATGGAGTAGTCGCTGTTTTCGTTGGGTTTGGAGGCCTCCTCCACGGGCTGTTCAAGGAGATCGTCCAAGTCACACAGAACCCGTAATGGCGCTCCTTCAATGAGGTAGTCCCCGTATTCGTTGGGTTTGGTGGCCTCCTCCACCTCGGGTTTCTCCACGGGCTCCTCCAGGAGATTGTCCAATTCAAACAGAACCGGTAATGGCACTCCTTCAATGGGGTAGTCCACGTAAAGGTGGGCGGCCTCCTCCACCTCGGGGTTCCCCCCGAGCTCTTCCAGGTATCGTCCAAGTCAAATAGAACCCGGCATGGTTTTCCTTGAATGGGGTAGTGCCCGTCTTCGTTATGTTGAGCGGCCTCCTCCACTTGGGGTTCCCCCGAACTCTTCCAGGATATCGTCCAAGTCAAATAGAACCGGAATGGTGCTCCTGGAATGGGGTAGTGCCCGTCTTCGTTAGGTTGAGCGGCCTCCTCCACTAGGGGTTCCCCCGAGCTCTTCCAGGATATCGTCCAAGTCAAATAGAACCAAGAATGCTGCTCCTTGAATGGGGTAGTCGGCGTTTTCGTTGGGTTTGGCGGCCTCCTCCAAGGGCTGTTCCAGGAGATCGTCGAAGTCAAACAGAACTGGTAATGGCGCTCCTTCAATCAGGTAGTCCCCGTATTAGTTGGGTTTGGTGGCCTCCTCCACCTCGAGTTTCTCCACGGGCTCCTCCAGGAGATCGTCCAATTCAAACAGAACCGTAATGGTGCTCCTTCAATGGGGTAGTCCCCGTTAGGTTCGGCGTCCTCCTCCACCTCGGGGTCTCCCCCTAGCTCTTCCAGGATGTCGTCAAAGACAAATGGAACCAGGAATGGTGCTCCTTGAATGGGGAGTGCCCGTCTTCGTTATGTTGAGCGGCCTCCTCCACTTGGGGTTCCCCCGAGCTCTTCCAGGATATCGTCCAAGTAAAATAAAACCGAGAATGGTGCTCCTGGAATTGGGTAGTGCCCGTCTTCGTTAGGTTGAGCGGCCTCCTCCACTTGTGGTTCCCCCGAGCTCTTCCAGGATATCGTCCAAGTCAAATAGAACCAAGAATGGTGCTCCTTGAATGGGGTAGTCGGCGTTTTCGTTGGGCTTGGCGGCCTCCTCCACGGGCTGTTCCAGGAGATGGTCCAAGTCAAACAGAACCGGTAATGGCGATCCTTCAATAAGGTAGTCCCCGTATTCGTTGGGTTTGGTGGCCTCCTCCACCTCGGGGTTCTTCACGGGCTCCTCCAGGAGATCGTCCAATTGAAACAGAACCGTAATGGCGCTCCTTCAATGGGGTAGTCCCCGTAGTGTTCGGCGTCCTCCTCCACCTCGGGGTCCCCCCCGAGCTCTTCCAGGATATTGTCCAAGTCAAATGGAAGCAGGAATGGTGCTCCTTGAATGGGGTAGTGCCCATCTTCGTTATGTTGAGCGGCCTCCTCCACTTGGGGTTCCCCCCGAGCTCTTTCAGGATGTCGTCCAAGTCAAATAGAACGTTGAACGGTGCTCCTTGAATGGGGTAGTGCCCGTCTTCTTTATGTTAAGCGGCCTCCTCCACATGCGGTTCCCCCCGAGCTTTTCTAGGATATCGTCCAAGTCAAATCGAACCGGGAATGGTGCTCCTTGAATGGGGTAGTGCCCGTCTTCGTTATGTTGAGCGGCCTACTCCACTTGGTTTTCCCCCCGAGCTCTTCCAGGATATCTTCCAAGTCAAATAGAACTGGGAACGGTGCTCCTTGAATGGGGTAGTGCCCGTCTTCGTTAGGTTGAGCGGCCTCCTCCACTTGGGGTTCCCCCGAGCTCTTCCAGGATATCGTTCAAGTCAAATAGAACCAAGAATGCTGCTTCTTTAATGGGGTAGTCGGCGTTTTCGTTGGGTTTGGCGGCCTCCTCCACGGGCTGTTCCAGGAGGTCGTCCAAGTCAAACAGAACTGGTAATGGCGCTCCTTCAATCAGGTAGTCCCCGTATTAGTTGGGTTTGGTGGCCTCCTCCACCTCGGGTTTCTCCACGGGCTCCTCCAGGAGATCGTCCAATTCAAACAGAACCGGTAATAACGCTCCTTCAATGGGGTAGTCCCCGTAAAGTTGGGCGGCCTCCTCCACCTCGGGGTTCCCCCCGAGCTCTTCCAGGTATCGTCCAAGTCAAACAGAACCGGGAATGGGTTTCCTTGAATGGGGTAGTGCCCGTCTTCGTTATGTTGAGCGGCCTCCTCCACTTGGGGTTCTCCCCAAACTCTTCCAGGATATGGTCCAAGTCAAATGGAACCAGGAATGGTGCTCCTTGAATGGGGTAGTGCCCGTCTTCGTTATGTTGAGCTTCCTCCTCCACTTGGGGTTCCCCCCGAGCTATTCCAGGATATCGTCCAAGTCAAATAGAACCGAGAATGGTGCTCCTGGAATGGGGTAGTGCCCGTCTTCGTTGGGTTGAGCGGCCTCCTCCACTTGGGGTTCCCCAGAGCTCTTCCAGGATATCGTCCAAGTCAAATAGAACCAAGAATGGTCCTCCTTGAATGGGGTAGTCGGCGTTTTCGTTGGGTTTGGCGGCCTCCTCCACGGGCTGTTCCAGGAGATCGTCCAAGTCAAACAGAACCGTTAATGGCGCTCCTTCAATAAGATAGTTCCCGTATTCTTTGGATTTGGTGGCCTCCTCCACCTCGGGTTTCTCCACGGGCTCCTCCAGGAGATCGCCCAATTCAAACAGAACCGTAATGGCGCTCCTTCAATGGGGTAGTCCCCGTTAAGTTCAGCATCCTCCTTCACCTCGGGGTCCCCCCCAAGCTCTTCCAGGACATCGTCCAAGTCAAATAGAACCGGGAATGGTGCTCCTTGATTGGGGTAGTGCCCGTCTTCGTTAGGTTGAGCGGCCTCCTCCACTTGGGGTTATCGCGAGTTCTTCCAGGTTATCGTCCAACTCAAATAGAACCGAGAATGGTGCTTCTTGAATAGGGTAGTGCCCGTCTTCGTTTTGTTGAGCGGCCTCCTCCACTTTGGGTTCCCCCCGAGCTCTTCCAGGATATCGTCCAAGTCAAATAGAACCAGGTATGGTGCTTCTTGAATGGTGTACTGGCCGTCTTCGTTATGTTGAGCGGTCTCCTCCACTTGGGGTTCCCCCCGAGCTCCTCCAGGATATCGTCCAAGTCAAATAGATCCGGGAATGGTGGTTCTTGAATGGGGTAGTGCCAGTCTTCGTTAGGTTGAGCGGGCTCCTTCACTTGGGGTTCCCCAGGAGCTCCTCTAAGATATCGTCCAAGACTAATAGAACCGGGAATGGTGCTCCTTGAATGGGTAGTGCCCGTTTTCGTGAGGTTGAGCGGCCTCCTCCACTTGGGATTCCCCCCCGAGCTCTTCCAGGATATCGTCCAAATCACATAGAACCGGGAATGGTGCTCCTTGAATGGGGTAGTGCCCGTCTTCGTTAGGTTGAGCAGCCTCCTCCACTTGGGGTTCCTCAGCAGCACCTGGCTCTACGGGTGCCTGGACTGGCTGCTAGAGGAATTTGAGACACTTCGCAGGCTGAGGGTCTTATGCTGGTGGGAGACAAAACAGAAAAAAAAGAACATTTTGAGTGTTATCCAAAGTATGGCGGCGGAATGCTCAATAACGAGCTGGGAAGTGGCGTTTCCTATAGGGAATGCTACTATAGCACGGGTTTCAACTGCCGTTTTCAATCAGGAGGAACAGCGCTGAGGCTTATGGCCTCATGCCTAGCGACATGTTCCCGTATGGTTTGCATTAAAGGAGCCATAAAAACAAAACACATGTGTGGTTCATTCAAAATACGACCTAGTTAGAATTATACTAACACCAGTTTTAACGTAAACTTTGCTCAAATAAGATAATTATGAAAAAAGGGAATTGCCATGCGACCCACTCTCTCATTACCCGCAACAGAACCTATGATGTCATACCAGCCTGCTCTGCAATTGGCCGAGTCCGGCAAAGGAAACGCAAATTAGGCGGAGCTTATAAGCTTTCAGAACGAGCTATTTGTGCTTAAATTTAGGCACCTTCTTTGTAAAGAAATAAAACTGTTGGGATTAACAGTGGAAGTTATGAGAGCACATGTAAACAAAGAAGTACTGATGCGTACTGCTGTTGGTACTGGACGCACTATATCCTTAGGTTTAGCTGCACAGCACTTACCCAGGCAGCACAGAAAACGTGTCCAGCCTTTGGCTTATTTTTGGCCGATGCTTGGCCTGTTTGGCCATTTGCAAAGTTTGGACTGCCAGAGAACTTATGTTCTTTGGCATGCATTTGGTCACGTAATACTTGTCTGTTCGGCCAGCCGAGGTCTTTACACCAAAGGCAAACATCTGGCCACAGAGAACATGTTTTTTCATTGGTCACCACACGTCCGATGACGAGCAGCATGCGTCCGGCCACAGATTACTTGTTTCCTTTTTGGCCAGCTGAGGTCGGAAGACGAACTGCAAGCGACTGGCCACGGGGGCCACGTTATCTGTTTGGCCAGTTTAGGTCCCGAGATGAACGGCAAGCATCTGCCCACGGAGTACACGCTTTCTCCATGGCCACCATATGTCTGATGACGAACAAAGAGCGTCTGGCCACGCATTAATCGTTTCCCATTTGGCCAGCGGAAGGCGGAACACGAACGGCAAGAGTCTCGCCACGAATTACTTCTTTCCTGTTTGGCCAACAAAGGTCCGAAGACGAACGACAAGCATCTGGACGCGGAATACTCGTTTTCTCTGTGGCCACCCTTGTAGAAAAATCTCCGGACAGAGAATTCCGTGTATGTACGTGACGACCTCTGGAAGGAGGGGTCGCGGTGGACGGGAAATACAATGGTGCGGGAGAACAAGCTGCTTGTCCGCGGGGACTCTATGGCATGCAGTAGCATGGTATGTAGCTTCGCGAGGGCCTGGCGGTGGCAGTAACCTCTACGGCGAATCTCCCTTTCTGTGAGTCAGCTAATGAAAGCCATTATAGGCAGAAAAATCTCTCCTTTAGTTTATAAGCTCTGATAAAGCAGGTAGGGCTGCTGACATGAGACTTGCTTTACCTGAAATGTTAGTGTGTGGAATGCTAAATTTAACTTCAAACATTTTTTTCGTGCCGAAGCTGGCTCAAACAAAAAGGTATACCAAAATGCTACATTTACATCACACGAGGATATTAAGTTAGCGCCGCAAAGGCGACGTCAGGGCGTTCTTTTAAAATAAACGAAAAAAATGGCAGCTGTTGCAATTGATCTAACTAGCATTCGTGTGGTGTTTGGAAGCACGGTACCACTCTGGTTACTTTAGGCGTCATACCCATGAATAAAGCAAAAACAGGCAATGAGCATGTAGACAAGTCATTAATTTTCTTTTTCCCAGCCTACCAATCACATGCATATGCTCCTAGCATACAGCTAAGTGCCCGTGATACACGTGGCGCTACTGATTCACATCAGCCTTTCATTTGAGACATGTGCCGTGTTAATAAATATTAAATTTGCGTCGTAATAACAACATACCCCTTAGCCCTACTATGCATGACTACATACTTCCCTGTGCCACAATGTCTTGTGACCCAGCTACTTCGCCGAAAACACGATGTTTCGTCATTGCTGAGTGCAACATCCTTGACGCTTCATTTCAGTTATATTTCCTATAGAGTTCAGCACCTGGACGAAAAAAAAGAACCCTTCAAGGATTCCAAAAATGTATTTTACGATAGCTACAGGCTATGCTGAGGTTTTACGCTCTAATGTATGTTTATATGAAACGCGAATGCTCTGAAACGACGTGAGTTATTCATCAAAAGTTGTGGGAACCACGGAAGTTGTGAAGCCCTATATTTCTGGCACCCAGGTCATAAGAACTCTCCTGACATGCACAGAGGATAATACAAGCGTTACGAGGTTTCACGAGGTTGATGAATCCAAGCTATGCATACCACGATTGTGAATACCTTAATAGAACGAAATTACGTGCTGGGCGCGTCCTGAATTTGGAAATAATGTATTCCGTGGGTGTGATGAAACGCGTAGGCGTGTTATAACATGGAGATTTAAAGGAACGTTACGCGCTGTTTCCCTACAGCGTCATAGCATGCTTTCAGTTATCGCTTCAGTTATCTTGTCCATGTCGTTACCACAAACATATTCTCACACAGGCAACGTATGTATCACAGCTTTTTTTTTCAATGTAGCGAATCTATAGCATTTGAACGCTTTCTTCACGATTTTGAGTGCCGCCACTTTTACGCAGCCGAGGTGATCAATCTGTCTCCAAAATGAAATATTACGAGAGCATTACGAAGAATTACTTCCGTACAATTTCTTTGTGAGGCTATCAGTTGGCCAAGTACTTCAATCGTATATTCAATATCGTCAGCGACAAGCCATCTATAAAGTTAACAACACACCAGTGGAGGTTACTGGTGTCACTGCTGAAGGAAGATCCGGCATGAGGTGGCGTCTTGCCTAAACACAAAAATGTTTGCCCCCACGCCTCCGTCACCCCCATTAGGTTTCTCCCACATGCGCTCTACTCTTGCACCGGTCGCTTCCTATTTTTTCACGAGCATTTCTGGCCTAGCAGACCTTTGTGCTTACTAAAACGCTTTTGAGCTACTTTTATGGATTTTTCCTTACTCGAAAGATAGAAAAGAGAAGCGCAGGTTCTGTGCGGGACTATATGCTTGTTTAAAAACTTAGGCAGGAAGTGAAAGTCTACTGTCACCCGCCGCGATGGCTCAGTGGCTAAGGCGTTGCGCTGCTGAGCACGATGTCATGTGTTCGATTCCCGGCCACGGCGGCCGCTTTTCTGATGGGGCGAAAAGCAAAAATGCCCGTGTGTACGAGATTTCGGCGCAGGTGAAAGATCCCCAGGTGGTCAAATTTAATCCGGAGCCCTCCACTACGGCGCGCCTCACTCCCTGCGTTGTGTCGGCGCTTTAAACCCTACAATCAATCAATCGAACGTCTACTGTCGGCTCAAACGTCAGCCTGAGTGTAACCGAGGAAAGGAGGGATAGGAGAGGGAGGATAAGGGCCCTTAGCGAAAAGTAATACGTTTGAAATATCTACGAGTATGCCCGAAGGGCAATTCAAAAATGCTTTATATTCGTACATGTATTTCAAGTGCATTAAAATTTGCATTTGCTTTATTTTTAGTAAATATTGAAAATACAATATTAAAAACCAGAAAAAATACAGTGATTTTAAGTACCCTACAAATAGATTAGGAATGTACTGAACCTCATGAATGCGCTTAGGGCATCCAGAATATATTGAAAATGTATTCCTTCCCGCCAAACGATCTAGGTCCAAATGCACTGTAAATATTTAAAAAATACGCTTACCTAACTACATTTAGAGCATCACTCTGAGTATACTTTAATAGTGTGCTGAAGCATAGAAATATACTCCGAATATATTCGAAATATATTTAAAATGCATTGTAGATTTGTGGAACAAACATGGTAGAGATACACTCTCAATGCAGGAAAAATATTTATTGAAAATACATTTTAAATGTATTAAAAAAGCATTGCCGAAATACATTTCGAGTACACTAGAGGCACTGCTTCAGTCGCTGAATCGTGAGATTCACGTAAAACATATCTTAAGTGCTGGATAAAATACATCTCAAATGAATAAACGTACTGAGAATTTCTCCTCGATGTTTACTTATAATAAAAGAAACTGAGGGAGATACTTTCACTTACTGGGCTGTCTAAGGCAGGCATACATATAAGCTTTCTGTATTAGAGAGAAACTCGGCGTACAAATATGTAAGCGGCGGTGTTCCAACGCAATCGGCAAAGCAAAAACATCTAATTCAACGAGTATAGATATGTATGGAAACACTTGCACTTTGCCAGCGTTGTTACGACGGTATCGCTGTGGAGGCTTTGAAAATTTTCTTTTTCTGAAAAATATCGGCCTTAGATGGACAACGCTGGCTATGCTTGCGAGGGCGAGCAGCTCGGCGCCTCTCACTGGCGCTCACTACCTCCTCCTTTGTGCCCGGTACCTGCGGGGAGCGGCGCACTACGCCTTCACGTTTTGTCTGCCCTCGCTGCGTTTCTTTTGCCTGTCTTGTGGTGTTACAAGTTTTCGGACTCCTCAACGCGCGGTCCTCGTGCGGACGAAGCATCTGCTTGGACGGCGCGTTGCAGCGGCGTTTTTATCAGGATTGCCGTCTAGCCAAGGTAAGCACGATTTACCAGCTATTTGCGCATACGGTGTCGCACAACAATTAATCGATGTATGTTTGCCTTGCAATCAAAGTGTGTTAACACCTTTTTTGAAATCCGCACGTGGTTGTTAAGCTTACCTTTACCTGCGAGCAAGATTTCCTACCGTAACTACTCCGCGCAAGGTAACGTACTCACAAATCAATGACAGCAAGAAGACGTAAAAAAAGGATTTTATGGCTACTATTTTTGCGCCTAATTTTTAGCTCGGGTCTTGCTGAGTGACCGGGGGACTGTTGCTACGAGTTTTTCTGTAGATAAAGTTATTCCATTGTGAGCTTATTTAGGATTACTTGCAGTAAACACATAACAGTCAGGAACGTTTTAAATACAGCCTGTTCACAGAAAGTCCGCCGTCCATGTTTACGCGATTGAGAAATTTGCGAAGTTTATTCATGCTGAGCACAAGGTCACGGGTTCGATTCGCAGCCGCGGCGGCCGCTTTTCTGATGGAGGCGAAAAGCAAAAACGCCCGTGGTTACGAGATTTCGACGCACGTTGAAGACCACCAGGTGGTCGAAATTAATCCGTAGCCTTCCGTAGGCGCGTTAAACCCTACAAACAGAGTGTGAAAGGAGGAGAGGTTCCCCGCCTCAACTACATAAGTATCGCACCCTACAAACAATCAAATCAGTGTATTCAGGGACGCAGCTTTTTTTTTCTGCTCGCAGCAGCCGCCGTACGGGGAAGGAACCCAGTTTGTGGCATACATGCATCCGATTAATGCGCATGCCCGGGCCATACGGCGAGAAGCCGGGTAGCCTTCGCGATTTTTGTCCGTCGCATGTCGCCATTCTGTCAACTAAAGCCATGAAAGAGTTTGTGCCGTCTGTTTGGAAGTGACCAAAAGTGTTAAAAGCCACACACGTAATCTTCGGTGCAAGTGGCTGTAGCGACACTAAGTGCTTCATGCCCAGGGACTTAAAATGATTCGTCCATCTAAGACAAACTGTATGAGAGTCGCCGCTAAGTTACAATCAGATTGATTGATTGTAGGGGTTTAACGCGCCAACGCAACGCAGGCGATGAGGCGCGCCGTAGTGGAGGGCTCCGGATTAATTTCGACCACCTGGGGATCTTTAACGTGCGCCGAAATCTCGTACACACGGGCGTTTTTGCTTTTCGCCTCCATCAGAAAAGCGGCCGCCGCGGCCGGGAATCGAACCCGCGACCTTGTGCTCAGCAGCGCAACGCCTTAGCCACTGAGCCACCGCGGCGGGTAAGTTACAATCAGTTTCCGTTCCCAGAACCAAGAACCAGCCAAGGAAGGACGGAGAAGGAAGGGGGGATGCGAGGGGGGCAACCAGTTTCCCGCACGAGACCCCTCGTTTCCCAGAAGGGGTCACCCGGCCGGGTTCGTCTCTTTTTGTTCCTTTGACCGCTCCCCCAAAACTTCGTGAAACTTGAGGACGTTCCACCATTCTTCTTTTGTGTTTCCTAGCAACTTTTCCCGTCCTTGCTGTATTCATTTTGTCGCGCATTCGCGAACACGTGTGCGCGTTTCGAGGGGCCCTTAGGCTGCTCGTGGTCGAGTGAGAATTTCAAAAATGTGCCAAAGGCACCGCAAAACAGCAAGTCTAGAGCGGGTGCGCGTGGGAATTTGTGTGTGTTTAGCATTTTGCGTCTAAAGGGTGTACTTAAACGAGTTTATTTAAGGTGTCTCGAGTATTTATGAAGCCACTACTTTTTACTTGATGGTCCCTGACGCTAACAGGTGAAAAGCAAAAACTCCCGTGTGCACGAGATTTCGGCGCACGTTAAACATCCCCAGGTGGTCAAAATTAATCCGGAGCCCTCCACTACGGCGCGCCTCATCGCCTGCGTTGCGTCGGCGCGTTAAACCTTACAATCAATCAATCAATTGTAAACACAGACAAATAATAAGTCGCACATCCCGCGATAATTATGCACCATTATATGGTACGATGTATCGTGTAGTTTTTACAGACAATGATTACGTTTTCATAACTTCCGGGCAAATGTGCTATATTAGTTCACAAAGCGTTTACTAAAATGTCGCAGATACTCCCTGGCACTAAATTGCAATGAACGGTGGTATCTGAATGGATCACCGTTGGTTTGTGTCGGACTTGCATGCTTAGCATTTTAAAAGTTACTCAAAATAAGTAATGTAAGTACGTAACCCATTACTTCTTTGGAAAAGTAACGAGTACGTTACTACGTCACCAAAAAAAGTAACGCGTTACCGGTAACACCGTTACTTGTAACGCGTTACCGCCAACACTGCCCCTAGTCCTGATACGCTGTGCCAGAACAAAAATAACAAATAAAATTTCAAAGTGATCCTACAAAATAAAAAAATAGCGGAGTTATCACATTTAATTGTTGAATTTATATAAAACCACGAATCTAGCTGAGCCATCTGCGCGCACAGTTAAAGGGGCCTTAAAAAGGTTTCTGAAGGTCGCCATTTCAATCGTGCAATCGCTAGAGTACCCCTTCAAGACAATGTATACCAAATATTACACCTCTGCGTAAAGCAGGGGCCACACAAACACGCAACACAGATGCTTTCTTTCTTCCTTGCTCGCCTACCGCTTCCTTGCCGGCACACTGCCGCGCACTGACGTGCGACAGACCGCTTGTGAGGAACCAGTGTGCCGCAAGAAGCTCTCACAAGTACGGCTGCGCTATTGGTGGGCCCCGTTAAATGCTGCAGCCAATCAGCTGGCGTTCCCGGCTCTGGGGGAAACGCGGTTGCGCGCAGCGCCCCTGCACCGGTGGCATGGTGTACGCACCGGTGGCACAGCGTATAAAGACTAGGGGCAGTGTTGGCGGTAACGCGTTATGCTATGTTCACACTACGGTCGTAACGTGCGTAACAGCTCGTTCGGCGTATCGAACGCAACGGCTATAAAAAGCGTTACCGCAGTTATGCCGATACCTTTGTTCACATTTACAGCTACGTACATTACGATTTTTACGATAGGCCAATCATATTTGTCGCTGTAGAATCGACGTCACTAGCGGTCCAATATGGCTCCCATCAACACGCGAGCGCTGGCCGAGTTGGAAGAAATTCACGCTCAAAATGAGCTTATAGTCGTGTATTCAATCGCCCGAAGACGGCGAAGGCGACAGAGAAGAGTTTGGGTGCGCCAAGTATTCCTCGACAGGGCCGTGGATGGCGACTTTCACAACCTTCTCGTCAAGCTCCGACTTGGAGACGCTGCGATGTTTCATAATTTCATGCGCATGTCGCCTCAGCAGTTCGACTTCCTTGAGAACTTAGTGAGACCACTCATCGAGGTTCGGAGCACACATCTCCGTTCTGCCATTTCGTCGGCGGAGCGTCTTGCAATAACACTCAGGTAAGCACATTGATGCGTGAAAGCAGCAAAAGTCCATACAGATACGTATTCAATATGGGGGGCTGCCAAATAAATGAAAAACTATCTGAATGCTTGGTTTAATTTGATAATGAGACAGGTTAAATATACTTAAATTCGTATTACATTATGAGCAGATATTGTATTTTTCAGTTTTGAGCATTGTGTTGCACACTATTCCTAGTCGTTCGCTGCAATTTGGCCTACGCGTCTCCTATATCCGGTGGCCAATAGAGCACTGTTTTGCTTAATGGCTTGGCCGTAATTACTCGTAGTGGGGTTAGCTTTTTTGCCAACTTCATACATACCTCCGCTTTTTTTTTAGGTTCCTGGCCACTGGTAACAGCTACCAGTCTCTCTCGTACAGCTTCCGCGTCGGCAAATCGACGATTTCGAAGCTTGTTCCGAAGGTGTGCCAAGCGATATGGACCGTTCTTCAGCCTAGATTTCTAAAACCACTACATGAGCAAAGCATAGAGGCTATTGCGGAATAGTTTTGGTGCAAGTGGAACTTCCCTAACTGCGCCGGAGCGATTGATGGAAAACACATTCATTTAGATGCACCACCAAACTCTGGAACATTATATTTCAATTATAAGCAAGGCTTCAGCATGAACCTGATGGCATCCTGTGATGCAAGCTACAAGTTTACATCAGTCTATATAGGATGCTACGGACGTGAAAGCGATGGTGGTGTGTTCGCGGCGTCGCAGCTGGGAATATTTGTGGATAATGGCCACAAGAATTTGCCCGCTCCTTGCGCACTCCCAAACGGAGGCCCAGTGCTCCCTTACGTGTTTTTGGCCGATGACGCCTTTCCTCTCAAGACAAATTTGATGAAGCCGTACCCTGGCACGCAAGCGGCCAACAGTGAAAAACGGATCTACAACTACAGGCTCTCAAGAGCTCGCAGGTGCGTCGAGAATGCTTTTGGCGTTATGTGTGCACGCTGGAGGGTGTTGAGGAACCGGATGAGCCTTCTACCAGACAATGCCGTCCTCGTGGTAGCTGCCTGCTGTTGCCTACACAATTTCCTAATGCAGGAGGGAAGACAGGTTGGTGGCTACTGTCCTCCGCAGTTCGCAGACACCACTGGAAGCTCAGGAGAGCTCATTTCAGGTGACTGGAGGAACTCCACCCCACCACTTCCCCAAGCGTACCGACAAGGTTCTAATACCTACTCAAGGAGGGCAGCAGACGTTCGCGACAGCTTTGCCAGCTACTTCCATGGGCCTGGCGCAGTGCCATGGCAGTTTACCTAAAGGAAGAAGTCTTGGCTACATGTACTGTTTACTTTTCAACTGTTTATTACACATGACAATTTATTTTGATGCGTTCGAGAAGCCGCTTATGATTACACTCAGAAAAAAATCACCAGCAGAAAGAAGCGTGGATATGGTTGCTATGTAGAAAAGAGCACAGCTGAGCTCCACCATAAACAAATATAACAATCTCCCCCAAAAATGCACTGTCAATAAAATACTGTTTACAGCACTTCGTGTGTCTTTTTCAAACACCTTCACTGTCCTTTCCCGGCTCACACGTTGGGAAAGCAGCTTCCACTAACAACTTGTGAATTGTGATCTTTGTCATTTCTTTCTTGCGGTCTTCTAGCCTAGCTAGGAGCGGCTTCATGCTGAGCAAAAAAAGTTCATCTTGATCAGTGTTCGAATATTTTAGTTCATTCAGCCGCTTCCTATTTTCTGTTAGGGTAGCAACCACTAGCTCATCAATGTCGACTTGGTTTCTCTTCTTTGAGGAAGTTTTCCTGGTGCCTGTAGGTGGGGTGGGCCTTGCAGTGGCACACGCGCTTGAATCTGCCTCGCTTCTTGGAGGTCCTTGATGGTCGTCTTCAACAACGTCATTGTCAGACAGTGAGCTTGGCTCAGCTACTTGGTCGCCGACTTCTAAGACGTATGCAGCTTGGCCAAGTGGATTGTCGCGAGTTCGATCGGTATCTTCGCTGCTGTCCATATACATTGACTGAAGAAGTGCCTCTGCCGACGTGCTTGAGTTACTGCTTGGGGTAAACGTATTGGGAGGTCGTACTTCCGGTGGCAAATGACGGGGTCCTCCTTCCATACTGGACACAGTACTGCATCAAAAAAAAAAAGAGAACAACATATGTGACCGCGCGTCAAGTATTCAATCAAAAGGGAAAAATACCATGCACTCTGTACTACTTTATTGGATGCGAATGATTTCAAAATTATTCAAACGTAAACATTGGGTTCAATTAAAAATAATATTGAAATGCACGCAGTGACGTTTCGTATTTAAACTGCCGGTGTCGAACTGTATGTCAGGATGCTGAAAATATCTTTCTCACTTCATCGCGTACAACTAGTGCACAGGAATAGCATGAATTTAAATTGAAGACTATTCCAGAGAGAAGTGGTGAGAGGAAAAACGAGAGAGGAATCGGGGCAGGCATATCTACAGCCCTGCTTAGCAAGCGCTCAGCGCACCAACTGGCAATGAGCAACTCAAAACGCCAACGCCAGATAGCTTGCCTTCTGCTCTGGATGGCGTCGTTGAGGAACATGAGGTTGTCGAAGAGGGCCCATTTCTTTACGGCGTCGGAGCCGCTTCCGGATTTCACGTACGCCTTCCGAAGCCGGAGAAACTTCTGTCGGAGGCTGTGCCATCGATGTTCAATATCAGGCACTGCACGAGTGAAAAGAGAAAAGAAATACACGGTACTCTGAAATAATTGCTATACATGGAACTCTGTAGCTATCAAACCTACAGGCGTGACGTAGAAAAACAATTCAGATCGTTAGCTCGAATACTTTTCTCGAATACATTTAACCACGAAAGCATGATTTAACCAACTGGTAAAATTTCAATCCACTATTTCTGTGACAACTTTGAAACTGATATCATGTTATTTACGGCTCATTAAGCTCCTTACCTAGCCCATCACTGTGTTTGGTGCAGTGTTCTGCTTTCACGGAATGCTCCAAATTCACATGCACCGATCAGACACCCACGTTGGTCATAAATACCCTTCCTAGCTATTTCACTTAGACAGTATCACAATGTTTACAAAACTTTGTATGGTGTAAAACTGGATATCATAAAAAAGCGCCTAGGAAGTGAGCACGCGAACGAGCGAATTGAAGCACACGGCACGGAGATAGCCATAGACCGCGGCAGCACAGACACTGCCGAACGACGCTGTCACCGAGAAAAACTGCTCGTTTTGATATACTTCAACAGTACTGCTAACGCCACTGTCGAGCACACAAATGGTAAATTGATTCGCACTTACTGCTTTGTCCGAGTACTCTGGACACCTGCTCCCATGCATCTCGCTGAAGTTGTTTATCCCGGTACGTCTTCAAACGCTGGTCGTACAGCAACGGTCGCCGGCGCACTTCTTCTATTAATAAATCGTCGCTAGCAAGCGAATCCATTGCGCACACTTTTCACTTCCCAGAAATGTCCAACGACTAAACCACACCAAATGAAGGCAGTACGGCAGGCAGCGCGGAACAACTTTTTACGCACGTTGCGAGCAAACAAAGCCAACCCAATCGTCACTGCGGAATGGCGAAATAGCACTTCCCGCGCCGGCAGCTCCCGCCATCGCCTCCGCGATGCTGCTGCAGCCGGGAGGACGGAAGTCCCGTCAGGTCTCGTGACCGGTTGTTGAAAACCGAAAGCTGATCGGTCATTGGCTGTGTCGTAACGGTCGTAGTATCGCAGTCGTAAAAGTTGCCTAGCCTTTAACACTCTCACCCACGATTTATGCGTTCGTTGCGAACGTTGGTACCTTTACGTTCACAGTCTGAACTAGACGCATACGCTTGTTGTGCTTCCGCTTACGCGTGTTATGAAAAATCGGCGCCTTACGACCGTAGTGTGAACATAGCTTTACAAGTAACGGCGTTAACGGTAACGCGTTACTTTTGTTGGTAACGTTGTAACGTACTCGTTACTTTTCCAAAAAGTAACGGGTAACGTACTTACGTTACATATTTTGAGTAACGTGTTACAAAATTACGTTACGTTACTTTACTTTCTAGAACAATGCTCCCGAGATTCAAGCTGTCGTGGATTTCGGAAGAAGTCAAGCGAAATGCGGCCCTCGCGGCCGTCAAGAGCAAGCTGACAGTCTCTTCGCGGCTTGTCGAGAGCCCCGCTTCCCCACTAAAAGCGAACGCAGCAGAAGAAAATTTCTTTGCAAACCCGTTTCGAAATGAATCCACCTCCGTGTCTGGTGATGAGCTTTCGCGGTACTTTCTGGTGGAGCACAGCTTTGCACGGAAGGAGCTAAAAAAACAGCTTCCCTCTGGTGCACAAGCTGTTTCTCAAAGTAAACACGGCAGTACCATCGAGCTCATCCGTTGAACGCTTATTTGGCGCAGGCGTGGACGTGTTTACCAAGAAGCGAGGTAGAATGTCAGATGCCAACTTCGAAATTCAGCTGTTGCTGAAGTACAACAGCGGAGTGGGCTTCGGGTAACGGAGGAATTTGTTCGCAGCAACTATGTGTACTTCGGCATGTTGTGAGTAAAATACATTCAAAGTTTCAATCTCGGCTGGTCTTAATTTCTGTGCTAATGAAAGTGGCCGGTTCTTCTGTTAAGTTCCGTGCCAACATGTTATAAATCAGCTCGATATATACTTCCGCGTTTTTTCTTGTAACTATTCGGGTGAAACCCTAAAAAAGAGAGGGTCATTAAGTTTCCGCATGGACATATTATAGCTATGGTGCTTACGCACATATCAAACGTCGAAACAGGAAACAGCAAATGTTTTAGTTCGTGAATGAAAGTAACGCAACACTAACGTGCGTTACTTTTTATCAGTAACGGTAACGGTAACGCGTTCCTTTTATTTTGAGTTAACGTAGGTCGGTAACGCGTTACTTTTATTTGCAAGTAACGAGTATTGTATTTAGTTACTTTTTTTCGGTAACGCCTACAACACTGATAAGGAGTATTCACATCACGTCACCGCAGCGCAAAAGTATGCTGGAAACCTTGGCCGTGCAGGAGGCGGCCATAACGGTGGCGGCGATCAAACTCGCTTGGGCGAACTGGGAGGTGGTGTCGTTACGTTAGTGTTGTTAGCAAGGCTAAAATGGGGGCTAGTTGGTTTTGCATCTTCTTAAACCGCGCTGTTTTAAAACAGGACAAGGAAATAGCACAAAGGACGAGACGAAGCGCGAAACGTTGTTATCGTGCACGGCGTTGACAGTGATCAGACCAGTGGTGGTTGTTTGGTTGTGTTTGAACACTTATGCTTCAATTTGGGTGCAGGCGATTAAAAGTTCAATGAAGAAAAGCAGCAGTGGTGGTGCGTCGATCCGTCGCTGCTCGGGAACCTCGAGAACGGACTCTGTGCTTCTGCCTACAGTGGAGCGCTCGGACATTCAATAGTACCTTGTTCACACGATTAGTTCCGTGATGCATCAACCTTTTAAAGCCATTAAGTCATTAGGTGACCACAACCGTTTGACTAGTGGCTGATCATTCAGTGGCCATAGCTGAATAAAGTTGGCGGCGGCGTCATTGTGCGCGGAAAGGTAAGCACCTTTTGCAACGTTTTAAAAAGACCTTGCCCGTATCACTTTGGATTAGCGGCAGTGACAGTGTTTATAATTTCGTACGACAGAAACACCGGTGTTGGAAGCTGGCGATTGCACTTGCGGCAACTTGCGAGACTGCGCAAGGACGGTGCGAGGCGAGGAAGCGAGAAACAACGGAGCGCTAGTCTTTATTGTTTGTTTCGGTACGTTTTGGCTCTGTATCATACGTTATGTTATGTACTGATAAGCTCACACTCGGGCGCTCTCCAGCTTGCGGCTAAAAATACTCGAATGAGCGCTATCGCGAAGCCGGTGTTCGCATGGCGCATTTCGTGCTCAGCACATCGCGGCAGCGCTTGAGAGCAGCAATGAAACAGGAACGCTCACAGCTCGGTGCCCGGCCGGGCAATGCTTTTCGTGGACAACCGCAACCCCGTTGCGAAAAAACTGCACGGAGAGGGAAGCCAGGTAGATCAGTTGTTTGCCCTTCCCTAGTTTTAGATGCGACGCTGCGAGGAGCATCTGTTGCCGGCTGCCCTGTCCTTCCTGCGTCGTCGTTGTCCGCGTCCGCACAGCTGCGTCTCTTCTCCGATCACCCCCTCTCGTCTCGCCGTGATAGCGCGCCCTCTCCCCCAACATCTGTGGCGCGCCCAGTGCGTGGCCTCTGCGATTTGCTGCCGGCGGCGCGCCGTTGCTACAGCACGCCGCCGGTAGCCGATCGCGGAGGCCACGCGCAGTGCGGCGCGCTCTCTCACTCCGCCGGTGGGTGGCGCTGCGCGCGGAGCAAGCGCGCTGTGCGCATGTGCAGCGCCCTCTTTCTCCGCGGTCTCCTCTACTTCGGGCGCGCTGCGCATATAAGCGGAGTGCCGCGCTCCGGCCGGTCTCTCAGTCGACGGTCGTCCGCGCTACACTTGCTCTCTCTCTCTCTCTCTCTCTCGCATTACCCCACGATCGCTCACGCAATTCGAGTAATTGACCCAACGGAAACGCACAATGGAACCCCCTTCAGCGTCGCGTCACACCAGGGTTCCCGCGAGTGGAGGTGGGCGTAATTTTTTTGTTGAGCACCTCGTAAGCGTTATATTGCTCATACATTTCTTAATTTGCTCACGGATGCTTATGCCCCTCTGTTTCAGTTCAGCAGTCCATGTCATAACGATTGACTGCAGGCTTTGTTATTGTTGGCAGTGACCGTGTTGACATTTGTTTGCACTGTGTCCAATACATACTTCATCACCCTTTAACCACGCTGTTTACATACGCAGGTGAACAACTCCTAGGCCCTGTCGACAAAGCCACTGGGGCCATGGCTGCTGCTGAATGGATGTAGAGGCTCAATGTGTCCGACTCACCTCAATGCTTATTCTTTGTTGACGTCTGTATGTAACGATGTATCAATTAGTAGTTGCTTAGTGGAAACGCCATGTTGTGAGCACATTGCTTATAATCTTTTCTTGTATGGAGGAAGTCGCAGCATTTCTCCCGGAGTTGCCGCTGGGGAGGTTAAATAAACGTTGTACTCCAAATGCGTCTCGTCATTCTTTGTTCGCTGTCATTGCTTAATGTTTGCAAATGTGGGTATGCAAGTGTGCATTTCGTTTTTAATCTCAATCGCTATCTTGTTTTGAACACAGCTGAAGCAGCCCGTTCAGTGCGTCTTTTTACTTGTGTAAAATTTGATTGTTTGAACATGTATGAGAACCACTTAGCCAGAGAATGGTCTATGAGAAAGCGGAGACGTTTATTACATACGTGAATTCCTATGTACAGAGAAGCAAATGTATGCACACGTCTAAGAGAAACGAGATTGTCAGTCTCTGATTCCTAAAGCAGTCGAGCTCATGCTACATTTGAACCACACACAACTGCCAATAATACGCTATCACCTGGTTGCAAGCTGTCGAGTATGCTGCACTTGGTCACCTTCCTGTTGCTTGTCCTGCCTCTACAGCCTTCACAAATAAAAGTCATGACTTGGTGTCAGGCAATCCCAAATAGAAACGTGGCAGTATTGTGATTCTTGTAGCTATACCACGTCTTTGCACTAAAGATGCCCTGTCAATAAACACTTTGAAATCCATGCTACAACTGCCACCAAAGATCCAAATGCCTGTTGGAAGCACGTCTTCTCCTTCATGCCTCTATTCTTGCTGGCTCTCCGCGCAATCACTCTCGTGATCTGATGGGTGGCTTTCTCTAGTGTTTGCACTGCCTTGCCGTTGTGTCCATTGGCCTGGAGGTGGAGGCCGAGGATACGTATCTCGGCCACTTCGGGGATTGGGGTGTCACCTACTCGCAGCGTTATGCTGTGATTTTGTGGGGTATCCTTGGGCTTTCGACCTCGTCGCGTAGGCTTGTACAGCAGTTGTTCGGACTTTTCCGGAGGCCAGGAAAGGCCGATTGTTTTGGCGTGCTGCTCAACAGCGTCCACCGGCAATTGAAGGCGATCTTGTATGTCTCCATTGCTGCCTCCCGCTGTCCACAAAGTGACATCGTCGGCGTAAATGCTGTGATGTACGTCATCTATAATTTGAAATTTGTTGGCGAGGTCGATCATGCTGGCGTTAAATAGGAATGGTGAAATGACTGATCCTTGGGGAGTTCCGATGCTCCCCGTTAAGATTTCAGGTGAATCATGGGGTCCCAACTTAAGCTGTGCCATTATATCGTTCAGAAATTCGCGGATATAGTTGTAGGTCTTCTCCCCAACCTGTAATTTCTGGATACTGTGGAGAATTGCATCATGTTTGAGTCTGTCGACGGCTTTGGTTAGATCAAGCGTGACTATCACGCGGGCGTCAGTGGCCGCCTTGTCTTCGTTGTGGACGATCTGGTGCTGTAGTTGCAGTATGACGTCTTGGGTTGACAAACCAGCCCTGAAGCCTGCCACAGAGTGTGGATACAGCTGGTTGTCCTCCATGCGGTTGTTGATCCTATTGAGAACCATGTGTTCGAGGACCTTTCCGAGGCAGGATGTCAGGGAGATCGGTCTAAGGTTCTCCACACAAAGTGCCTTCCCAGGCTCAGGCATGAGCCGTACTAGCGCCTTCTTCCATTGCTTGGGCAGTGTCGCGTCGTGCCAGCATTTGTTGAAGTAGTCGAGTAAGAGCTCGCTCTCTTCGTCTGCGAGGTTGCGCAGCATCTTATTAGTGATGCCGTCTGGGCCCGGCGATGACTTCGGTTTTAGTCCCTGTAGGGCCGCCTTTAGCTCTTCTATGGTAAACGGTTGGTTCATTTTTTTCATTGGGAGCGCCTTTAGAGTCTTCATGCTTCTCGCAGGGGTGTTCGGGTGTATCGCATTTATTCCTCTTTAAGCATTTTTTAAGGTTCTCTTTGACCTCCCAAATATGTAAAAGCCTGGAGTCAACGTGTTGGAATTCAGCATCTTCGGTGACGGTTGTGGTAGCATCTTCTGCCCTCCTCGTACGTCTAGCCGTCCACTCTTCGATGTCGCGTATTTCACCGCCGGTTTCGTGGGAACGTTGCCTGAACTTTTCCCAGTTAATGATTTTGCACACCGTCTCCTTGGGCTTGGCTGGGCCTGTCGTGATCCAGGTGGCTGTGATGATGTGATCGCTGCCAAAATCTTGGCCGAGGTTGCTCCAATCGGCACTGTGGCCTTTAGCCAGGTTCCTTACGAACTCAAGGTCCGGCGTTGTGTCTGTCGTGACGCTATTTCTCTGCCGCTTGGGTTGGCTGGGGTCTGTGATCAGAATGAGGCCTTCCCTCTGCGCGTCTGCCCACAAGTTTCTACCCTTGACCAACTCTTTTGTGTATCCCCATGCGGGATGGGCCGCGTTGAAATCGCCGAGTGTGAGCAGCGGGTGCCCCTTGGCGGCTTCTATTGTCTTGCGGAAGAGGTTGGCGAATCTTTGCTGTTTTTTTGGGCTGCTATATAGATTAAGTATGAACAGGCTCGTGTCACCTTTCTTGGAGGTAGGAAAAATTTCCAGGAGAACGCGCTCGATCAATTTTTCTTAGATGTCTTGCTGGAGAGAAGGTACATTCCTTCCGACCAAAGAAGTAACGGTGGCTGACTTGTCCGTGGCGTTAAGGTCTATGAAGGATCTGTTAGCTTGCAAGTGTGGCTTTTCCTCCCGTTTCCTGTAAGGCCAAGATGTTGGGGGGCGTCTGTTGCGTACTTAAGTATAGCTGCGTGGTGCTTCTTTTTTTTCGGAAACCTCTGCAGTTCCACTGCCAGACACAGTACCGGGAATTCCTATTTGTAGTCTGCGTCGTTGCAGTCATTAGATCAGTGCTTCTATGTCTATCGGTGGAGCTACGCCTGTCGTAGGGCTTGCTGTATTTTGAGCGTTTTTCCGCTATAGCTCCCTCAATGTGGCCCATTCTGCGGTTCATCGTTGATTCTATTCGGCTTATTCTGTCAGTCAGGTCTCCCACGGCGCGTTGTATTATGTCTTGCATCGCTCTTATAGCTTCTCCTACGGCCGCATTCATTTCCGCTCTTAATTCGATCTTCAGACTGTTGTCAGATTCCTCTTGCTTATTCTCCTGCATCTCGGTTCAGAACCTTCTTTTGCGCGCTTCCGGAGTGGGTTGAGGTTCTCAGAGCGGCAGTGGTTTTTGTCACATGCAAGTGTTTCGCTTCCAGGTACTTGCTCTCCGTTTGCTTTTAGAGCCTGCGCTATTGCAGAAGTGTTCGCGCTCGTGGTGTCCATGGGTTGAAGTTCTTCTTGTCCCTCAAGTGCGGATATTTTCTTTTTGATTTCTCTGTTTTCTTGCATGACGAACTCGATGAGTTGCCGGATGCGCGCGAGTTATATTTGCTCGCCCTTCTGTGTATTAGGCATATGTTTCCTCTCTTGTCTAGCATTAATATTATTGTTATCGAAGACCATGCTTGCCCAGATAACCTCTTCTGATGTTTTGCTTGAAGCGAGAAATCCGCTTCCTCCCAGGTTGTCCTCGGGGAGCCGGGTGGCCTTGTCTTGTACACCCTGTTCACTGGCTTGGTTTGGGCACTCTTGGGTCTGGTGTCTTGGCGGCCGTTTCGCTCGGCTGTTAGATCGGGGCCTGTGGTCCTTACTGCTGTCTCTTGCTCCAGGTAAAGGGGGGAAAGAAACAGATCTCTCCCTCCTCGTTGCCGATGGACTTCTTCCTGTCCTCCTGAAGGGGCTGCGTGATGGGAGCTCCTTGGACGGGCTTTCTTGCTGGTGGAATTTCTTCTCCCATTGGCGTCTCTTCAGAAGGTAGGGGGTTTGAAATCGTTTGTGGCATGTCTTGCCGCCGGTGGCGTGGCCTTTTCCACAAAGGGCGCAGGTGGGGTCGCAAGGGTGGTTTTCAGGCGGCTGTTCTAACCCACATCCCTTGCAGCGCACATGCTGAGGATTTAGGCAGACGTCCATACGATGGCCCACTTTGCCACATGCATTGCATGCCTCGTACTTCTTTTTATGCAAAAAACAGCGGTATTAAGCCCCGCGGTAGTAGACGTAGTGTTGGGCCTTTTCTCCTTCGAAGACTATGATGAGCGAGTGTGTCCGACCCATTCTTCGTGCTTGTAAGATAGTTGGGTTCCGCTTGTTGACCAAACTTCTGGTGATGTCTTCTTGGGTGTCACATGGGGGGATATTTCGTATAACATCCTTTGCCGTGTCTTCAGATGGGGCTGCGTACGCCATGACCTCGTAGGAGCTTCCGCAAATTTAGAGTTCCTTAATTCTGCCGTAGACGGCCGCTCTGGCTAGCTATGGGGTGCTGATCACGAGGGTGTTTTGTTGTGGGTTAGCTCTCAGGATGTCCTCCATCTCTAGCTCATTTTCTATTCCAGTGGCTTTAGCGATGCTGTCGTGGAGCTGCGCTTGACAGTGCTTTGACACATTGAGCCTGTTTCGGGGGCGGAGTACAATATTAACCTGGGGAAGCTGGGTCTGTTGGGGCCTTTTTTCGTCTTGTCCGCATATTTCCGGACGCTGAATCCTGCAGCGCCTACTGATGACTGCTGCGACGTTTCTGAGAGGTTTGGCATAGCTGCGGGAGAGCTCGTCTACTTTTCCTAGAGTGGCTAAGGAGCCATCCGGGCTCGCTTTCGAACGATTTAGGGTCAATAGAGAGTCTTAGCATAGCGGCTCCCGTACGCTACGCTAAGGTTAGCGGGTAGTGGGACCGGACTGCGCTTGCGCGCGCGGGGAGAGCGAGGAGGTTGCCCCTCAGCGGAGGGAAAGAGCCGGCATGGCGAAGGCAGGCCGCGCGGAACTAATACACCCCACCATGACGAATTTTCTCTCCCCAGTCGCGCCCTGCTACCCGCCGCCGTAGCGTTAGCGGACGGAGCACGCTATGCTAAAACTCTCTAATAGTCTCACCTTCGACGTCAACGGCCATCGGTTGTAGACCTCTTGACTCTAGGATGGTTGCTTCGGGCGTTTTCAGCCCCCCCCCCCGGTTCTTCGGTGTCAGCCGACGTGGTAAACCAGGCCGTCGGCCAGCCGCGGCCCGGCAGCCGTTAGGGTTAGGGAGGGTTGTTGGGTTTGGTGGCGATTACACACAAGTAAGCGTCCAGGGGACTCGGGGTGGAAACGCTGCGTTTCCCGTGTCCCTTACGCACACTGAACAGCACGAAAATACACCAACCGTAGGTATTTATGACAGGAGAGCTGTGTAAACACAGAGCCATATGGAGGAACGTCTACACTGTTCGGCCCCCTAGCAGCCGAATCAATTTATGTTAAAAGTTTTTTCTCTCTCCTTTCTTTTCTTTTGACGTTTCGAAGGGGGAGAGAGGGAAAAGGGCCCGAAACTGTCTGACGCTGGTGTGTCGACACCTCATCAGGCCCGAGGGGGATAGGCGAAGGGGGATTGAAAGAGGGCAGAAGGAAATAAAAAGAGAGGACTGTTTGGTTTAGAGTTTGCCAAATAGTGTGTTTTGGTGGCGTCTACAATGAACTCATAACGGCGTGCATACAAAGAAACTTTCACTGCGCCATTCGGCTCTGCCAAAAGTTGGGAACCAAATCTCTACTTAACGCTCGTCGAAGAGCTGCATAGTTTATTGAACGTCTATTTACAAACTACACTGCACTTATAATCACAAATGTACGCTTTCAAGGCATCGATGCCTTGAAAGCGTACAGTTCTGATCTGCTTGTCTTGACAAACAGAATAATTCACACATGAAGCACTTTGCGGTGCAGGGGCTTTAAACCCAGTTTTTTTGCTGAATACAGCGTTGTTCCTGACAGTTGCACCAACATTGGAAAGCAGTGACCTCACAATCACTATGGACAGATTGGTGGTAGCATATGTTCACCATACCTTGCTGTGCACGTGAACAGAGGACAACGTTTTAGATTAGGCAAAATCATTGTTTTGTTATTATCATTAAAGCAGCATGCGCTTTATCAGCATTTAGGATAAAAAGAAGCTGCAGCTGTTTTCAAAGAGGGCCGTTCTTCCTCCATGACAATATCGTAGACTTGTCCGTATGAAAAAAAAAATGCTGGCGACAACAGTGTTTGCAAAATCATTTTACGTTGACAGCACAACCTACATAATCTCCTCATAAGATTTTCTACGTTATGGGGTGCAACCGAATGCCTGCAAAGCTGCTTTCTTTTATAGTGACAGTGCCCCTTTTATTTACAGAAAACTGAATAAAGAATTATGAATCATACCATCGTAAACGTCGGCTAATTGTCTTATCTGAATTGCATGCCGCAAGAAAACGAACATAAATTAAAATCTTGTAGCAAATTTAAAAAAGCATGAGCGCAAGAACATAATCAGTAGGCTGCATAGCAGGTGTACCCTGAACGAGGTATCAAACGAAAATATAGAAGTGGTCAATTTCTGAAAATACCTGGCAAAAATCAAACACGGCGTCAATATAAAAATGCAATGACTGATCTCGATTGTTGTCCATAAACCACCCTATGCGGAAAAAAATATAACGGCTGTTCCAACAACCAAGCACCCGATAAATACCCGCCGTGGTGGCTCAGTGGCTAAGGCGTTGCGCTGCTGAGCACGAGGTCGGAGGTTCGATTCTCGGCCGCGGCGGCCGCTTTTCTGATGGAGGCGAAAAGCAAAAACGCCCGTGTGTACGAGATTTCGGCGAACGTTAAAGATCCCCAGGTGGTCAAAATTTATCCGGAGCCCTCCACTACGGCGCGCCTCATCGCCTGCGTTGCGTCGGCGCGTTAAACCCTACAATCAATCAATCACGCACCCGATAAATCTGTCGCCGAAAAGTTTCCGCGCCCAAATGTCCGCGCACCGGAATGTCCACACCGAAACGTCCTGCTCCGAAATGTCCTGCACCGATCAAAGCAAGCCCAACAAACAAAACGCGATTAAGTTTTCGCCGTACAGTGACCTATCTTGGTTTCCGTGCTATTCCTCGAAGCTTCTGAGACAAGCGGACTTCATGACCTGATCGTTTGGTTGGTCAGCTGAGCAAAAATAAAGCTTCAACACAGTTACGCGAATTCCGGCAGCGAAGCCAGGCAGCAACGCAGGCCCCACAAAGCCGTGGAGAGGAGTGGGTGCAATCTGTGGATGATGATGATGATGATGATTAGTGGCTTTTCCTTTGAATCTGGGCGTCGGTTGTCAGCACCTTCATCCACCTCCCGGCATAGCTCCCTCCCGCTTTAGTGTCCATGATGCCTGTTTTATTACGTTTGCTTGCCCTACTCCCAGCTAACCTATAGATTTGCTTCCTTCCTCCCATCCCTCCCTCTTTTCTGTTTTAAACTCATCGCCCCACCCCGCCCCCTCTTTCTCCCCTCGCTGTTCTAACTTCTCATCCGTATGATTACTCCGCCTGCGTACCCATCCCTTCCATACTTTTTCTCCACCACCACTCCAGTCGCCTCTTCGTCGCCTCTATGGCCTTGAAGTTGAGGTTTCCCCTCGCCCCAAATCCCAAGGCCTCCGCCAGCGTCGTTTCCCCCTCACCCCGCGGTGGCCGTATCTCTGTGCAGCTCCTGACAATAGGGTCTATAGTTTCCCGATCACTGCCGCAGCATGCACACGTTTCATCCTGCCGCCTGTAGCTACCCGTGTATGCCCGGGTTCTCAGGCACCCTGCCCGTGCATCGAAGAGCAACGCACTGCCTCTCGTATTGCCATGGAATCCCTCCTTCTTAATTTCCCGTTTCTCTGCCCTATAAGTGTCCAGGGTTTTTTTCGCTTCCATTCTCTGTGCCCACTTCGTCGTCTCTGCTGCCTTTACCTGCTTTTTAACTGTTGTGTAAACCCCGCTTTCCCCTACGGACTTTCCGTACCGCTTGGTCAGCTGTCTGGTCCTCCGTCTCCAACGTGTGTCCACGTTGCCTATATACAGGTGCCTAACACCTTCGCGTCCCATTTTTCGTCCTCCATGTCACGAAGTCACTCCTCAAACTTTGTCTTGCTCTGCACCTCCCTCGCCTCGAAAGACGACCAGCCCATATCCCCTTGTACCGCTTCATTTGTAGTTTTGCTGTGGGCCCCCAGGGCCAATCTGCCTACCGGCCTCTGATTTATTTCCAGGCCCGCTTGGGTCTCTGGCTTCATGCACAGAACCGAATTAGCGAAAGTTAATCCTGGTACCATGACCCCTTTCGAGACTCCCCTTACCACCTCGTATTTGCTGTATCAACAGAGGGCTCTATGCTTCATTATAGCCGCGTTCCGTCTTCCTTTCGTCTTAAGGTGAGCCTCATGCGCCTGCGTGTAATCTTCGCTGTTGTTCAGCCATACTCCTAAATATTTATACTCTTTCATCAATGGTATTTCTACTTGCTGCACTGATACTGTTTTGTGCTCCTCGCCGTCATTAAAGACCGTGATCCCCGATTTTTCTCTGCTAAAGGATAGCCCTAGGTGCGTCGCTTCTTCACCGCATATATCCATCAAGCCCTGCACACTTATCTGGTTGTCCGCCATCAACAATATGTCGTCTGCATACATTAGTCCCGGAACCCGCTGTTCCACCACCTGCCCGTTTTTCATGTAGGATAAATCGAACCCCAGCGTGCTGACTTCTAGCTTCCTTTCTAACCCCGCCATGTAGATTATGAACAGCAGCGGAGAGAGAGGACATCCTTGTTTCAAACCCTTGTAGGTGTATACAGGCCTATTGTATGTTACCCCCTCCCACACTATTTGTACTTGGTTCTCCCGGTATAGCTCCCTGAGTAAGCTAATGAATTCTGCCCCAACTCTTTCGTTCTCGAGGATACTTCAAAGCCGCTCCATGTCTACATTATCATACGCCGCTTTAATGTCCAGAAAATCTAACCACGAAGGTCGGTTTTGCATCTTCGCCACCTCTATGCATTGGCTTACCACGAATAAGTTGTCGTCTAGTCTTCTGTCCTTTCGAAACCCATTTTGAAGCTGCCCTAATATCCTATTTTCTTCCACCCACTGTTCTAGTTCGAACTTCACTGCCTGCATTGCTAACCTGTACAGCACTGACGTGACGGTTAATGGCCTATACGAGCTCGGGTTTGTCCTGACTCCTTTGCCCTTGTACACTAAGTTCATCCTGCTCATTTGCCACGCAGCCGGTATTGCCTTTTCTTCTATCCTTGTTCTGATGGCTTGCAGTAGCTTTCCCTTGCTCTTTGGCCCTAACTAGTTAATCAACTCCATCGGTATCACATCCGTGCCTGCCGCGGTATTCTTGGGGACTTTTTCTTCTGCTCTTTTCTATTTCAGCTTGTCCCCATCTATCTCCAGACATTCCGGCCTACCCGCCGCGACATCTCTGTGTCGCTGCGGGGCCTCTTCATCCACCTTACCGAACTTCTCCGTGATGATTTTGTGTAGGTATGCCAATGCTACCTGTCCCTTGAGAATCTGCCCCTGCTCGTTTTCTATAGTACCACCTTCTGTGGGACTCGTACGTTTTTCTGATGCCTGCAAATAGTTGCAAAACCTTTTCGGCGCGTCTCTACCCCTTCCTGGTGTCTTCACTACCCATCGCTCGCTGTCCCCCTTTATGTTCGCCTCCACTAATTGCTGTACTTCCTGTTTCATTTGCTTATACTGCTCCCATTTTAGGTCCACCTCCTCATGATGTCTCCCCATTATTTGGTCTGCCTGTGCTCTCTAGACGCCTGTTTACGCCTCTCTACCGCCGCCTTGATTTTTTTGTTCCACCAGCTTCTGGGTGTTTTTTTCCTCTCCATCGATTGACCCCCTCTGCCTTGACTATTCTTTCCTGCATAGTCTTGATGAGCCTGTCATATTCCCACTATTCTCCAGAATTTCTTTCTATGTAAGCCTCTATGCTTTTGGCTATACCCGCAATTTGTTTGCTGTTTAACTTTGTGCGCTGCCCCGGTCGACCCGTTTTTTCGCCTCCCAGTTCCCCAAAACTTAGGTTTATGCGCTTGTGGTCACTGCCCAGACTGTGGCCCCCTTCCTCATCTATGGTAATTCCATCCAACCATTCATAAAGTCCCTCTCAAATAAGGCAGTAGTCAATACTCGACTGTCTCCTACCACACTCCCACGTTGTTTGACCCTCGCATTTTTGTTCTCTATTTACTATGATCAGCTTCTGGTACACACACATATCTAGCATTAGATTTACGTTGAAGTCTGTGTACCCGTCTAGACCTTCAATGTGGGCGTTCATGACCTCTACCAGTAATACCTCCCCGGAACGTTTCAAATTTTCGATGTCTTTTTTTAGACACGCCACCAGTTTTTCGTTTTGTTCTTTGCTATCCTTACCCGTCCACAGGTAAGGCACCCCTAAAGCCATCTCCCTACCCTCCACTATCCCTTTCATCCACACATGTTCTTTACAGTCTTCTTTCACTCTCTTCCAAGTAGCCCTATGCCGTACAAGCATACCTACTCCTCCACCTTTTCTCAATCCAGCCGTCCTGTTACAACCTTCTCATACATACTCTCAAATTACCGGAGGTTCCTCCGAGTCCAGTAGGTGCGTTTCGGTCACAGCGTATACCTGGATATCTTCCTCTTCTAGCTGCTTAGTAATCTCCATCCACTTCTCTCTTTTCCTGCCACCCTGCATATTTATGCACGCGATTTTCAGTTTCGCCCCCCTCTTCTTTACGCGTCGTCGTCGTCCCTTTCGTTTGCCTGCCCTGATCTGAACCGACCCCAATACCTCCCTTTGCTCCTTGCATTTGTCTACGCCATCTTCGCAAAGGCGGCCCGTGGGCCCCCTAAAAAAGCCACAGTTCGCGCCTCGTGTCGTCTTCCGATGGCTGCTTCCACCTGCCCGTTGAAATGCACTCCGTCACGCTGGAACGCCCTTTTCCGGTCCACCCATCGGACATCCCTGTTGATGTCTACGACAGCGAAACTCAGCTCCTCGCCCAGCTCCCGTATGTCTCGGTTTGCCGCTACAACTTCCCTTTCCAGATGTACCCATCTCCCAATTATCTCTGGTACTGTGCTCACGACGACCGGCACATGTGGGCACAGCGCCCGAAGTTCCTTCACCCCCTTCTCTAGCTGCTTGCTACTCCTGCGCTCCTTCCCTGCAGAAGGTCTTTCGTTCCTCCTGCGATAATCACTGGGTTCTGCCCCTGCATATTTTCCCACATTTTTTCCTTTGCCTTTCTAACACTACCCTGACCATCTGCCCCGGGAAAACGCCAACCTGCACTCTCTCGTCCTCTCTCACCCGGCCTCTAATCTCCATTTCTGAGTACCGCTTGTTGGAGTCCCCCGCCACAATCACAATGCGGCTTTCTTCCTTTTCCTGGCTGCCGCCCGGCGCGGCCACCTGCTCCCGCACCGGCTGAGTCAGCGCCTGTCCGGGATCGTCTTCCCACGTGGCGTCTTTGTCCTCCTCCTTTCCCTTCTCGGGGTCAAGCACTGCCGACACATCTGCCTCGTGACCTGCTTTATTGTTTGTCGGGATGTCACCCTTCGTCACCAGTTTGACCTCCATTTGCGCCAACCTCGCTTCGAGTGCTTTCCTCTGCTCTTGTTCATCCTTCAACTCCTCCTGTATCTCACCTACCTGAACTCTGAGCTGCTCCTTTTCTTCCTCGAGCCGGTCGAGGCGCGACGCTAGCACACACACTCTGCACCTTAAGTCCTGCCCTTCCGCGTCCTCGACCGAGTCGAATCTCCTCTCCTCGAGCGGGTGTTCGTCCTCGCACCCCGTGCACACCACACCCGGCTTCTTCCTCTGAGGCATGGTACTGCCAATCCAAGGCGTGCCCAACTCTACCTTACTTCACTTCCGCGTTCTGGCGCGCTCCCCTCCAATCTAAAAGTAAGCCGCAACGTGCGATTCTTTCCTACGTCATCAATTCTTCTTTCACGAATTACCAACTATCACGCTTTCAAACCGCCCCGTGCAACAACCGCGCGACACATGTGATTCGGTCACTTCCCTACGCTAACAACTACCGCCCCTTTCAACTAACCTACATCTCCCTCTAAAACATGGTAGCTCGAAAAATGGAATAATAAATTTCCAACACTTATCCGTTTTCGTCGTCGATGCCTCCGCCGCGCTCTGTACGTCCGCACACCTCGACAACTACGAGCCGAACCATCGAGCCGAACTACGAACCGAACCATCGGCTAACACCGCCACCTCGCGGGGCGTTGCGGAGTTAGCCAAATTACAGATTTTCGCCGCCAGCCGATCACGGAGGCCATGGCTCTGCAGCCTTGCTTGCAGTCAAACCTCCCAGATGGCGCTAGCACATTAAGCATTCCGCCGTTGCTTTGTTTTTGGCCGTATTTACACCTGGTTTCCTTTTGTTACGGTAAAAAGTAATCGCTTCGTGAAACATGGGGTATGCTTGACAAACAGCGTCACGTAAGGCAACGTCGCTTACGCCAATCGGCCAGCGTAGTATAAGACAATTCCAAAGAGTCGGACTGCTGTCCAGCTAAAACAAGCATAGTGCGCCAAGTACCAACAGCAGGGCGCCTCGGTACTTCTATGTTTACGTGTATTTTCGTAACTTTTGTTTACCGCACCATTATTACTGCTGTAAAATGGTCATGCATTACATTTAGACGCAAATAGCTCGTTCCGCAAGCTTATAAGCTCTGCCTAGTTTGCGTTTGTCGCCCTCCGCCAATCGCAGAGCTGTCTCGTATGACACCATTGGTTCTTTGGCGGGAAATGAGCTAGTGGGTCGCATGGCCGTTATCTTTTTTCCTCATTATATAGCTTACTTGAGCGAAGCTTATGTTAAAAGTAATGTCAGTAACGAGGCAATCTTTTGAGCGAACCAAACTTGCGTTTTGTCTTAGTGGAAGACCGGTATACAGCTACTGGAACCTGGCAAACACTTCACTCAAACGTGATAATAGTCACATAATGGGTGGGAATGTGAAATGAACGCCATATCACAGGGTTTTGTTTTGAACCAAAAGCTGGTAATTACTACGGGCCTAAAAAGAATGCATAAAAACTAGCTTCTGTCTACACGAGCTTGTCCTGATAGTGTTAGCTCTTGTTAAAGGTTTTGAAATTACACGGACGCGAGTAGACAGGACGAGATTTTTAAGCGCTGGACACATGTACGATTGATACACGCGATTGGCATGTGACTGATCGTTACGATTCATCGTTAGGACATGTTTTGGCGTCGTTGACACTGGTCGGAGGAGGCTCACGACGTGCGTCTGGCAAGCCAGATGCAGTCGGGCCATCGTTGCGATCGTCGTGAGGTCACAGCCAATGAGAGCCCGCTGAGCCCAACCGCCCGCAACCGGCGTGCGTTGCTTGGGTCGGCTCGGGTGTTGGGAACTTTAGGCTTAGCATACTGGCGGATAGGCCTCCTGCGCTGGAGTTTTGGTGACATGCAGCGCGCCTAGTGGCCGACGCCTCTGGGTAGTACAAAAGCAGACGACAATTTCAATTACAAGCCACAGTGAAAGTTGGTCGTACTTAGCTTAATCGCTTTGTGGCGCGTTTAAATGACTGAATTCTGTATAAAATAGCCCTTAAAGTAATTGCAGAGGCTAAACAAAATAATATCCGCTAAACAAGACGAAAACAAGACAAGAAGATCCGCTAAAACTAGCCGCACCTTGGTAGTGCATTCTTATGATTCCACTACTGGCTGTAGCGCTTGCGGTTTGTGAAATGAGGCCAGGGGAAGTGGCTTGTCTTGACTTTCGTGTATCCTGGATGACCTGGCTGTACTCGCGCAAGCTTCATGCGGGATCAGCCTTGAGATTCTTGACGTATCTTAGAGACAATATGGTACCGGCTTTGTCTTTGAACGCTAATAGCCATCCTTGTTTGGGGAGGGAGAGCGGGGGTCCTTTTTTTAGTCGTCGTACTGAAAATCGGCAGTTGGTTATGAGGTTCCGCTGCATCTTTTTTTACAATACTTTTGCTTGCATGTCGTACGGCCAACCGGTTCCGCCACTTTCGTTTTGGTGCGGGCGGTCTCAGGACCCCTGCAAGGCTTTTTTTACATATTCATTTCAGGGCCTTTGTTTGTTCTTCATGTCATTGAGATACCGACGCAAAATGATTTATCAGGACAAGTGCGGAAATACTAAGCTATCGAACTTTTACTTCTACAAATAAAAAAAATTGCGGCACTGAATACGTAACGCCCGAAGCCACCGGATATTACGACGCAACGCAGGGACACTACGTAGCCTACGATTGGATAAGCATGCGTCATTTTGTATAACACCGACGACACGAGCCGAAATAATGCCTTACGTGATATTTTTCTAAGGGGAAGCATAAAAACTTTAACGCAGGTACTAACAGACAGGCAGACACAACTGCCTTTTTCAAGCGCTTGTGTTGCCTTTCAAATCGTTTTACGTTGAAGTATTCAAAGTATCACCCGGTGCCGGCGCGCTTCTCAAAACTACATGTCAAATCGGCCGTCTGCGTTCCATATGACAATTCCCATCCTCGGCAGATGTAGCACCAACCACAGAAGTGGTGTAGTCAGCGAGCATCGCAAAGCGGACTGCAGCTTCGAGGTTTACAATCTGCCTCGAGAGTCTCGACGATTGGAGGCATGCTTTCGCAAGGGAAAGCAGCGTTCCCTTCACCAAAAACCAATCACAATGTTTTTCTCTAATAGCCACCGGCTGCCAGGAGATAAATTGAACCCGGCTATTTTTGTTTGAAAGCTGTTACCAAAGACAACTGTGATTCTAGTGGCTAACTCCGCCTGCGTCGGGAAGGTCGCGATTGTGCGATAACTTTGTGTGAGTTAAACAATGGAGCTCTGGCTAAATATTTTGTAGTATTAGATGATGATGTTTGGAGTTTAATGGCGCAAGGCCTTTTTTTGTAGTATTAGAATGACAGGGCTAATCTGTAAGGTATGTTCGTGATAAGCAAACGTTATAACTGCCGGAATTTCTGCCGACATCTGGAATTCCCAGGTATTGTATGCCGAGTTCTGGCATGCCAGAACTCGGCATACAATACCTGGGAATACAATACCAGGGACGGTGCACCGTCCCTGCAGTTGTTGGGATGGCCGAGTGGTTCACGCACCGTACTCATGTTTTGCAGGCCGGAAGTGCGACCCACCGGAGGCTTCTGCGTATTTTTTTGATGTGCGCATCTTACAAGCTTTTTTTTTTATACCCGGATATGCGAATGTTTCTCGCGTTTCTGTGAACCCAGAAGTGGAGGTCACGTAAAACCTCAGGAGCAAAGCGGCGTACACACTTCACACTTTTAATCAGTCGGCTCATAACTTCAAGGTAAGTGTAGGTATGAACAGGCATCCGGTTAGCCAAAAATAGCGCTGGAGTATGATAGAGTTCAGAAAAATAAGCATAGCAACACACATAGACGCTGCGATGGGAAGGTGACTTCGGCGCGGCTCTCCACGTTCTCCTGCGTGCGACGCTGTATGGCCGTGGTTGCCGCGGTGCCGCCGAGCGACAATCTCTCTAATTTCGAATTGGCGCGAAATTTCGCCTTGGCACGTGTCTCCTGTTTCAAAGCTTACTCACCGTTCTGTACCAAGAAACTTCGTGGAGCTCAAGGCGTGGGTAGAACAGGTGGTGAAACGTGATCAGTATATGTGTACTAGAGGTGTGGATTGGCTCAAGCCTACCTAAAGCCCGGGTGCGGCCAGGGCCCCAGAACTGGTTTGGGTCGCCCGACGAACTTTTTACGCCTAGTTTAACCAGACCCGGGCCGAATAATTATGGTTCGGTGTGGCCGTCCTGACGTTTTGGGTTCGGCTCGGTGAACGGAAGCAATAGTTAAGTTTTCTATAATAGCACACACCGTACACGTTGGCTACGTGGCCTAAGATTAGGCTGCGTTCAGACAAGCACCTAACGCGTTACTACACGGGGCGACTTACTTCTACCTAGTTACAGGTTTAGGTAACGAGTAACGTATTTAGTTACTGATTTTACAAAATGAGCGGGAGGAAGGAGTAGGAGGAATAAATATTCCAGAAAGCGGGAGCGGGAAACGTAATTAGTTCTTTTAATGCCAAGTAACGAGTAATGGTATCTCGTTACTGGTCACTTGAAGGTGACGTTTTAGTGGGGCCTGTAGTCCGGTTTGATCGTACCACTCAAATGCATTTCATATCCCCACCCACGAATTTTCCCTTGCTATTTCCCACCCATACCCGTCGTGAACCTTATCGCTACCCCTAAGGGGGTCGTATACACTAGAAAAGACACCCGTTTTTTTTTGCATTTCAAAAGACGTTAAAAAATGCTAGTGCGCAGTTAACAAACCGATAAAACACGCTTTTAGTGAAGGTTCAAGACACGTCGCTACTGCGGATATTACGTCAGTATGGCACGAAATTTAAAAACTGCAGGAAAGAGTGTCTTTTGTTGCCGGAATGGAGCTGAGTGAGCTACCAGAGTCTAGTTCTTACAAACAGAACGAAGTGGTATTAGGGGTTGATAGCCCGTTTAAGGCTTCGAGTGGCTTCGTTATTGTCCCCGCCGTCGTGTAATGTGTAGTTGGCGGCTATGGTGACCTACACTCGTTGTTACTGCTGCGTTCTTCCGGTCTCCTCATACTGGCATGGACCAGTACCTGTCGCTACGGCCGAGTTTAAGCTTCCAGTGTGGAACCCCTGATGGTAATAAACATTTCCGATGGAGCTGTTTCTGTTACGGGCACCGACTTTTTAACAGCGAAGCTGTTGCTGCTGTCTGTAATGTGTATCGCGTAAAGCAATAAAAATACCAAGAGAATGTCGAGCGCTCGTGAGCGCGCGCCTTGCGGTGAGCGCCGAGCGTCGCTGGAAGCCGTAGTGAGTTCGAAAAAATCATCATCATCATCATCACCAGCCTCTCTACGCCCACTGCAGGGCAAAGGCCTCTCCCATTATTCTCCAATTACCTCGGTCCTGTGCCAACTGTGACCAATTTATCCCCGCCAACTTCTTGATCTCATCTGCCCATCTAACTTTCTGCCGCACCCTGCAACGCTTGCCTTCTCTAGGGATCCACTCTGTTACCCTTAATGACCAGCGGTTATCTTGCCTTCGCATTACATGCCCTGTCCACGTCCATTTCTTCTTCTTAATTTCTACTAATATGTCTTTAACACCAGTTTGTCCCTGACCCACTCCGCTCTCTTCTTGTCCCTTAATGTTACACCTATCATTTTCCGCTCCATTGCCCGCTGAGTCGTTCTCAATTTAAGTTGAACCCTCTTAGTGAGCCTCCAAGTTTCTGCCCCGTAGGTGAGTACCGGTAAGATGCATCTGTCATACACTTTCTTCTTCAGCGACAATCGTAGGCTGCTATTCATTATCTGAAATGTCTGCCATATGCACCCCACCCCATTCTGATCCTTCTAATTATCTCTGCCTCATGGTTGGGATCTGGGGTCACAACATGGCCTAAGTAGATATATTCGCTAACCACTTCCACTGTCTCACCACCTATCTCAAACTGCTTTGCTGTCCCGAGGTTATTGATCATTACTTTAGTTTTCTGCATGTTAATTTTCAGGCCCACGGTTCTACTCTGTTCGCCCAGTGCGGAAAGCATGCTTTGCAATTCGTCCCCCGAGTTACTTAGCAAGGCAACGTCATCAGCAAATCTGAGGTTACTGAGGTATTCTCCATTAACCCTTACTCGCACTTGTTCCCAATCCAAGGTTCTGAATACTTCTTGTAAGCATGCTGTGAATAACATTGGAGAGATTGTGTCTCCTTGTCGGGCACCCTTCCTTATAGGTATTTTACTGCTCTCCCTATGGAGGATGATGGTAGCTGTAGACCCATTGTAGATATCCTCTAGTATTCTTACAAAATGCTCATCTACTCCCTGGTTCCGTTATGCCTGAATGACTGCTAGGGTTTCGACCGAGTCAAATGCTTTCTCATAATCTATGAAAGCTATATGTAGGGGTTCAGTATACTCAGCGCACTTCTCTATCACCTGATTGATCGTGTGAATATGGTCCATTGTTGAATAGCCTTTACGGAACCCTGCTTGTTCTTTAGGTTGACTGAAATCTAAGGTTGCAGAGATTCGGTTAGCGATTACCTTGGTAAATACCTTGTAGACGACTGACAGTAAGCTGATCGGCCTGTAATTTTTCATGTCCTTCATGTCGCCTTTCTTATGGATTAGGATGATGTTCGCGTTCTTCCCAGATTCCGGTACCATTGCGGTCATTAGGCATTGCGTATACAGGTTTGCCAGTTTTTCAAGTACAATTTCTCCTCCATCCTTCAAGAGGTCTGCTGTTATCTGATCCTCACCAGGTGCTTTGCCCCCTTTCATTTCTTTCAAAGCCTTCCTTACTTCTTCGGTCGTTACTGATGGGATGTCTATCTCCTCTGAACTACTGTCTCGTTCGGCATTATCCTGTATGTCCGGGCTACTGTACAGATCCCTATAGAACTCCTCGGCCACTGTGACTATTTTATACCTATTTGTGATGACATTGCCGTGCTTATCCTTAAGCGCATACATTTGATTTTTCCCTACGCATACATCTGATTTTTCGGAAAAATAAGAGAGGCAAAATGGCGATAACCCCGTGCAGCACCTCGCGTTTCCTAGCAATCAAAAACGTCACAGCTGGCGCAACACTTGGTCCGTCGAATCATGAAGCGACTCCAGGAACGCCGCGCATGCGTCGGGCACGTGCGCACCGCCGCAATGCCCTGGCTGTTGTCATGTAATGCTTGGAATGAGGAACACCGCGATATTGATGCATATGGCGATGAGTAATACTAACATTGTGCGAAGCGACGACTGAAAATGTAAATAAACAATTTCGAACTTGTAGAAAGGCGTGGCGATGTGTCCTTCAGTGCTCACGTAGAAAGAAATCCTGCAGTCTCGCTATGGTTGAAGCGGTGAGGTACTTAGCGCAAGCTTCGCCAGTTTTTGCTATGTTGACAATTTAGTGCTTTTGGCATAAAAAGAATTCGCTGAAGTCGAAGGTCTTTACATGTGCTTTCCGGTAAAATAAGAAAATTCCCAGTGACCGCCAGCGTTGAAGATTTTTCGCGCTGTGTATGGCAGTTCTGGCGTGCAATATACGCGACGAAGGAAATGAAACTATAAAAAGAGAGACGTCGCTGTGAACTTTGTTGTTTAGTGGCTTCCATTCTTGGGGAGCATAGATAACTTCAGGAGTTAATGAGATTCATCTGGAGGATATTTTAGAAGAGGAAGACGATGCTGTCGATGACTTGAAATACAGCACATGTTTGCTAAAATTTTAGTGAACTTTGTTTACCAGCACAAATGCATCGAATGGTGTGTGGCCAGATAAGGTTAGATTGTGTTATTCGTGGCCTCACTACGATATGCACTGTAGCTAGAAAATCTGATCAAGAACTCGTGTGAGCGAAACAAGAGTGCGTGCAGACAGTTTCCTATAAAGTTGCGCCAAAAAAGAGTCTTTTTGTTATTGATTTTATTTATATCTCCTTTGTTCGATTCTTCTCGATATTCGGATGCACTTCGACATGTTTCCTATTCTTTACAGGGAAAAAACGTCTGGTAAGCCGAACTTGGGATAACACAAATTAGTTTTTACGCTCCCTTGGAGCTCCTCTCAATGACACTTTTCTGTATGTTTTGATGACTGTCGCTGTATATTGTGGGTCCCGCTAGTGTTAGAAAGAATGTTTGTTGCACTTTTCACCATACACTTCAGGAAGGCTTGGTGGTGAAGTAAAAAACGCGGTTTCAATGGAACAAAATGGCGCCGTAACGGCTCGATTGCAAGCCAATGTCGACAGACGATAGTGTTTTGGCCCCCTTGCCATGTAATTCTTCTTGTCTCTACCCGCCCCCCTTTCGCGCCCCTCCTGTCCTGTCTCAGTCCTCCTATGATGAACGCAGGGAGGTTCCCTGAATTCAATTAAAATTTCTACCGTTTTCGGACATGTTTCGACATTCGGTTCCCGAGAATTTCCGGCTGTCCAATGTTGACCGCTTGCAGTACTTGCTTTCGCTTCGTAACAAAGCTGCTGCTGAAGCTGTTGCTGCCCTGCAAGTAACAGAGTCGTGCTATCAAGACGCTCTTGATATCTTGAAGAATCGTTTTGGTAATTCCAAAGCGATTGAGCTGGAAAGCGAAAATATACGGAAGTTGAAGCCTGGTGATTCATCCAGCAACGTCGCCGATTTGAAGAAGCTTTACAACACTGTGTAAATGAAACGAAGAAGACTGGAAAGCTTTGGGCATTGGAATGTGTTCTTACGGAGCTAAGCTCAATTCATTGCTCCTAAATATGATACCTGGGTACAACCTTATCGACTACTCTAAACCGCAGAGCCTTTCTGCCAGCACCACGTCCACGTGCAGTAAGCATTTATATGAACAGCAGATAAAACATCGGCTGTCCGTCATGCGCGTCAAAGTTGAGTGCAGGGAAATGAGCTTTGAGGTGTGTAAGCCACAATGAATTGAACGGGCTGACCGATGGTCCAGGAAGCAGCCCCATATTCCGGACGTTGCCATCGTTCACAACAAATCTCAGACTTCGCGTTTTTTCTTCTGCTCCGCCAAATGCCATAAAAGAGGAATTTCAAGCGCACTCACTTTGGCTGACAAGTGAAGCAGCCTACCATATGGCGGCTGATGCTCTAAAGGCATTGCCAATGGACACCTCGTACGGAGCTGGGGCAAAAGGTCCAGTGTTGGTAGTATAAGCGACGACATGCTACCACGACCTCCAGAAATGACACCACCCGAGGGCAATTGGAATCGGCTGCGGAAATGCGACATGCAGCGATGCACGTTACCACGAACCAACCAGCCATCCCTCGAATCGTCAGTGGCGTCCTGCTACAGACATTCCGCGCGTGAATACCAAATGCGTCGCATTGCTGTTACGTTGACCGGAGTTTTTGACAACGGCAGTCAGGGGATATTCTCTGAGCAGGCGATACGTCTCAGCTGAAATTAGCTGCATTTGGCGAAATGTACCTGGCTATCAGGAGGTCCCAAGGAAAAGTTCAAAGTCGTGACAGCAACACTTCGCCGTCAACATGGTGGCACTTCTGTAGACACGGAAGCCAGCGTCGTTCCTGTCATTTGTGCAGATATGGATGAAGTAACAACGCGTAACACTGTTCTGGAACGCCTGGTCGCCGACGGGAAGCCACTGGTTGATGAAAATTGGTTTCCCAGGCTTATACTTTAAACCAGGCATTAGGCTTCTTGTTGGCTGGATCAGAAGAATGAAGCTTTATTTGCCCTCAACACAAGCCTAGGATGGTCCTTGCAAGGACCATTATGTCTCGAACCGAGGAATAGAGGCAAAGGCAGCAGCCTGGTGTGTGTACTAGGCACGAACTCATGCGAGAATGAAGACTTGTCTTGCTATTCTCGGCTGTTTCGGATGGGAGATGGAATTGACCTCGTGATCTGCGTGGACTCGCATCCCGATGAAGATTTGTTGCGCAACTTAAGCGATTTATTTGTTTCAAAAAGAGCGCCATCAAGTTAAACTGCAATAAAAATTTCCACCACTGTGTCTATGGCCAATGAAGGCAAGACTGCCCTTTGCCCTTTAGCGACCTCACAGAGTATCTCTACGACTTTCTTCAAGCATGTGTCTCCGGCCGCAAAATAATGGTTGCGAGTACGGAAAGATGAACGAGAACAGAAAATGTAACCGTAGGCAATCATTTGAGCCGCCGTGGTGTCGCGTTGGCTAAGACGTTGCTGCTGAGTCCATGGAAGCCACCGGGAAGAGAGCCGGGGTATCCGAAACCTTTTCTTATTTCAGTAGGAGAAGGGTTGGCCTCAAAACTTAAACATGGCGCTAAAAACCAAGGACCCGCGCAAAACGCTGACGAACCACGTAGTAAGAGAGTGGCAATACCATATTTGCACAGAATATCGCGTAACATTAAAAAGGTTGGAAGGCGCGCAAAGGTCGACGTTTTGTTAACCGCACCAAATAAGCTATCGCGGCTCAGCAAGCAGACGAATCCAGTTGGCCCAAAACCGAAAGGGTGCTCGAGAAAGCACGAAAACCAGTTTGTACCATGTGCAGAAGGCGTGGTGTACTCCTTTCCGACTCGGTGTGGCGAGCAATGCGTAGGCCAAACCGGTCGATGCATAAACTGCAGATTGAGGGAGCACAACTATAACGTGCGGCGTAAGCAGGGCCACATTGGGCAGCACTGTCGCGATTGTGGATGCGCGCCTTTGTTTTCGAATTACAAGATTTTGCTTAAAAGGAAGAACCAAACAATCAGAGAAACAGCGGAAGCGCTAGAAGTTTTCGAGGCTGGAGACGGATGCATTAGTCAAGCATTAATTGCTTTATCGGCAAATTATAGTGCTCATTTGGAAGCCCGTAGTGGGGTAGTGGGGTATCAAATTTATGTTCCCTTGTTTTTGGTTTGTGTCCCGTAGGTTGTCTGTTATCATGTACGTTGTTATAAATGAGTGCTTCTTTCAATAAACGAGTAGTTGCAAGGCAGCGCTTTGTCCTTGTGCGTTGTTGTCCTTAGTCTTTTTTGCGCTATACATCTCTTAAATATAATCGACCAACTAACCCAATAACGTACTTTACTAGGTTGTTCAAAGGCTGCGGACCAATTCGACACCAGGTCCCGATGCCACACCCAACAAGACGATTAGAAACCTCGACGAGCCTTCCCTCACTGCGCTTGCCAAATTCATGAACGAGGGCTGCTTGAGAGTCAACCTCCCTAAAATCTGGAAGACTGCAAAAATATTAACGGCACCTAAACCCGAGAAAAAGCTTCACATTGACAAATAAAGACTAATCTCTTTAACGTCTTGTATTGGCAAGCTCCTCGAAAACGTCGTTTTTAACAGTATCGGCAACTACATGGACAACAATGACCTATAGCCGCAGACAATGATAGGGTTCAGAGCAAAGCTTTCGACCCAGGATAATACGTTACAAATTAAGCATAAAATATTCGACGGTGACCAACCATCTCTTTTGGATACAAGGGCAATCTTAGGTCTTGACCTCACCAAGACTTTTGATAAAGTCAGACACGAACGATACCAGACGGGATGGCCGAGATCGCCCTGAGGAAACGAGTATGCAAAAAAATTACACCAACTCCCCTAGGGGAAGCCTGATGAGGATGCGAAGCATCATGGGGGTTCCGTGTGGTTCCATTGTGTTGCCGTTATGTTGAGTGATCTGGTGTTTAGTAGTGCCACAGTGAATTCCGCGTCCGGGTCCACACAGGTGGCAAAGGCACGCAAGTACTGTTCTGTGACGGTGAGTTGGCGGTGGTTCTCGAGGCGCCGAAACTCGTCCATCATGTTCTTGGCGATGTTGTCGTCTCTGTGGTAGAATCGGTAGTCTCCGTCAGCGTTGGTGAGGTAAAGGTTGTTGACGTTGGTGCACCGGCTGCGAGCAACGTACAAGCCCTCATCTTCGCAGCTTTGTCTTCTCTTTCTTCTTCTTCAGCGGTTCCCCTTCGGGAAGATGACGACGGCGGTTGAACGCGAAGCTATCTCGTGATGGAACCTTTGGTCGGCCAATTCCTGGGGGCATCCTGCCACAATAATCATCAGCGGTGCCTGGCCAGGCATGCGCAGTTGGGTTACCGACGGCGGACAACAACGACAACGAGAAGGGAGGGAGGGACACAGCCCCGAGCATGAGATGCTCCGCATTCAATAAATCGGATACTTCCTTACAAACAGGACAGCTTCCCTTTCCGTCGGCAGCCTTGAGTCGGGTGTCTCCGCACTGGGTTGTAGGGGTACACATCAAGGGTATGTGCTCTCCCTCTTTCTTTTCAACGTCTCACTCCTACGCCTGCCAGAGAGGCTAAGCAACATCACTGGCCTTCACCACAGTCTGTACGCCGACGGCATTACGCTGTGGATTGGCGGCGGCAGATATGGGCACATTCAAGACACCCTACAAGAGGCAGTAGACATGGTGCGAGATCATTGTCGAGAACGAGGACTGTACTCTAAGAAATCCGAGTTGCTCATCTACCGGCCTACCAGTAGAGGACGGAAGAGAGACCCGTGGAATTCCGACATCTGCGTCTACGCCACCAACCAGAATATCCCAGTCTTAAACAGCATTAGAATCCTCGGCCGACGACGGCAATCTAATGGACACAACAAAGAGACTATCCTTCATCTCGAGAAGAGCACTCAGCTCACCATGCGTCTCATCTCCAGAGTGGCAAACGAGAATACAGGTGTTAAGGAAGACAGGCTCCAACGGCTCGTACAAACCTTCGTAATTAGTAAAAGCGCCGGCTGCATTCCGTTCCTACAACTAAAAAATGACGAGAAAGTAAACATTTATGGGTTAATTAGGAAGGTTAAAAACAAGGAATGGCATTGCCAGATACCACGCCCAACGAACGCTTCGAAGCACTATGCACCAAGAACGCGATTGAAGAACTAATTGAATCGCAACAAACAGCCCAATTGGAACGCCTATCTAAAAGCAAAACGGGAAGACACATTCTGCAGTCACTAGGAATCCGAAGCGGAAGTTCCCTCCCAAATGAAGTTGACCTCCCACAGAAATGGCGAAAATACATTCTCATCCCTCCATTACCAAGAAATATGCACCCAGAGCTAAACGTGGAAAGAAAACAAGCGAGATCCCGAGCCCTTGACAAATGTTTCCGAAACCATTGTAAGCCACGGAAGATGGTCTAGGTTCACGCTGCCGACTATGGCAGTTGTCAGCAATGGCGGAGTCACAACGGCGTCAGCATCAATGCCGGCCAAAGATCCCACTGAGGGCGAGGAAATGGTGATAGCCCTGGCTATAAATCGTACACGCGCAACCATAATTATAAGCGACACTAAGTCCGCCATAATTAACTTCACAAAAGGCAGGATCTCCTGTACAGCAGCCCCGCTGTTAGAGAACACTGCTAACCAAAGAAAAATTCTACTGATATGGACTCCCGCCCCCTGCGGTCTACAGGGGAATGAACTGGCCCATGAAGCGCCTCGAGCTCGGGTCAACCGAGCTGCGTTACCTACGACGCCACATCACCAGGAAAGCCAAGGACAGGTACACCTGATTAGATCTCACAAAGACAGGCTAGTCACATACAGGGATATAATAAATCACTACAGGTTATCCAGATGCAAAACAATTGTCCGCAAGAGGTAGCTGGTAGGGGAAGGCAGTATAGGTTGGCTGGTAGAGGGAGAAAACGTTGCCTTAATATCCAGCGGCCCACCACACCCTTTCGGGGAAAGAGGCACTCACATGTGACGGTTGCAGACAAACACTTTTCCAAGCCCTGTTTGCTTCAACCGCTGCTATACAGGCATTTACTGAAACCACTGGGCTTTGTGCAACAGCAGAGCCAACCTACACCACATGATATGGTCCTGCCATGAGCTCCGAAAAAATACGACCGCCTATAATATCAAATTTGATGTAAATGCCCTTAAAAGATACAAAATGAAGACTGTAGAACCATGGGCGAATGTTCTGCTCAGCTCCACACCGGAGGCACAACTCACAGCAGTCCCGATGGCTGAAGCCGCCGCGAGGATCCAAGGAATCCAGGCTGACGACTGAGGGAGGGAGACCATCCACGTCGTCTGCCCTCCAGAACCCGTCTCGGGCATCAAATAAAGTTATCTCTCTCTCGCTCTCTCTCGATTTCATGTCATTTGTAACACGCCCTCACACGCTGTGGGAGCCTCTTGCTTGAAGAGTCTTCGGTAACAGGGACTCAATCTCAACGCGACTTCAAAAAAAGAAAGATGCCTGGCACAACTCCCCGAAGATCGTAGTTCTAACCACACGATTTGTATCGCTCATAATAGACTTGTGCACTGTGCAGACTACCTGCAACAGCTTAGGCCACGCCATTACCGAGTGAGAGAGTCAACAACATTACGGTGACATTTGCGAAAGTTGGCAAGCCGATGGTGTGTACATAGAAAAGGACGACGACACTAGGACCTGAAAATTTCAGCTAGTATGTGGTAGAGAATTTACTATACCAGTGCAACAGTTGTGCCTGTGCTTTTGTAACTATGCGTATGAGCATTTGGTGGGCGTGGAGGATCTTGCAGATTCGTAATTTGCCTTCAAAATAAACAGTAACGACGACGATAGAGGCGCCGACAACGAAGTGGCACGTTCGCACGAACGGGAATTTCGACAGGCACACACCTTAGTTCCGAACTCTGGCGCTTGTACAGGTGCCGTCATAAGTAATTGGAGCATGGGAGCTGTTGTCCAACCGGATAGGAGCGCCGTGTAGCTGCACCAGCGGTAAACAAAAGAAGCAGAACACGCATGCGAGCCTGCCGACGGTGATAGCCCATATATACTTCTCAACCCCCTGCTTTTAACGCGGCTTCGAGCATTATTCGCAGCATGCTGGTCTCTGTGATGGCGCTGATAGCAGACCCTCCTAAAAATATTAGAAAAGAAAAATTGTCACTTCAGATATCTGCGATTGCGACGCTTCTCCAGCAGCTCGCGTGCGCTGAAGGTTGGGCGCAACGCTGCCAGATACCGCCTCTGCTATCAGCGCCGTCGCTGAGGCCAGTATGCTGCGAATAATGCTCGAATCCGCGTTAAAAGAACCGGGTTGAGAAGTATAGATGGGATATCACCGTCGGCAGGCACGCATGCGTGTTCTGCTCCTTTAGTTTACCGCCGGTGCAGCTACACGGCGCTCCTATGCGGTTCGGCCACAGCTCCCGTGCTCCAATTACTTAGGATGGCACCTGTACACCTGTGCTCGGCTTACCGTCGCTCTTGATCGGCGCCACTAAACTCAGAAGTTTTTCTTTCCCTTTAGTAATGGAGCCTCCTCCACAATAGAAAAATGTCGAATACCCAGCACACAAGAGCAAGAAGTTGTATAGGGAGCGTGGTGGCGCTCGTGATGACCGACCGTGGCGGCTTACCTGGTGTATCTCACGCCTTACGGTAAAATAAGTAACAGGATCATAAAGCAACGCTTGATAGGATATGCTGGGGCCCCGTACCGGTTGTCGCTACCATGGCGACCTTTCTGGGAAGCCCTAGTGAGGTTTCGCAGCTCATCAAAGCTGTCATCGCTTCATTATGTCGTTACCCAACGTAAGGTGTGCGGTGTAAATTAACATGTGGGTATCCGCCGTGACAATGAGGGTTTGTAAGTCACAAAAGTCGCATAAAATAGTATCAATGCTTCCTTGTAATGATACTTTCTTTTAAAGCAAAGCTTCCTACCTCTACCAGCCAACGGTTCTTTCGTGAAGTGCGGGAGAAGAAACTCCCAACATGGCTTTGAAGGTGGAGGGCGCTCTTCACTCACGGAGCACAGAGTAGACGGCACGGTGATACGGCGGTATTACGCAGCGTTCCCCGTGCTCACCCAGGCGGGCGCATCGGCGGAACCCTTCCGTTGGCTTTCTCGTTTGCTTTAGTGACACTGTTGGGCCTGTTTTGCGCAGCTCCGCGGCCATTGCGCGCTTACTTCGCACGGCTTGAATAAATTTTTCGACAGGACCTCCGGGATAAGTGGTCGTACGGCTAAGATGCGTTAACGATTGGCTTGCAGGGTGGGAAAACAAAAAGTAGAGACAACTTACAGACATCTGGCCACTAGAGAAACGCCACCTTTCGCGCACTGCTTGTCACGAATGGGACTACGATTTCTAAATTGCTGAACACCAATTTGGTTGCCTTATCAGGTATTACAAAAGACGAATGGAGCAACTGGTTCTGATAGATAGCGATTATCAAAGTTCCGTCAGATTTCTCGCAATTTTCAAACTTACGAAACTATTTAGTTTAAATCTGCCTAAATGGAAATCACTAATCTCACAGACCGGATTGTTTCAGTGTCTGCGCTTGTTTCGCGTGGTGGTGAAGCCCTGAGCTAGCACATCAGAATAGCTAGGTTCTCCTTTCTCACCCTCCGAAACACGCTCCTCTCCGTTTTCTTTCTTCCGACGCACGGCCGGGCTACAGCGGCGGCGCCCGCCGCTTGAGCTCGGGCGTGGGCGACGCTGCGGCGTTCGGCCCGGCGTTCCCGTTATTCCCAGGTAACGGCGGCCAGAACCTCTGGTTTCACTCTTTCTACGGCCACGTGTGGGTTTTCAAGTGACGTCGCATGTGGAATTCTTGTGGGGTCGGTTCACAGCTTTGCTTTCCAACCACCTTCACAGCGTTGATTGGAGCCAATTTTTCTGTTCGAGGTAATTCGAGGAGTAACAAAGCGACCATCAGCAATGACTGACTTAAATATCACCTTTGTTCTGTTTGGGACAATGATAAGCTTCGCCGTTGCTCTACTTTTAACACGGAGAGCGAACATTAGAAATGTGTGCCAAGGCTGCGGTTCGTGCATGATCAAGGCGCACTGCACACAAAGAAAGTCGTAGTCGCACGCGGAGGCAGCAGATATTTTTGAGTCCTGGCTGAGGCACATACGGCCTGGAGATGCGTTTAAGCAATGCTTCCACCAATGGAGGATCAGTAAGAAAAGTTACACTCGGCCGAAAATCAGCCGAAGCAGAGTAGGACAGCCTTGCAGGCCCATCAACATCACCGGCGCCGCACGAATCTCGCTATATCTTTGTGCGACACGTGTTAATGAACCGAAATAGGAGCGCTCTACACGCAGCACGCGGGTTGAACGGAATACTGCCCACGTCGGGGTCTAGAGGGGTTGTAAAACACTTGAGCATTTCAAATGCGAACTCGAACGCCACTTAGTTTCTCTTTATAACCTCTGTATTTTTTCCTGTTTTATAGCAAAGCCTAACTACTCCACACCTTCCATGGTCATTCACAGAGTCGCAATTGACCTTCAGCTGCCGACGCGGAAGCTGCGCCTTTTAGGGCGCAGCCCTTTGCCGCCCGTCTCTGGGCTGAGTTGCGTCGCCGTCGTCGTGACCGAACGAACGATGGGAACACCGACGAGTGGAAGAGAGCAAAGGAGAGTGTCGCAAAATTGGGAGAAGAGGGTGGTACGCCGTGCCGGTGTGAGCCAGCGCTCTCCAAAAGTGTGCGGTGGGGGAGGGGATGGGGCATTATGCTGTGCCCGCACGAGGCGCTCGGTGCGTGACGCGTGACGCTTGGTGGAAACCTGAGCGGGGCGTGCGCGTGACTATGACATAGAGTATCCTTCTCTATGATGATGATATGCGTTGGCTTAAGACGCAGTTCGCGGCGTCTTCCTGAGACGCACTTCACGCCGCCGACGCAGAGGCTTACCATAGCTACCATCGAGAGAACGCACGAGTGGGTGCTGCTTCAGCGCACTGCAGCCATCATGAGTGAGTGATGAACTGCGAGTGAGGCAACCGGTCGTGCGGTTCGTCGGCCGCTGCAGCTAAACGAGCTGCCAGAGCGGAGGCTGCCAACGCCACAATCCCGAGGCTGCCAACGCCACACTGCCAACGCCACAATCCCGATTGAGAGCTGAACAATGAGCGAGGCAACTGGTGCATATGCTTGGTCAGCCACTGCAAATACAAGTTTTCTCTAACCAAAAAATATGCCCGTCGAAAATTCCTTGCCTCAACATATTTTGCACAGTCAAAACAGTACACAGCTGCGCCCAAATATCGCATTAGGGAGTATCGTAATCACCAGCCAATATTTTATTGTCGCTTCGTTCACACTGAACCTCGGCTCTTCGTGACGATGTAAATAAGGAAGATACAACTGCTGCTTTGCCTGCGCTTGATCGCTCAGCGCCGGCTGAACTGCCTGAGCATGCACTTCCGCGCACGAGAACAACGTGACATACGAGGGAGCAGCGACATCTTCGCAGGGCCTTCAATGGCGCGGCTGATGGGCTGTCGGTGCATGCCCTTCATCGTAAGCGAAAGCATGATCCCAATCACAAAGGAGATAAAGCTGTCCTTCAGGCTGCAAATATTCAAGCAAAGGCATACTTCGATGAAACAATGTGTGCATAGTGTTTGTTCCGTTTGTCATAACTAAATACACAAGTAGTAAACTTGAGTTCTTTTTAATCCCCTATTATGTTTTAAGGCTTAAATTATTTCGGGTATAATTGCTGTTAGGCGACACTTTATAGCATTCGGGATTTATATTACGTGTACGTTACTGTACTGTATTAGTGAAGGGGAACAGATGAGTCTATGTGGTGTTGAAAATTGCCATGGAGGATGGGTTTTCACGCTTCATGCATTTTTGTATATATTTGTATCCTTACCTCTCATAATCATTATACCAAGAGCCGTCTGCCTACGCTTTTTTGCCCTTCCCTTCCGTCATACTGAGTAGCAGACGAGAGCGAGCCAGCATGATCATGGTAGAGCTCTCGCTGTTGTTTCAATCTATTGGGTAAAATATCCCTCCCGGCTTGCGAGGCCATTTTTTTCTGCAGTTCTGTTTAAAATTTCTTAACTGAGTCTTTTCACTTTGTAATTTTTCCTTTCACACAGCAGATTTTATACCACCTCATCCAGCATAAATTCGGAGAATCTTCTGAAAAAAGGTGATTCCCTTGCCTTTCCACGACTAGTTTTTTCCGACAGTTTCTGATTTCACTTATCCTGCCTGGTGAATGAATTGCAATGCGACAGCACTCAGCGGGCTACGAATAGTAGTATTTAATTCCAGAAAATAACACGAGTTGCATTAGTGCTAAATTTACACCTGACTTCATTACAACTGTGACGCAAAAAAAACACAAAATCTTTCTATATGGTATAAATACGAATCCTTTAATGAAAAAAAACGCGAGTAAAATAGTGGGTTTGTAAGGACAAGGTAAGGAAAACCTTTCATTAAATATTTGTAGGAAATCGTTGAAAAAATACAAGACAAACTCACCCATTTATCGGCAATCAAAAACTTTATTACGATTCGTGCAATCAACGACTAGAAATTACGCATGGGGCTGAACGAAAATAATTCCCGTACGCCGAGTACAAAAGAAAATCTTTTATAGCAAGCACCATTACCGTCTGCGGCAGGCTCTACTGACTGGGCACATTGGATACAGAATAAATGGAACAGAGATACGAGCACGACACAAACATTGCTTCTGTGTAAATCAACTGGAGGTACAGGGCACTACAGTGTATTGCCAGTTGACATGCAAGTTAATAATGATTGTTGTGAAATTTGCCTTGGGATTCTACCAGCATTAAAGCTATTCCAACGTGAGCAGAAGACGGAAGTTTGGTAAATCTTGCAATATTACTCCATTCACGCGTGGGAAAACACAGCGACAATATTTTCTGCTGTTGGTGAAGCAAATGTGCAGTTTCCTGCTAGGCACAAACACCTCAGTATTCTATCGTGCAGGCATGCACCCAACAACAAGTTCAATGCCCAGCACAACAGCGCTCAATGAGCACCCAGTGCACATCACGCCGAAGAAAAGGCGGATGTTCCAGGGATTCAACTCCCTGATGGAATTTTCTTGCTCCTGACACGGCCAGAACAGCTTTCTTGCTCGACGATGGTTCCAACCAGTCTCAACCAACCTGCGGGCAATGTGGTCTATTTCATGGCGAAGATAGTAGCTTTTTTCATCGCGAATCCAGTTGGAATTGCCAGCAACGCCTCTTCGCCTTCAATAATAAGGCCGCGTCGGTACAACAAAGATTTTTTGTACCAACAGTGCGCTACTGCCGTGACCAGGAAAACATGCGTTCCTTTTGCTGCCTTCTCCATGCATGAGTTAATGCTATCTCGAGTTTTCAAATGTCCTGCGCTCGATTCAAGCCGGTGAGCCACAGCTGCCATGGCGTCAATGATGTTATCACGCTTATCGCCGCGGCCGGCATTTCTTAAAAGGGCGTCCAAATAAAATCCTGGCGGGCTGCAGGGGGCCAGCTGTCCCGATTCCAGCTTATAGTAAAGTTTCTCCACTGTGTTGTCAGCCTCCCAACCCGAACCCGCCGTGATGGTTGCGGTGAGAAGGCTCTGCAAATATGTGGCTAGCGAAAAGCTGGCCACTAGCCAAGCTGCAATTAAAAGGCGGCCTGCGGTTCGCTCGGCCTCCAAAGGGGAGGAGAGGAGAAGCTTGCTAGCAAAAACAGCCATCGCCTTGTCTTGAGCTCTGTCTTCTCGGCTTCTTGTGCTGGTTTTCTGGTCGGCAAGCATCAGTACCAAGACACAGGCCATCATTGAAAACAGAAAGAGAAGCACCGCCACAGAAATTATTTCGAGGTTGTCGAAAGCTGCGCGCGATCTTTTCTGCACATAATATACACCCTTCCGGACATCATGCGCCGTGAAGTGAGAAACTTTGAAACGATCCTCGCTGATTGCCATGTCGGATGCCACAATGTCGACTTTATCATGGAGGAGTAGTTGTACCCAGGAATCGTTATGGATAGTTTTAAAGGAGATACTGGCATTAAGAACGCTGAGGGCTTGTGCAATGTTGTTAAGTTCAGGGGATAGACAGAAGTACTTAAAATTTCCTTTTACTAATACTTATAGACAACCTATAACAACGGGGGCATTCGACAACGCAGAAAAAGCGGGTACGTTCGTCGAGTGTTTGTACATTTCGTCCAATCCCAGGTTACGCAAGTCTTCTAAGGCAAATGACGCATTACTCTCACGTACAACCCGGCAAAATAAAGGGTAGGAGTCGTTCAAACACATGTCATGGTGTCGGCGTTCATTCGCCCTCTGTAAAACGATCCATGCCACTAAGGCAAATTCTGGCCAAATGCGTTCCTTCGTCGGAGCTATATTCTTTTCCCAAATGTCATATAGAACAATCGCAAAAGTTGGCACTCCGCGAAGAGACTTTACAGCAAACAGGTCCCTGTAAAGGTTTTCACTATTGAAGCACGAAGCAATTACAAGCACGGCTGCCTTTTTCAAGAGGCCGAGCCTTCCAACCAACGTCGGTCGCAAGCAAATTAAATGCACAATAGCACCACGACCACCTAATGCTTCGAGATTTTCGGGTAGCGTGCTCATGCCCTCACATATTTTTATGACTGTACAAAGAATAACAAGAGCACCAACGGTAATGATGTGAGTGTTTCTTAGCACAAACATGTCAAAGATTTGCGAGTACCCTACTAAAAGTCACGTGGCTGAGTGGGCGAACTTGCCACTTGCCCTGACCACTGCCGGCTCCGATGAACAATCTGCAAAGAGAACAAAGGTTTGAAGACAAAGTAGTCTGAGGGTGCTCAAGCAACACATCATTAGTTTAATATTAGTTTTTTTCTTCCGTTTCCCTATTGGGACGCTGATGCCTACAACCACGGCATTCGTTATACAGACGCCCCGTGCGCCTAATGTTACAAAGTCAACACTTGAAACTCCTTTTTCGAACAGTTAATTGGCGCCTTCATCATCAAACGCATGTAGCTCATCCGGCGGAAAATAATCAGCGACAAATACCGTTGTATGGCTGCCAACCTACCCGTTTTTAGACATTCATTGCGATAACGTACCTCAGCACTCCTCCATTCGCTCAAATGTTGCTTGCTCAGCCATGAATACACACGCGTGCCCCCTCCCGCCGCTCTCTACATGAGACAGTCAAGCGAAACCCTCGACGCCCTGTTCATTCATAAAAAAACTCGAGCACGGCCTGCCAATATCACCCCGGATAGAGAAGGCATCGCCAAATACGTAACCGCGGCCTCGACAATGGAGCGCAAGACTCATTTTGCTTTTTTCAACTGCCCTTGGGAAGCCGACACTCTCCCCATCAAACATCACGATGATATTACGCTCATTTCTAAACCACACAAGCCCTTCAGCAGGAACGTAATAGGCTTGTGCCTATCGGTGCACCAACTGAGATCCATCCCCCTCACATCGTGCTTGACAAACTCCTTAACAAATGCCCTATTCCCGGGTGTTTTCTCACCTCTAAACTAAGATGTCGTCTCCATTGTGCTTGGATTTAGAAACCACCTATCTGCTGAGAATGTCCTCACCGAGAACACAGAGAACGTTACAGAGTAGCTGAGCCAAACACATCTAGGCCCCATGTATCCTTAGACGCCCAAGGTGCGTTTCGCCCTAACTTCCAGAGTTGTTCGCCTGGAAAGAATTAGAAATTTGCCTGGGTGGCTGATGGGAAGATTATAATGCGCAAAGCTGAGAACTCGAAAGCAGTACGTGTTTAATGTGACGACAACCTTGCAATAATGATGTAGCGGACAACGCAAAGTATTGCCCCCTGTTACAAGATACAAAGGTGATGTTGAATCCGAGATCCACTAAGAAGACATATCTGTATTTTGCGCTAACATCCGCTGCTTTAGAAGAAATTTAAACGGCTTGTCTGCCTTTATTGCTCATCAGAATAATCAGTTTAGCGCTCTAGATATTGGATAAACTTGTAAAAGCACGGAGAAACATCGATTTTGATTACATGATGACCTGAACCCCGCTTGATTCGCATTCTCTTGGCGCAGGCGGTGCACTGTTTCTTAAAACAGCCTTGCCTACTAAGTGCTAAGAAATATTACGTGCTCTGTGCCATTGATCGAAACACGTTTTATTATGATAGAATGCGCTATTATTATTAGCGCACTCTGTTGGACTCCGAATTCCAGTGTTGAGATTTTATTTTGGAGACAAGAAAATATTTTTAACAGTGAAGCTGTAAAGCACGTAGTTTCGCCGTGGAGCGTTACAAGAAAACTCAGCCGAGGCATGCGCCACTTCACGACGCCTAGCAACCACCTGTTATAGCTGCGCCTACCCCAACCTAGAGAAGATACCACTTACGTCATCACTTAACATAACGTAAACATACTACCGTAACCCTAATCACGTAAAAACTGCACCCACATCACGTAGATCAGATACCGCTTGTATGATCACGTACGATCACGTAAGTCCATTGGTTGGTTGGTTGGTTGAACTTTATTTGAGCCCATAAAGGGGTCAGCATCAAGGCGGCCGATGGGGCGGTCCCCTATTCTCGGGGCCCGTATGCTTCCAGCACCTCCACGCCGCGAGCCACGAGGGCTATGTGGGTCGGCACGGTAGGGCTGGACCGCAAGATCTCCCATCGCTCTTTGGGTGAAGGGTTGGGTGAGGTGAGGGAGGTGGGTGGTGATGGGGGTAGAATCTGTGGGATGGGGCTCTTGAGGGACGTGCACTCTGCAATGACGTCACGCAGAGTGCCTCTTTCTTGTTTGCAGAATGGGCATGTGTCATCATACCGATTTGGAAACTTTTTATGCAGCATTGTTGGATGTACTAATGATCCTGCCTGTATTCTTCGTAGTATTGTTTGCTCTTTTCGTACTAGTGAATGGTGAGGCTCTGGTAGTGTACACCGATCCTCTCTGTACATCTGTGTGATGTTTGTGTAGCTCGTGACCGGGATCGGGGCGTCCTCCCCTCCGCTTGACTCCTCGTGTGCCCGGCGTGTCATCTCTCGGGCGTGGTAGTCAGCGATGGTGTTGCCAACTAGTGAGAAGTGAGCCGGGGTCCACACTAGCTCGACGGCTTGTCCCGGTGGCTCTTTCTTGTTTACGATCGCTAGAGCCGAAGAGGAGATGGAGCCCCTTCGGTAGCTGATATATGCCTTCTTGCTATCCGTCACCACAACCTCGACGCCGGGTTGAACGAGCGCCAAGGCTATGGCCATTTCTTCCGCAGTCGTGGATTCCCTGGTCCTCGTCGAAGCCGAGACGACCAGTCGGTCTCTCGTTGTCACAACCGCTGCCGCCCGGTCGCTGCCCTTTTGGAGCGAAGCGTCTGCGTAGAGGACGCGGGAGTTTCCCCCCAATCTTCGCGCTAGAGCTGTTGTCCTAGCTTTTCGTCTGTCATCGTCTACTCCTGGTGTCATGTTTCTTGGGAGAGGCTTCGATGTGAGCGCTTCCCGCCATTTTTCTGGTAGTTTACTTGTCGTTAGTGTGGGTTCGACTGTCCATCCCAACTTCTGGAGTACCTCTCTTCCGTGCTCGGTCTGACTAAGCCGTACTCTCTGACTAGAAAGGTGGGCCTCCACAAGTTCGTCGACGGTGTTGTGGACCCCCATCTGATACAAGCGCTTTGTTGATGAGTATATGGGGAGTCCAAGAGCTTGTTTCATTGCCTTTCGTATTAGTACGTTTAGTGCCTCTCGCTGTGTCCTCGTCATCTGCAGGTACGGTGCTGAATACGTAATCCGCGAGATGACGAATGCCCGTACTAGACGGATGGCGTCGTCTTCCTTGATGCCACGGTTGCGGTTTGCTACTCGCCGGAGCATACCCAGCACTTGCTCGGTCGTTGTTCGGACCTTAGCGATTGCTGCGTCTGCTTTCCCATCGTTCCATAGCATCAATCCCAGTATACGACACTGTTGAGTTGGCTTGACTTCAACTCCATCGATTTGGACAGTGATACTGCATCTTGTCTTGTCGTTGACACCTGGTTGGACGACCAAGAGCTCGGACTTCTGCGGTGCGCAGCTCAGGCCACACGATTTGGCATATTCGTGTACCGTCATGGCTGCTTGTTGTAGTGTTTCCTCCATCCACCCTTCAGATCCGGCTCTTGTCGTCCATACCGTAATGTCATCTGCGTAGAAGGCGTGGTCTATTCCTTCGATTTGCTCTAATAGCCCTGGCAGGGGTAAGAGGGCCAGGTTGAAAAGCAAGGGTGAAATGACAGACCCTTGAGGAGTGCCTCTTTCCCCGAGTGATATGGGGTCTGATTTCGTCCCGCCGATGGCTATTGTCGCAGTCCTGTCCGTGAGGAAGTCTTGAATGTACTTGAATGTTCTGCGCCCGCACCCCGTCTTGTTGAGCTTTCGCAACACGCTGGCGTGCATCACATTGTCGAACGCTCGTTTGAGGTCTAAGGCTAGGATGGCTCTTGGTCCGTTCTTCGTGGCTTGCTTGACTACCAACTCGTGGAGCTGCACCATGACGTCCTGCGTTCCAAGGTGTTTTCGGAAGCCGAACATTGTAGCTGGAATTTGTCCTGTATCTTCCAGGTATCCCTGAAACCGCCGTAGCAACATTCGCTCCATAACCTTTCCGACGCAGGAGGTCAGCGATATCGGGCGCAGATTGTCTACTGACGGGGGCTTTCCTGGCTTCGGTAGGAATCTTATTTCCGCCTCTTTCCATTTGTGTGGTAGCTTTGAGGTCTCCCAGGCATTGTCGATATACGTAAGGAGTTCGCTCGCTGTCTTGCCGGCACATGTTGGAAAGATGCTTGTATGTTATGGTGTCCGTCCCTGGTGCGCTCTTCTTGTTGCTTTCATCTATTGCCTACCAGAGCTCCGCCATGGTGAAGGGTCTGTCTAGCTCGCCGTTTTCCGGTCCCTCATACTCTTCGGGTATTGGGTGAACTCCTTTTTCAATCTGCAGGTATCTCTTTTTGAGTGCCCTGAAGAGTTCGCTTTCGTTACCGTCGTACGTGTTGAGTACCTTGGTAAGGTTTCGGTTGGTTGCCGTCTTGCTCTGGGCCGGGTCTATAAGGTGGCGTAGTAGCTTCCACGTCTTTCCCGCCGATATCTGTCCCTGTAGACCTTCGCACATCTTGTGCCAGTTCTCTCTACAGAGCTTCGCTGCGTATTCTGCAATCTGCTTGTTCAGGAGAGCAATGCGTCGTGCTAGCTTCCTGTTTCTTCGCTGGCGTTTCCATCTGCGAGTCAGCGAATGTCTAGCTGCCCACATATTGGATAGCCTGGCGCCGACGAACGGTGTGTCTGTCGTTGTCGTGATCTTTTGGGTGAACTTGCGGAGTGTTTCTTGCTGTTTCTTTTCCCACTCCTCGTACTGTTGTAAGCTATGCTCGACCTCTGCTCCTGTCTCCTCGGCCGCGTCACTGCCTTCTCGAGTGTACTTCCGCATCTTGTCCCAGTCTGTAATCCATGCCTTGCCAAGCTCGGCCCGGTATTGGGGACCGTGGACTTCGATGCTTATGATTTTGTGGTCGGATCCTAGATCAACGTCGTCGCACCTCCACTCCGCTTCTAGTGTCCCTGCCATCCATGTTAGATCCGGTGTGGTGTCGTTAGTAACACTGTTTCCGCTTCTGGTGGGGACGCCCGGTTCATTAAGGAGTGTGAGGTCGTGCTTTTCCATCGCTTGTATGAGTTCTTTGCCTCTCTTGGACGCCATCTTGTAGCCCCACATCGGGTGTGGTGCGTTGAAGTCACCTAATACAAGGAGCGGTCTGTCTTTCGCGAGCTGTTTTGCTTCCCTCACTATCACGTCAAAATTGCAGTAGTGCTTTGCTCCGGGTCTACAGTACACATTCAATATGAACATGTTCCTTGCGCTTCCGATGTCGCGTGCGTGTATCTCTATAAGCGTATGTTCGCATCCGTGTTGCGCCGTGATGTGCTGGGTGGCCGTCACGGTGTTGCGTACAAGGATTGCTGTGCTTATTTCCGATGGGTCTGTGTATGTTATGTATCCTGGTAGGCGCGGCTTCCCTCTCGTCTCTTGCAATGCTATGACGACCGGTTGCCGTTGTCGATCTTGTCCTCCCATGTGCAAGATTAGTTCCTTATCCTTATCCCTTATACTTCTGCAGTTCCATTTGTAGATGACGGATACTTCCCTGCCGCCCACCTGCTTCTGCGCCCGCCTATTGTTGAGGTTAGGCGTGATTCTTTGTGTTATCGCCTAAGCGACCTCGCCTCTTCGCGATGGTCTCCTTGAGTCTTTCTGCCCTTTCCTTCTTGAGGGATGCGTATCGGTTGCGGACCTCCATGGCCTTCACCCTGGCTGCTAGGCGATCGTGTTTCGCCTCAAGTGTGGTCATGCGGTCTTCTAGTCTCCCTAGCGCTGCCAGAATGGCCGTCTCTCCAGGTGACATTTGGATCTGTTCTTCTGCCCTCGGCGTCGTGTTTGTCTGCTTGTTGGTACCCTGCGGGACTTCCTCGGCGTCCATCTCCTCCTGTTTCTGCTGTCCTACGTTCTGTGTAGGTGGTGGCTTGGGAACAGCGGGGGGAGGCGACCCTTTCCTCGGCATTTTGCGTGGCCCTTCTCTTTTGTCACTCGCTATAGTCGCCTCATGTTTGTTTGATTCTTTCTGGTGCGATTTATTCTCAATTTTCTCTAGCCTACTCATAAGCTCTCGAATTAGCACGTTTTGTCTTTCGAGGTGGCGCTGCGGTCGCCGAAGCGAGCGGTCACGTTCCACGTCGGCTCTCGAGGAAATGCTTGTTTCCGCAGTGAAATCTTGAATTGTGCTGTCTTAAAGTATTCGACCAGTCGCAGAACATCATCCGCTGCGAATTGACACCGGATTCAACGCGGAGGAAGCCGGATTTTGGGAATTATTGGACTTTCTGTGCACCGAACGCCACGCTTAGGCTTACCTAGGTCTGACCGCCTCGGGCGCCCCTGCCCCAGCGGGCAGCCTCCGCTGGTGCGCTATGAATCTAACAACGGAAATGGACGTGAGTACTGCCACAACAACAATGGGACTGCAACTCGGCAGCCATGAAGGGAGGACAAGCGTTGAAGTACCCGGCGAAGACTTCGTGCCCGGCGACACGGCGGGGTGGACGGCCCCCGGCAGGCGCGCCAAGCGTGTCAGCACCGATCCGAAAGCCGGTGAGTCCGTTTCGCCAGAACATCAATCCCGACCCCGAGAAAGAGCAAGCTATGCGAAGCGAGTGACAGAGGCAATAACGCGGGCAGCACGCATGCCAGCAATGCCCAGGGAAGAAGCGAAGATTATTGTACGGCCACGTGGCGGCCTTAACATCGCTCGCACGGGAGCCACGACCATCATGAGGGCCGTAATAACGGCAGCGGGAGTAACCAAGGAAGAAGCGCGAGCAGATACGATCTGTTCTAACGCGACTCGGAACATAATCGTCGTGAGTACCCCGGACGAGCGACAAGCGGGGCTATACAACAGAATGAAGAACCTGGTCTTCGGGGGTATAACACACGAAGTGAGGACATACCGGGCCGCTACTGAAGGAACAGTGAAAGGTGTAATTAAGGGGGTGGACGTCACAGACACCTCCGAGGACATCAACGAGAACATTGTGAATCCGACCAACCCCACTGCGCTACAGGCGCACCGCATTGGCACGTCAACAGCGGTCATCGTGCTATTCGACGGTGCCAAAGGGCCAAACTACATCAAGTACGGGCCAATGCTGATGCGATGCGTCCTGTACCGCAAGCACTTCGATGTGTGCAAGCAGTGCGGGAAGGTCGGTCACAGGACAGACGTCTTCCCCTACCCGGATACGAGGGTCTGCGTCGCCTGCGGGGAGCCGAATCCCGGCGTAGATCACCAAGAACGCTGCAAACCGAAGTATAAGCTGTGCGGCGGAGAGCACGCCACCGGAAACCGAGAGTGCGGTAACAAGTTCAAGGTCCCATACGTCGTTAAGAGGCGCCAGTGGGATAGAAAGCAGAGACAACAGCAACAACCGCAAGACAGCGAGGAGTTCCCACCGCTGCCACGAGAGCGAAGCGTGAGCTGAGGACCGCAATCCAGGGGGCAGAGCGGCACAGGCGGTCGTCAAGGGCGCTCCTGGTCAAGGCCGGCGGCGACGGCAGGGAACCGGCGCTGGGAAGCAGCTGGACGAGCGGCGTTGAATGCGCGGAGCGGTTCAAGGCGTCGAGGCGGTGCGGGGAACGTGGCGGAGCGGGAACGTTCCAGATCGAGGGGCGGACCCGGAGACCAGCGAGGGAACGCCGACAAAAATGTGGGCTGGCCAAATGGGTCTCCCAAAGATCGAACCCCTGAATTCCCCTCTCCCCCTGAATCCCCCCCCCAATCACATCCCCTTCCCCTTTCCAAGCTACACAGAGCGAAAACGCAACAATCTTAGAGTTAAGGAACGTTATCGAAAGACAGAACGTAAGTCCATATGTCAAAGTCATGCTAAGTCACGCGACCATATTCAAGGTAGTAGCGGGGCATGTTCGTGCCGAAATCACGTAGCCTCACGCGAAGTATTCATGTGACATGTTCCCGCCAAACATCACGCAAAGTTACTCACGCGAGGTGTTCGCGCCAAAATCACGTAACATCTCATAAAGCTGGTCACATGGCATGTGTCCTCTAAAATTACATAACACGTAAGGCTGCTTTTGTGACATGTTCCCACCAAAAACCACCTAAACATAGTCACGTAACATGTTAATGCCATCACCACGTAAAGCTAGTAACGTGACGTGTTCCGGCTAAAGTCACGTAACATCACGTAAAGCTGGTCCCGTGACATTGTCCCGCCGAAGCCAGGTAATATCACGTCGAGCTAAACACGCGACATGTTCCCGCCAAAACCACGCAAAGCTAGTCGAGGAACATGTTCCCGCCAAAAGCACGTGAGGTCAGTGACATGACCTGACCTAGCAGCCCCGATTCCTCGCCAATCACCAACGAGAGCACCGAGCCACGTGACCTCCCCGCATGTGCGTGCCCTGCTCTCCTCTCTCCGAGCCACGGACGACAAGTATAGAACGTCTAAGTGAGGACGAAAAGTGGGGAAGTGTGAAGGGAAGCGTGCGACCGTGCGCGTGTGTGGCGCCCAGACCACTACGTTCGGAACCACGAAAAAGGTTCTTTAGAGTCAACAACCTTAAAAGTGCTTGTTGAACTCGCACAATCCTAAAATGGCGGCCGTATAACCAAGGCTGAAATTTCTTACAGCCGAAACGACCGTAAGGCACTCATCTGTAACTGGTAGCTTTTACGGCGGGCGTTAGAAAGTGACTGGCAAAAGGAATAGCCCACTCTTTTGACCTGTGGTCTTGTCGCAGGACAGCGCCAGTGCACTCTTAAGCAAAAATGACTAAAAGTTCGTCCTTTGGAGGACTAACGGCCGTTGCCACAGTCATTAGTCCCTCTGGGGACTAAATGTGAGGGGACGAATGGTTAGTCCGATACCCGGTTCGTCCGTTCCGATACTCCCCAAGGGACGAACTGCCGAGTTTAAAAAAAACAGACGTCCACCAACAGGGATCGAACCGCCGATGCCACGAACAGACGCAAGGAACCCGAAGCGCTACCACTTCACCACGCCGCCGGACGGATGGTGGGGTAGATAATTTTCAAGTGTACAACGTGTAGTGCTGTGCCAGGTGATGGACTCATTGCAACTGGGGCCGAAATTTTTGTCCGTGCAAGCGACCGTGACCCCGATTTGCGCTTTTCGCTTAGCGCTTTGCTAACTTGGGGGTCCTTTGCTCATTTCGATTCTAAGTACAGTCTCACAATTAGTTTTTTTTTCTCGTAAAGAGCAATAAAATCGTCGCCTCTTGACATAGATGGCTGGGTGATCAGACGACTCATTTTTTCACGCACAAATTAGCGCAAACTAAGTGAATTCTTAGTGTTCGATACATGCGTTAAGTGCTCTAGGTATGTTGTGTGAAAGCGGTCGTCTGTGTGAGTGTCAGAATAGGGAAACAGACCATATTTTCCTGCATCGGTGAAATCAAATTTGGTGTTGCTTAGACTGAATTCTTCAAGTTAGCGTCGCTAGACGCTAGGGAGATGCAACTGGGTTTTACAGCAGTTGCAGCATTGTAATAGCTTTGGTGCTCAAGGTAATTATGTACCGTGTGTAAAAGATAACTTCAAGACGCTTACCTGTAGCGAGCATTTTTATTTTTCAGTTGTTGTCATCAACAACTAATGCCTTTTTTTCTCGTCTGTGAAACATACATATTCATTACGCTTGGGGATAAACGTTTGCTATTGTCAGTAATATTTGTGGTATTGTTGACGGGCTTAAAATCTTTCATTGGCCGTTATTACCTCGCCCGAATCGTATACAACGCAGCGTATCACCATAACCTCGCCGAGAAGCTTCTGTCGATCACGCATCGCCGCTCCTTGCCATTACCCGCCGCTCGATTGACACTAGGCGCTTTTTTATAATTAACATAAAGATTTTTCTCAGTGGCCCCATGTAAAGGACCCACTGACTGCAATGACTTGTGTTTTGGAAATATGAAACTGTCCACAAAGATATGCACGAAATGGGATCGACGACGCCATTAGGGGATTAACGACGCAGCAAAGAGACTAAATGCATGCGTTTCGTCTTCCCGTTACTCCTTATAGATCGGCGGGAATGAACAGTTAGTCCGGATTTGTGCACACAGCACACACTCTGCTACAGATACTCCCATTGAAGATGAACTGTTGCCCGCGAATACTAACAGCTGTATTTTAGTCCCTATTTCAGTCCTTTTTGCCTAAGAGTGTGCCAGTCCCGCTGAAATCGGTAGGAAGACCGAGCCTTGTTTTATAAGAGTGCCACTGTTGCCGCGATCCATGCATTTGGTTTGTTTGTTTATACTTTTGACGACCGCCTGCGCCGGGCTGTGTTATCGGTGTTATCCGCTGGCCAAATGAAGCGCGCGTTCCATTCTTTTTCCGCACGGTTTATCTCATTTGATAGAGAGAGCGTTTCGAACTGATCTTCAATAGCCTAGAATAATCTTTGATCCACAGTTTTCTGGATGTAATTTGACGGTTCAAGAAACACTCGCGTGCAAAGATAAATTCCTGCAGAACAGACGCCGCGGTATACGACTCACCGATGCTCACCTGCGCACGTCAATTTATTGATTCCTGCTTCGCCGTCTGTATATGCTTTGAGTTATTAGGGGAGCAGAAGTTTGCTCCAATGAACTTGTTCTCCTTAAAGACAGCCTCGTCTTCTTTGTTCGTGGCACTAAAATAGGGGGTAATAAGAGCGCCTTTAAGAGCTTCAAAACCTTTTAAATGCAGAGCATTTCTTTAACTCACGATGTCACCCGGCGTTGTCGGCGTTGGCGTGCCTCGGCGTCCACAACAGCCGTTCCAGGTGCGCCCTCTCCCCCACTCCTCCTCTCCCGCATCACGCTACCCCCCTTGCTCTCAACAACAGGTCCGCACCCCTCCCCCTACACTATATAAAGAAATAATACTTACCGGCGCCTGGTTTCGATCCCAGGACCCTGCGGGCGGAACGCAAGGTACATGTTGCTCTACCCACTGCGCCACAAAGCCGCAAAAGAATGGAAGGCTATGAACGTGCCTTATATCCTTGACTCATTCAAACTACGTAAGAAGCTGCTGATACAACGCATTCACTACCTGTGGGCGGAACGCGAGGTGCATGGTGCTCTTCCCACTGCGCCACAAAACCGACACAGAATGAAAGGCTACGAACGCGCCTTATATCCTTGACTCATTCAAACTACGTCAAGAAGCTGCTGATACAACGCATTCACTACCATCAACTCCCCAAAAACTAAACGTTAACGCAATACACCCACCCCCTATGCGACGCATTTACTCGAGTCCCCCTAGCGGGGAGATGGGCCCTTTTTTATATTTGTGGGAGAGAACGATGAGAACGTCGGATTGACGGTGTCTGTTGCGAGGTGAAGCAAGTGCGGCGCAAACCGGAACAAAACGGCGGAAGTGTGACTCAAGCTCCAGGAAACTGCAGAGGATTTATGTTGTAGAAAAGTTAACCGGAGCTAAAATTGTTTCGTTGCATACCTTCTTTGATGATCACATGAACGAGGACATTGATGTTTTTGCAGCAACGGGGCATTTCGTTTGTTTAAGCTAATTTCGAGATCTTCCAAATAATGTGAATACTTCATCCAGAAGCTCAAGATGCTCTGGAAAAGCAATGAGGACATAACAATACCTTATGTAAGCAATAGACACACCCTCCAGTTTAGCCTTGCTGCTATAGAAAACTTATGTGACAGGCGCAGTGAAGCAAAAAAATTGATCGCCATCCCGCTCTGCGAAAGTGGATGCTCAGAAAACAGATTTTAAAGCACTGCAAATGGTAATGGAGGGGGTTATGACATATTTCTCGTAGTCTCGGCAGGCTCGTCGCTTGAGCTCGGCTGGTTTCACTAGGTGCGGCTTCAGGGTATCGGCGCTCTTTTGTCCAGTTATTTTGTTCCGCCGCCCTGATCCTTTATCAGACACAAAATCAACTGCAAATGACGCGATAGTGACTTTTAGATTTTGTGTATTTATGTGGTGTTCTACATTGAATTATTTTCTTTGTAATTATCTCATGTAATTACCTTTTTACATTTGTTGTCGATTTTCAATTGCAACACACATTTTCTATGTATTTTTCTTTACCCGTCATACCTTGGTTGCAGTGGAAGGGTTTTATGGATGATTTCCCGTAACTGGCATTGCACTGCGACGGTTCATGGGTGCCGCCATTTTGTTGCTTATGAGTTTTAGTCGGTCAACTCTGTAGGGTTAACCTCCCCCCCCACCCCCGGCTCGGCGGCGGCGCGCTACTGACGTCGTTCCCAATGCGGATCAAAGATAACGCGTGGAAGAGCATTTCAGCAGCAGAAATGTGTCGAAAGATGCCGTTTTACTATTTCCTGGGTAGCGTTGCTAACAAACGACCTGGTCGAAGTTAATGGTGATGCCACAGATGCGACAATCTCGCAACACTGATAAACGCGAAAGTGGCTGCCCCTGATGACTTGCGTGGCTGAGTGGCGGTATCTACCTTATCTACCTACACTACTCTTGGCTTCTCTGGCGGCAAATGCTGGGTCATGCCTAGCCAGACGCATACGCCTGGCGTCTTGTCCAGAACTTGCTCTATTGAGAGACCCTAGTCCTGCCCAAAGAGTAAGAGAAAGAGGAGCGCCTACTGTGGCCCAGAAAAAATCATTTGCGAGGGACGATAATGTCCCCGCGCCACCGGGCGCCCAGCTTTCACTTTGCACTCATCCTGTTTCGCGCCCCTCTCGTCATTGTGCCTTTGTACGTTGTTCTGCCCTTGCTCGATCTTCGCAGAGGCTTTTTCTAGAGTTCCTGTATATAACTCCCCTAGAGGAGCAGAGTTGCGCGTCCATCCACCATCTTGAGTTCCCGTCGTGCGGGAAAGTCACCCGTCTAGCATAAAGGAGCTGCACCCGGGCCGGCGCGCCAGCGGCAATGGCGAGGAGAGCTGGCCAGGAGCGGCGCGCACAAAAACTGGCGCACGATAGTCGGCTGGTTGGCCGCTTGTCAGTTGAGCAGCCGCCGCTTGCTCCGCTTCTGCAACCAGGGATGCTCAGTTGAGCAGAACTGACTGAATACGGGGTCTTATGCGCAACACTTAAAGCGGGCTTTCCTGGTGAACTGGAACGTGCGGCATGTGGCAGTCACACGCGCAACTCTTGCGGTACGGGATATACAGGAACTCTAGATAAGATGTCAAACTCCGCCCGCATATCACGGAGTAGCATGCCGTGCTGGCGATATTATAGGTTTCACAATGCTTCCAGACGCCAACGAGTCAGTGAAAGCGTTTATCGAATGTGTTCCAAAGTCCCTTTAATGAACTGTGTAGGCTTTCAACCACCTCCGCCAGGAGGAATGCACTAGTCCTTCGGGAGCTGGGTGCCACTTCAATCACTGACAAGAGACCTTATTAGCCGGGCTACCCACGCGTCTCTTATAGTTTACCCCGCACTGCGCTATACACGGACGCATACTTTACAAGGGTCGTTGAGAGCACGGGCGCTGTGCATGCAAATGCTAATATGACCGGATATACTCTATGTCGACGCGGCGGAGAAGCGACACCGCGACGCATCTGCAGTTACCTTAGGTGACCGACGAAATGTACCCCTGCTGTCACCTCCGTCTCAGTTCGTACCAGCTGTCCCATAATGGATTGCTTACCAATTCAGCTGTTTGAGCCTATTTTCTCTACGCCACGCATGCTACAGTGAAAATAGCACTAAAACATTTGCGCATGCTCTACTGTAAGATTTAATGAAACTTGTCGCTGAGCTAGTTTGTAAAGAAAAAAGAAAAACATGGCGCAAACTAGACGCTGACTCGTCTAGTTTTCGCCAGGTTTTCTTCTTTATACACTGTGAGGATCAAAAGAATGCCCGCATCTACTGGTGGTGCCTATTAAACACTTTTAAGATTAAATAGTTTATCGAGCATGCCAGCCCAATGAAGGTGGTGGTCGTGCATTTTGATTGCACCAAGGCATGCTTTATTAAACTGGTACCTCGATGGCCGTGCATGTCGCGCAGCCATGCAAGGTTTCCGGACCATGTGCACGCTGAAAGAGATAAACGTATCAAGTGTCATTTTTTAATCATTACATGTTCAAACAAAACGTATTCCGTACGGCGATAACGGCAGGTTTATAGTGCAAACACTGCAATAAACACTACAAGAAGATGTGTTGCGCGGTCTGTATTTTTCAGAAATGTTAGCCATTCGCGGACGGCGTTACAAGTATTTCTTTCCCTATGGCCACAGGCTTCCGGGGATCATTCCGGTATACAATTGAAAGAAGAGGGTGTTGACTGATGACTTCAGAGGCCTTTCTTTTAATCGATTTATCTCGTGTTTCCCTGAACCTGTACAGTATAAGGAGCTGTAAACGGGAGCCGGGAATGCCACGTCAATTTTTCCCTTCTATAGTTTCTGTTGAGGTACAGCGGCAAGATATTCGTACGACCACCTGTCCTTTAAGAACTGAAATGCCCAAACGGCCTTCTTCAAGTAGCCACGCGGCGTCTTGGTTTCAGTGCACTGGACGACACAACAAAATTTGGCAAATAGTCCAAAAGCCTCTTTTGCACCACCGTTCGCAGGAAAAAGGCCTGTCTGTTGTTTCAGGAAAGTGAACGAGACAACCTGTCTCAGTTATAGGCGCACCAGTTGGAAGCCTAATTTTTTAACGTGAATAAACAGATAAAAACGGCTGAAGTGTCCCATTGTGGACGCCAAACAAACGCAACAACAATCACGTGGAGGTTTAGCGCTGAGCTTTTACATGCAAAACATCTGAAGTAAATATAGACTTCAGCCACCAAAACTGCATTACTGACATAGACGCGAAACCATAAACATATGATTACCACCCCCGGCTATGTTCTAGGCCACCGTGCTTCCGTCAGTTTCAGGGCATTTGGGAAAATCAAGGCGAATGGTACGTTCCTTTTTGTCACAGGGTGACGACACGAGCTTCTCACACCACTCAAGAGCATAGAACCGATGGGTAACCCTCTTGTGCTACCTTTGGTATTAATACTGCCAGAGCCGAGTGTCTCGATACACCACAAGCATAAAATGGCGAGAAATGAAAGCTTCTTGAAGGAATATAGAGTGACGTTGGCTACGACCCTCAAGCGTAGCCTGCAGTTGTGCTAAATATAAATACCCTTGAAAGTAGTGGAGAACACAGTTTTCCTTATAGACAGTTTGGTAAGGCATCCGACGTGTATTCGGAAGGCGCGGGTTTGAACCTGATTACAGTGGCGTGTACTTCTGCAGTTACTTTCCCAATATTTTAAAAATGCCAACTTCAGTATTTATAATATAAACAGTCAATATATTTAACCATGTTTCCCTTGGTGTTTCATACTCCTCTTTATCCTTTCTGCTAATCTGAGCTTGTCTGCAAACTATGTTGTTGATCCCTTTAGTTTGTATGTAAATCATTCGCCCAACCCTGGCTTCCCAACATACAGTTTCTTGACGCTTTAATGTAGGCTTTGATATTCTCGCGTGCCGTGCAGGTCTGTCGTGCTGGCGTTATTGTACATTTCCCCTCGACTTACCGAAGTCGCTGTGGACTCCTGGCGGTGTTGCAGCGCGGTTTAGCTTCTGCTGCATCCGCCCGTGCTGCTTTCCTGAGGAATGTTGACTGATTTTTATGTTCCCAATGGAAATCCGTCGATAGACAGCGTTATTGGCGTCCCTTCCTTACTTTTGTTCCATCTTTATTTACGCTGTGCAAGGTGTAGGTATTCCAACTGGCCCAAATATCCGCCTTGAATCAAGAATGTAAATGCTGTCTATTTTGTAGTTTCTGGCACGAGAACGGGCGTGTCCTGTCACTTTCCTTAATTCTTTGTCTGTGAATGCAGAGCATCATAGGAACAAGGCAAATAGTTACTTTGCCCCAAAGTATTTTTTTCATCTGGGCCTTGTTCAAGACCGTGGTATCATCGTGAACTGTTTAGTTAATACGATCGGGGTGACTTAGACTCGCCGAATATCTCCCTGATGGGCATTGCCAGTAGCATAGAATAATTTGTAAAGTTATTAGGCCTTGTATGCAGTGCTGAGCAAGCCCAGTGACATGCAGGACATGATTACCGCTAAAACTACACATGAACGCGTCATAAACAGCCATTTTTGCTAGTCAGCAACAGTGCTATCTCTGGAGGCCTTAACCCATTTTACACACCGAATAACCCCATCCTAACGTGTTGAGTCTGAAGAAGGCTGTCATCTTTTGACATGTCGCTCCAGAGATGAGAAGTAGTTGTAATCCTTGGTTTGCTCCGTCTTCTTTCTGACCAACAATAAACCAACTAGACGTCTGCAATTTCAGCATGTAAAAAGACTCAATACTGGTGACCCGACACATCACTATATTATGCCATATACCTTGCGAAGACGCAGCCAAAAATCTGTCTCGAGTACCCTTTTGACAACAGAAAACCATATTGGTTAGATAGGCGAAAGCTTCCTAAAATCCGCCCCTCCCCATAAATTTACAGTGCGCATTTAACCAACAAAATATCTAGAAGCAACGAGAACACTTCAAATTTACATCTTATGTTTGTGTGGCTAATATTAATTTCATACCACGTCACATTAGTTCAGAAAATAGCCGCTATTCATCATGATTAAACTATGAAGAGCCTTGTATAAAAGAGAGGAAATACCTTGTCTTCCGTGCCAACTTCTTCCAGCGAAGACTAGTGGCGCTAATGAACGTTCCTTTTACTAGTTACTGGCTTCTTTGGCCAGACGTTTCGGTGCTCGAAAGACCACCTACATCGAACCCTGCCGCGGCAACAATGCCCCTTTTTCTGTCTTGCCCGGTGCCAGTAAGACAACACTGCCGCACTTTTACTTGCAAACACTTCACGTATAGTTTGCACATTTTAGAAGGTAATGTTTCGGCTGGCTGAACGCATGCACGTGTTATACTTGGTACATGCAACTCGCGGTGAGGTTAATGCGTGAAGTGTTTTGGTTGTCGGTGATAAAATCCTCTTTGATGTTATTATCGGCTTCACAATAAAACTACCAGTCGTGGCAACACCCAACTGGACACGTAGTACCGGAGAAAAGCGACATGGCTTAAGTGCTATTGCTGCCCCTGGGAACATGACGGGGTTTCGTGATTTTAACCTAGGCCGTCCAAGATCTAAAAGCACGGAAGGATCAATTCCTGACTCTTGAGCTAGAAGTACACGTACAGAATCAATACTGCTACTTGGAGGGCACAGGCCACGTGCAACCTTATCTTTGTTTTGGGTTTCAGGCGTTTTCAACACGCTAGTTTGAAGCACAGAAATGACACGTCGTATTTAATTAAGGCCTCTAGATACAAGGTTCGGCTGGATACTAGAGGCCACAAAATATGTTATTGCAGGGTGTTTCATAAAGAAGTGGTGAGGACAGGAAAAAAAGTTCAGGTGGCATCTACGTTTTGGTCTCAAGATGTAAGACGGGATAGCGTTGCTTCGAGCGTTTTTGAACGAAGGTTCCGTATTTGCAATTTATGCTTCACGAGCATTGAATGTTAGCGAAGAGAAAAATACTAGCAGCAAGAGTTTTCAATCCCCGTGGCCCGGGATAGACAAAGGCTCTATGCGCTTGTGTGGCTTGAGATGTGAGCGTCAAAGGTTGTGGCTGCAGGGTGCTGGTCAGTTTGAGTGAGAAGGTGCCAGTTCCAGTGTCTCAAAGTGTTTATGGTCTGACGTGTATGCCGGACTGAACCTTTTCGCTTTTTGCGAAGAGAGAAAGAGATATCTGCTACAGAATAAATAGTTGGAGTTTGAGAAAAATTGGTAATGCGATGTTAGGCAGCTCAAAGATGGAAACTGAAATTTGGGGCACCGTATGCAGGATCTTTTTTTCTTGCCCTCTTTTCAGTTCGCGCTGATTTTGAGGCAACGAGCTGATAAAAGCGGCCTCCCACGACTCGATGGGAGTGGAATATGTAGTGTTTCTAGTTGTTCTCTCTTGAGCAAACCCTTGCACATGGCAAGGTTGCGTCGAAGAAGGTGGATGTGGCAGCACCGGTATCTTCGGTCGTGTGTTCCGCTGTTCCTATTTCAATTTTCCGTGACTGTACGTAGAGGGCTTAAGTAGCCAACTACGACAATTGCTGCCGCGTAGTAGTTTCGTAGATGCTGAAGTAGGTGTATACTGTGGTCTCATTATTTTAGAACTTTCGTCAAATAAATTTCTTGTTATTGTGTAGGCTGTTCTTGTGTAGGTTTGGAGGTGGTTCTTGCGTAGGTTTCGACCCGTGTTATTGACAGAGGAGAGTTAATATGCGGAGTCGCTGGATAGGTGACATGTCTGTCATGGCGCGCAGTCGTTTCTTTTCAGAGGGGTAGCCCGTTCCGATTTTTTTTTCAGCCCCCTCTTGGTGCTGCGAACGGGATTTCTCTGATTTCTTCAAAAGCGTTATGACGACAAAATTTGAGGGCCTATTCATCGTCATCATCACTAACATCCTATTTAGGTCGACTGCAGGACCAAGGCCTCTCCCATTGACCTTAACCGCTCTTGTCCTGCGCGGCCCGAGTCCCTTCTTTGTCTGCGAATGTCGTTATTTCTGCCTTCCTTGGGTTAATGGGCTTTCCTTTCTTCTAGATTCGTCTCTAGTTGTTCATTGGTTTCTCCTCGTTGTCCACCTGTTGTAAGTTCATGTCATGGTCAAAATTTCGAGGCTGAGGACTGCCTTATATGCTGTCCCGATGATGGTGTTTTTTCCTTTTCTTCGGTGAGGGTAAATTTGTCGTACAGTATAGCTCTGTAATATCCGGCTCATGATCAGTGGCTGTATGGGTCTTGCCGTTTCACCTTCTTTCTTTCGAGCTCTTCTCTATATTAGGCGCTTTATGATGTAGGCAATTGGTTAAATGTTTTCTCCTTTTTGGCAATTGTCAGTTCGGTTTGGCCGCATGAGTCTGAAGCCACGCGAGCTTTCATATGGGACTGTTTTCTGGGAGGATATCCTTATCTGTATTAGGATGATTTTTAACTTCGCTGCGTGAAGGCCTACGTCGTTTGCCAAACGGAGCCTGCAGATGGGACACAACCACGAAAGAATATTTCAAAAGTAGTTCTGAAAATTCACGTGATTTGACCCTATATATATGTGTGAGGGGAAGGGAAGTTCTCTCGCACTGTCGTTTTCGGGTATTCTGGGGTGAAATGGGACTGGCCACAGTGTAAAGAATTAGGCGAAGGCGTTTTGTCCATGGAACAAAAATATATCCTTAAACCAAAACACGCGCACACGGCAGGCAATCGCAACTGAAAGCTAAACAACCTGTACATAACCCTGAGAAATTCCAAATCCACAAAAAGCACACAGAAAAGTCCCCACCAAATGTTCTGGGCGATGAGGCGTTGTTCCCAGGGAGTTGTGTGTGCTGGTGACGATGCCAAGCAAGGCGTCGCAGTGCTAAGATGGAGTCTTCGCGCGTGCCGGAACGTCGACGAGCAAGACGCACCGTTTTCCTTGTTTGCAATGGTCTACTCGGCACCCGCTCACGATCGGGCTGCAGGTAGCAGCGGGCAGCAGGAAACCGTGCACTGCCGGTCGCCGACGGGCAGCAGGCGGCGGGCCGTCCCAGGGGTGGATCACGTCAACGTTGCGCGCCTCCACGAGTCAGGAGTCGCGCCTCGGCTCCAGGGTGCCAAGGCGCCAGGTAAACCCCTCTCGAGCTCCGGTCCCGACAACCCGACGAGCTTCGAGTCTTCCACCTGGACGTCGCGCTGCTCAACCATGCCACACCCACTCTTCCCAGCATTCTCCTGTGTTCTCTCGTGGCCTTCCCAGCTCTTCGCGTGTGGCCACTTCCAATTGGCCCTCGTTAGGCCCTCGTGTGGTGTTCCACTTTTTCGCGCAGCCACACTAAGGGCAATCACTGCACAAGTACTGCGTGGGTATGCTCCGTCCATGCTGTCGTCGTCGTATTTCCACCTCAGAATATACTGGGTTTTCCTAGCTTATCCCTCCATTCAGTCCTTGGCTGACCCCCATTGCGTTTATGGTTTATTGCCGGGGCAGAGGGGGGAAATTGGGAGAGGAAAACGGAGGATGTTTGTGAGTAAAGGGAGGACTTAGCTCGCATTCGATAAACGGGGCGGCAGATCATTGGCGGAGGTCTTCGTCCTGCAGTAGGCACAACAAGGCTGATAATGATGATGATGACTGGGTTTTATTTTACTTCGTTTCTCCTAGTAATCAATGGCTTCCTGAATTTCTGAGAGACCGGCATTAATCCTTTCCCCCTTTTTTAGTTCCTTGACCCAATGATGGTTCCGGCAATCAGTATGGTTGGAAGGGCGCCGGGGTGGCTCAGTGGTTAAGGCACCGCGCTACTGAGCCCATGGACATGTGTTCGACTCCCTGCCGCGGCAGCCGTTTTTCCGACGGACGCAGGAAAGTGAAACCCCCTTGTGTCGAGATTTCATCGAACGTTAAAGATCTCCAGGTAGTCTAAATTATACCGGAGCTTTCCACTGCACCGCGCCTCGTAGCCAAGCTGTAGTTTCGGCAGGTGAATTTAAGAAATTTGTTTTTTGTATCTTCTGGTGGAAAGACACTTTGGTGTGATGGCGTCAGTTGCGGGCACGGCTGGCGAACGTGTCTGTCCAGTGTGCTATCACCGACTGGGTGGTGGACGGAATTCACTGCGGAGGCGCGTTACCTGCTGTAAATGCGCATCCCTTCTTTCTTCTCCGCTGTAGTATCATTGCCCTCCTTTATATCATGTCCTCTCTGCGCCACAATGCAGATTCCGCCCAGCCCTCGAGTCTTGCTACCCCAATCGCATCTTCCGGGTGGCAGCGGTGCCGTATTTCCGTCGACGCTTGATGAGCACGGCTGATATCGGCCGGCTAGGAGCCACAGGGACATCGAATAATGAGCCTAGTAACGCTTTCGCGTTACGTTCGACACTGCCGCCCTCAGGTAACTTGACCTGTTTAGTTCTAACATATCTCTCAATGCCTGATTTAACACATTTATATGTTACAAATACAGTCAATCTACACGGAATACAAAGGAGATACCGATAGGCCGGCAGAGCGATCCTGCGCGTGGTTCAATTTCTCTACTGAATGAAAATGACAGAAAACTGAAGTTGACGAGCGATTTTAGGTGTTACCTAATACAATAAGAATGAAGCCCCATCATTGTATTCGAAAAACATCGAAGGCCGCTGGTTGCAGCACTTAAAGAAAAAACAGGCGCAATTTTAGAACAACTCAAAATCACCACAATACCATAACAGCGGTTTGCTATGCGGTTTGATGCTGCTTCGGTACATGAAACGTGGATGTTGACGTGCTTCACGTAAAATACGTGCGCCTGCTCTGTTTAGGCGCGCATGCCGCCTTTCGGTTGCATTCCTCGCAAACTGGTTAAATAGGCATTATCGCCCAACTTGAAATCATTCTTCAAATTTGACGTTAAGAACTCTTTAGTAGACCAAATTTACTTTGAATAGCTTCGAATTAATTTACCCTCTCCTGAGCAGGGTGGCACTGGGCGCGCTTCTCCTGTCGTCTCATCCTCCTCGAGATCAAGAAGTTTGAGGGAAAAAATGGCCGCACTTAGCACAGGACCGGAATAATTGGAGATCGAGGCCTGTGTCCTGAAGTGGTCATAGATAGGCTGCTCCAGCTGCTGATGATGATGATAATAAAAGGGAAATAGCAATTTTGAAGTAATTTTTCTACAAGAACAAAACTCGGTGCTTAACCGAAAAAATATACGACAAAGCAAGAAACTTGTTACATTTTATCCTAATGTTGCAATTTATACACGCTGATTCCTGAAGAAGCTGCTGAACAAATTTGATACATCAGTTCATCAGGGTCGTAAGCCGCTTAAAAAAACGTACGTACGAACAGTGTGCTACGGCCACCCGTTTGTGTATTTTTTGTGCTTGTTTTTCGGGCTTTTTTGAAGGAAGACGCCCACGACGAAGGCACTTGTACCCTTGCCCAGCAGTTTGCTTCGCCAGCCCCACAGCTAACATTTCTCTCCAAGCACAATGGAAGTGGCAAGAATGTTCAATTTCGCGGATGAACATTTCGTGCTCCAATTTCACTTCCCCGGACGCTGCCAGCACTCCGATAATGCGGATGTCTGCCGACACGGGTGCCTCAGATACTATCATTTATACCACACTACTTTACACAAACAGTGAACCCCAAAGTATGACGTCATTTATAATACGACGACTAAGCTATCATCTACCGAAAAAATAGATCCTCACAGCGCGGGACGTTGTGTTGCAAAACTGCGGTTGTTTCCCCTGAATCATCACTGTGCACCGTCTGCGCCGGACTCTTACTCCTAATTCCCTGCCCCGCAAATCTGTAGCTTTCAGTGCGCTGGTTAAAGCCCGCCTGGTATGACTTGCCGCCACTGCAACCGACACTCCGGGATGCAGGCTGCCGATACCCGTATCTACTTGATGTAATGAGGAATGCTGCCGCTGTGGCACTTTCCTACGTGGCTATTCATCTTGACACTGCAAAAGAATCCATTCGACGCCCTGTGCGCGTCGAGTACCCAACCATGCGGTTAGAATATTCCACCTTTTCTGCACATTGCTACGCAAATATTTTCCTGGCAACTGCAAAGGAATGTCTTCGCCTGACCGCGTGCTCCCGATGCACGATCATGTGGTGAAATATTCAGGCGTTATTGCAGTTTACTAAGCGCTAAATGGTTCCGGTAGTGCTATAGAACGTGTTCGGCGCATCTTATACGCATTTGCCCCATACGCACTGTACGAACCTCTATTTTCGGTGGTTCGGTCAACGTAAGTTCTTGCTCCAGCGACTTCGACTGCGTTTGGCCATTGTGGCTCCTACGTCGAGCGCCTGACCAAGTATTCTCCTCGCATTCTTTACGTCAATTTGTCTATCTGATAAGTTTCTGTAGAAATAACTACCTCCAGTCACTACATTCGTTCGCTACTCGTAAAGCCATTCGTTTGAGCATCGGTTCTTCGTTTCAGAACATTTACGAATGATTTATGCTGCTCTGGCCTCTTATTGCGCACGTCCACTCTGTACCATTCTATTAAATCACATTTCACAATAATCCCCAGAGTGGAGTGCCTACTAGCAGGTCTGGCTGACACAACAATGCACGCCACAGTGTACACAATACAACGGAGATGTCAGCAGCAATAACGAATCCTGCAATAGTACCCACATACTCTGTTTGAGTATCTTAAATTGACCGCTTCCCTACGAGAGAACATGCATGCAACGTATTAGACATGACGGGAACAGGAAGACGCGAGCAGCAGCCCTCGCCTCCATCGCTTAATATAAACATTATGCTTTCTCGGCTGAGCGGATGTCGTGCTCACTTGCCGATCGAAATGCGCGGAGGAAGGAAATATTTCAACCATTGTGGTCACCACCAAGCAAAGGCATGTGCCTGTGTTTATCACACATGTCCTCACATACCAAATTATTAGATTGACTGTAGGGTTTAAAGCGCCGACGCAACGCAGGTGATGAGGCGCGGCATAGTGGAGGGCTCCGGATTAATTTTGACCACCTGGGAACCTTTAACGTGCGCCGAAATATCGTACACACGGGTGCTTTTGCTTTTCGCCTCCATCAGAAAGCGGCTGCCGCGGCCGGGAATCGGACCCGTGACCTCGTGCTCAGCAGCGCAACGCCTTAGCCACTGAGCCACCGCAGCGAGTGTACCAAATTATTAACTTGTCTATAATGTCATTTCTACACCCTAATTAGGACAACATTTAGGAGGAGCTTCTTTGGCCCTTTTACACAAGTCCCTAGTTGGTGATGATGAAGATGCAGGCGGGATAGAACAACGAAAGAACAAACTCCCCAGCGACGACTTGCAGAATAGGTGGCACAGAAACGTTCGTCGTAATCATCATCATCATAAAGATATCTTATTTACCTTTAAGTGCCCCTGATGGGGTATTACATAAAGGGGGATCGAACAAGTATAAACAAAGGCAATCACAGACCAAGAACATAAAGAAGGACCACTTCGGAATTACAAACGCATTAGAACAGGGGACAGTTTCTGATACGTGCTCGATTGGCTGATATGGCCGTTCTGGCACCGCAACTGTCAAGCAATCGTAAGTGTGAAACCACTAGCGAGGTGCCTCACCTTCAACGTGTGCATTTGTGGGCACAATGGATCTGGCCGAAGGCTTTCTGAGGAACTAGTGCTGCGGAACCTCCATCTCTGCATGGCTCAGTTCGACTCGGCGTCTTGCGGCGCCAGGCAGTTCTGTACACAGCGTTCGCTGGGTTACTCCGTCCCATCACAACCCCAGCGGCTCCCTCCGACTTTGAGGAATTCGCCAGGTAGGCGACGAAGGGAAGTACTAGCGGCTACATGCTCGGCGACCATGCGCGTCGCTCGGCAGCATCCCTCGTGTTACACGGCTTCGTTCTACACAAACGAACAATGTTTGCCAATTCCCTTTGTGTAAGCACACCACGGCAGGATGGTTGATTTGAGCGGCGCCTCTCTCCCTATCTCCCCCCGCCGTTCACGCCACCCTCCACACTGGTTTGCGCATGTATAGCGTACACGCTTTTGGTCCGTAAACTTTGGCGGCTAATTTTTCAGCAGATGACCGTGAGCGACAACTGCCTCCATGAATTACGTTTCCTCCCTATGAAGGTGGAGTTAAAGCTAGGTTTTGGGTTTACGAGCACTCAAAGCAACAGGTAAATTTTGAAGACATAATAAAGACGGCGACCACAAGAGCAAATAAAACAATGACGTTTCGGCCCCCCGAACGGGAGCCTTGTTCAGACTCGGTGTTGTACACGTTCCTCTAAAACAAGAACGAAAGCTCGTTCCTCGTTCTTTCCCACTTTCGAAACGAGTTCCCGTTACAAGTTCCTTTACTGCAAAAGGCACGCGTTCAAGTTACACTTCCAACATTGGAACGTGTCGTTACATAAACGTTACTTGAAATTTTTTAAATTTAAATATGGTGTCGGATTCCTGAGGCGAAATTAAGTGAGAAATTTAAACTCACATCCAGCTACGTATATTAGGAAGACGAACACCACCGGCAGCAGTTTAACTGGAGATAAAATGAATCCGAAAAACGCTCCTAGACAATTTTTTTTCATGGAGCACCGGACAAACTACAGACATGTGTAACTGCGATTTCGGTGCTCGTCTATTATAGGTGCAATACATGTGACACTTCCCACTTCGGTCTCACAAATGCGCTGTAAGCTACTGTGCTTCAGATGTGGGAATAGATAGTTACTTACACGTAGGAACGTAATTAAATGTCTTGCATTAGAAACTGCGCCGAAAGGAACAATACATGGACCTTTAATGAATGCTTATTTATATTACAGTCTATTACAGTCTAGGGGGTTACAAAAGTGAAGCTTTGCGGATCATACAGTAACACATTTGCGAGTAACAAAACACAGCAGAACAAGTAATGACTACGAGATTCGCAATCCAAGTTTAGATGGGCGGACGATAACAAGAAAAAAATAATGAAAGCCAACAGCGTTGTCATACACGTAATCTACGCACAAGAATGAACAAGTATGCCGAACATAATCAGGGTAGTAGATAAAGCAAACAACCAAAGATAGCCTAGTATGTGGACGCGGCGCACAAGTGAGTTTCAGTGGTTAGAAATACGCATAAGTGAAAAGCACAGGAAATAAAACGCAGTCTAATTCATTGATTCGGGGTTTAACGCACCGACGCAACGCAGGCGATAAGGAGTGCCGTAGTGGTGGGCTCTGGATTTATTTTGACCACCTGGGGATCTTTAACGTCGCCTAAATCTCGTACACACGGGCGTTTTTGCTCTTCGCCTCCACCATAAAAGCGGCCGCTGCGGCCGGGACTCGAACCCGCGACCTCGTGCTCAGCAGCACAACGCCTTAGCCACAGAGCCACAGCGGTGGGTAAAAAACACGGAGTCTAAAAACGCGTGTAAAAACATTTAAATTATAAGAAAAATAATCGGACACAAAGTGTGACACTATAAAGTAAAATAAACAACCACAAATAAATAAAACGTAATGAGAAAACAAGAAAACACTTGCCGTGGTACAGAAATGACAGATTCTTTGGTTCTTCAAGTAGAAATAAGTTAAATACACGACAAAGTAGCAGGATATGGCAGAGGAGAAAAAAAATTCACAGCATATCCACGGGGTGAATGATGATGAGTGGGCGAAGCTCCTGAGGGAAAATCATCGGTAAAACCGTGACTCTTCAGTGAAAGTTCGCCCACTACATCTGTGTCCGAACGTAACGTCTAGAAAGTCTCGCTTAAACCGCGCAGCGGCACCTTGGGGCTGAGCTCGCCTGATGCGTTTTGCAGACGCCTCACGAGCTCTCACTGCATCGGGGTCTGCCTGCCGATACGCGCGCTTTCTCGCCGCTTCCCGTTCTCTGACGTTTTGGAGATCCTCTTCGCGCCGCAGCCGTGCCGCTTCGCGTATACGGCAGGGTCCTGGCGCCGTTGCCGTGACGCTTGGGCCTCTCGTTCTCGAACACTGGGATCGTGGCGGCGTCGTCGCGCAGCCAGACGACACGCTTCGGCCTCCCGCTCTCGTACGGCAGGATCTTGGCGGCGGCGTCGCGCCGCTTCACGGATCTGCCTCGCGGGCTCGCACATCTGCAGCCTTATCCATCGGGCGACTCCGAGCGCGCGCCAACAGCGAACGGATTTTATTACAACGCTCCCCGCCATCTAGTAAACAATCCAAGAACTAAACTAGAGGTAGCCACACCATCTAGTAAACAATCCAAGCGCATCTTTTCATCATATACAAGTACCGCCATCTAGTAAACAATCCAAGAACTAAACTAGACGTAGCCACGCCATCTAGTAAACAATCCAAGAACTAAACTAGAGGTGGCTACATACAAACGTCGAGGATGGACAGACCCACGCCTTAAGGAGCTTCGCCCTAAAATGTAGAATGAATGAAAAATGTAACAACAATTAGTGGGAAAAAATGCCCGATAGCAGAGTCGCAACTAAGTAGAGTCCCTTGTGTGAACTCAGCTAGAGTTGCATCTCGACGTTGGAGTCAGGGAGACGAACCCGTGTTTTCGTCAACACTTTGTTGACAATGTTGACGAGCCGTTCAACGAAAGCGCTTGGGGGTACTGACATGTTGTACTTAAAGAAAAGTTGGCTTTGTCCCTTGAAGTTCTTCATCTGCGACAGCGGGTATTCAACTGGTACCATTACGTATCGCGACAGCTCATCCTGTGCCACGGCTGGAAGGGTTTTGCTGCCCAAAGGAAGAGAAATCCTTCACGTGGACAAGGTGGAAAATTCTGCGCTGGATGGTTATGTCATCGGTCGCCTTGTCCCGCATAGAACTGTCTGGGATCCATGATAGCTGAAACCTTGGGATTAAGCAACTGATGACAACGAGCTCGCGCTTTCCTTTGAGTGGTCCAAACCTGCAATCCCTAACAAGTTCCGTTGTCCCGGTGACCATTCGATTGACCTCACAGCGAGAGCTCCTCCCTCTACAACAACGCACCCGCGGATCGCGCGCACAAATGCGGTAATTACCCTTTGACAATATACGGTGGTTTCACAAGGTACCTGCAGCGCTGCTCGGATTTAAAAACCTTTTACGGAAACAATTCTATCTGCCAGACGCGCATCCTGGCCTCCCCAGACAAACGATGAAAGGTGAAAAGAATTGTCACGGCTGCGCTTTTAACCCGTTGAACACCGCGTAAACTCAACCGGCATGAAAGCAAGCACAAGCTGCGGCCCGCTACATGGTTGTTGTTCTGCCTTTGACCAGGAAGAGAAATAAAGTAGCGATTTGTGGCTTCTTGTACTCAAGCCTTGGCCTCAAAAAGAGCGAATTCTTAGCGATGTAACGTTTGCAGAAGGAACGCCGTTCCTGCCGTTCGTTCATAAACCTAACGAGTTACCGTTACGGTTCTCCGACCCTTAATGGAACGGCGGCGTTCCTCCGTTCTTCCAAAAAGGAACTAGTTCCAGGAACGCCGTTCTTTGGAACGCCGTTCCGTACAACATTGTTCAGACTCCTGTTCTGCTTTTAGTGTGAAGGCTCGTGTTCAGGGGGCCGAAACATCTATGTTTTATTTTATCTTGTGCTCCGTGTGTTCTTTATATGTCTTTTAACGTCATTTCCGACCAAAAGGGCATCCGTGGATGCCTCAAATTCAGGTAGATTTGGATTTGAGGTTCGTGTCAGAAGTAAAGCGTTCAGCTGTTCACCGGGCCGGTAGATTGCTTCTTAGGAGGGAACAGAGTGCTGGCCTTTGTGGCTCAAGTGGTTTGTGTTCACTTGGAGCACAAGCTAAGTAGGCTAGGAGTACGTTAATAGAGCCAAACTGCGGGAAAGCACAGACTTAGGAAAGGAAACGGAAAACAGCGGAGCAGACTATCAACTACACCTTTAATATAAACGAACAAGAAATATACAGGGTGTCCCAGCTATCATGCACCAGTATTTAAAAAAAGAGTAATGGCGTAACTCGAAGAAAGCCTATTGCATAATGGTTGGAGTACTGCGGAGAAGCGGGCAGCATTTTTGACGTTAATGAGACCTAACTGATTAATTGGAATTAATTATCTAACTCCAGAAGTATTGTCCTAATCACTAAAGTATCGATGAGGCACCTGTAGGTACCCAGGAGGGGCATTTAAATGAGTTATTTTCAGCGACGAACAAATTGCGCACACATTTATTCTTACTGGTAAAGAAAACCCGCGAAATATGAAAAATACCACGTGGCGGCACCTCCGCGTGCATCGTAAAGCAATGCCCTCAAACAGGCTGCCTCTGAGTTAGCCAGAATGAAATAAAAAAAAGAAAGAAAGAAGAAATCGCAACAGGGTACTTACCCGCCGCGGTGGCTCAGTGGCTAAGGCGTTGCGCTGCTGAGCACGAGGTCGCGGGCTCAATTCCCGGTCGCGGCGGCCGCTTTTCTGATGGAGGCGAAAAGCAAAAACTCTCGTGTGTACGAGATTTCGGCACACGTTAAAGATCCCCAGGTGGTCAAAATTAATCCGGAGCCCTCTACTACGGCGCGCCTCATCGCCTACGTTGCGTCGGCGCGTTAAACCCTACAATCAATCAATCAATCAACAGGGTACTTATCTGCACACACGCCCCGCAAATTTTTTTGTTGCTGCTCCTTCCATGCAAGCCGTTATCAAGGTGATGCGCTGCCTCTTCGGGCGGGTGACAGGCGAAACAGTCGCTTTCCTTAGGCTTATTATTTATTTTATTTATTTGACAATACTGCAGGGCAAAAATGGGGCCCAAGCAGGAGAGGGTACAACGCTAAATGCATGGCACTATTCGCATGAAGGTTACACATGAACCAGAATGAATAAAATTTGTTCCCAAAATTTAAAAAGAGGAATGTTTTTCTACCTCGGTGACGAAATAAGAACTAAGAAATAATTCTGCAGGGAGTGAATTCCAGTCTTCAATTGTTTGAAGGAAGAAAGTGTACTTGTAGCTATTTCTTTTTGCGAATGTGGGAACCAATGAATGTTGGTGATTTGACGAGTCCTCCTTGTTGCTAGCGGTTCTACGTAATCGGGTAAGTTTAATTTATTTCTTACCGAGACACAGTTGTGTAAGAATGGAATACGTCTGATTTTTCGGCGAGTTTCCAAGGTCTGAATTTAATTATCATGCATTAACTGGGTAGGGGAGTCCTCCCTTTTGTACTTCCCAAATATAAAGCGCACGGCCTTGCGGTTGCATATTTCTAGTTGAATTTTATATTTTTCGTATGTGGGTCCCATATTACCGCTGCATATTCTAATTTGCTCTTTACAAAAGTGTTATAAGCTAAAATATTAGTACTGCCCGGTGCGCTTCTGAGTTTTCTACTGAGAAAATATAGCTGACCCAATGCGGACACACAGGTTTTCGAGATATAGGTCGACCATTTTAAATCGCTTGTGACGCTGCTTTACAATGCGCGCGGAAGTGCCGTCACGTGGTATTTTTCATGTTTGCGGGTCTTCTGTATCAGTGAGAATAAACGAGTACGCAATTAGTTCGTCGCTGAAAATACCGCAATTAGATCCCGAGTTAGATAATTAACTAGAATTATTTAGTCAAGTCTCTTTAACAAAAAAATACCGTCCGCTTCTCCACAGTACTGCAAACATTCTGCGCTACATTTTCTTCGAGTAACACTAATACTATTTGTTTTGAAATCTTGACACATAATAGCTGGGACACTCTGTGTAGGAGGCTAGGAAAAAATACCCAAATAGCGCGAAAAAAAAACGTCAACATTCCTCACTTTCTCCCAGATCATCACGGGCGCTCCGGTCGCCGTGCTGAGCAGACGTGCTCCGCATGGGCTCCGCCGATTTTACTAATTGCGCCGCCTAAATTACTCTCAATCGACGAGGATACATCACCAAAGTGTCCGCATCGATCCCCGGACTCGTTTGACACCTTTTGTGGCCCGGTGACCTGGACTTTTCGTAAAATTTTGGTGCTTCTACACCCGCACGACGCTAGGCCTAACGGACCACGCCTAGGCTTAGCACGAGTGCGGCCGCTGCGCACATCAGCGCCGGCCGCCCGGCCCGACACGACAGCTCAACGTCCGGATCCTCATCACAGGAGATGTCTACCGCTACCTCGCAGCCCAACGCAGTTCCTCAAAATCGTTTTGCGACCCTCGCAACAGAAGACATGGACTGTTGTGCAAGTGGCAGTGATTCTACTACCACCACCTCGCAATACCAAGCAGTTCATCGCAGCCCCGGACGCACCGCCATTGGGGTCCAAGGCACCGACCTACATCCAAACGACACCGAAGGATGGAAAATCACGGGAAAACAAGTAAGCCAAAGAATTACTACGCCCCAGAAATATGAAACTACCCCAAACGCCACGACAACCCCGCATTTTAACGAAGTCCACACCAAACGCATGGTAACGAAAATCACCAAAGCATCCCGCATGCCACACATTCTGCGCGGGAAGAGACCAAGATTGTGATCCGCCCAAGAGGAGGCCTTTGCCTAGCGAGAATTGAAGCCAACATCGTAATGTCCGCTGTCCTCACCGCGGCCAGTATTCCCAGAACTGAAGCGCGAGAAGATACAATCTGCACCAATCCCATGCAGAATATCATCGTGGTCAGCACCCCCGATGACACTAGAGCACGTCACTACGCAAATGTACGCTCCCTATACATCGGGGGCCGCAACTACGACACGCGCGCATATTGCACTGCACCCCACGGGACAGTTAAAGGAGTAATCCGAGGCATCGCAATCGAGGACACGGCCGAGGACTTACAAGATAACATAGTCAACCCCACGAACCCCCTAGCCTTAGAGGCACATCGAATTGGCACCACGACCACGGTAATTGTATTGTTCGCCGGCCCCAAAGTCCCCAACTACGTCAAATATGGTTCCATGCTCCTCAAATGCGGATTATACAGACAGCACTATGACGTATGCAGGACATGCGGAAAAATTGGCCACCGCGCTGATGTATGCCCCACGCCAGAAGCCAAAATCTGCCTTTCGTGCGGCACACCCAACCCAGCAGCCGACCACGCAATGCAGTGCAGGCCCCACTGCAGGCTATGCAATGGACCACACCCTACAGGCGAAATGGACTGCACAAACAAGTACAAGGTGCCCTTTGTAGTCACGAAACGCAGATGGGAGCGCAGAAATGCCGCACAACAAGGGTCAACGTTCTCTTCTCAAGACTTCCCACAGCTGCGCATGCAATCGCAGCAGCAGCAACAACAACAGAATGAGACACGCCAACAACCACCTATATCAGAGAGACGCAGTCGCTCACGACAGCGAGATAAGAGCAGAGGTCGCTCAGCAAGCCGTAACAGAAACACGGACGACAATCGCAACCCACACATGGAAACCAACCGCAGCAAGCCACGCCAAGGCGAAAGAATCAGCTGGGCCCAGGTGATTAACCCTCAAATGTCGCACCATAATCCTCGCAACGCCGAAGTTCTACAAAGGGACTCTACCATCCAAGCACTGCGCGCGGAGAACGACCAGCTCAAGCGACGCATCACGGAACAAGATGCCCATATACAAGCCATAAACGCCAAGTTGGACCAGCTCCTCAACGCCAAGCAACAACAAATAACTCCGGTACCGACAATGCCACCCCACCAAAGACTTACAGCACAGAGCGAAAATAACTGCACCTCAGCCATGGATACACAAGTCCCCATCGCCACAGACACTAGCAGCAAAGAATCCGAAATGCTGAACACAGTTAAGACAAGTGAACCAGCACCCAAGAAGAGGGCACTCGAAAATGCACGAGAAAGAAGAATCAACGCAAGGCTAGACAGCCTCGAAGAACGCCAGGACAGACTCGAACAGGCCATTAAAGCAAACAGCGAACGCCTCGACGGGGTGGAGCAACGCCTCGACGCCATCGGACAAACATGCCAACAAATGATGGCAATGATCCAGAACATACAGGCAACGCTGGAATCGCTCATAAAAGCGCAAACAACGTCAGGAACTCACCCGCAACAAGCCTCAATCCATCCTCAACAATGGACGGAATAGCATCAGCAGCCACACCTAACCCAGGACACAACGCCACAACACCACATTGCCTCCTCATCTGGCAATGGAATCCCAATGGCATTCAGGGGAAGAAGGCGTCATTACAGCAATACATACAGCAAAGCCCCAAGAGACCAGACGTAATAATACTCCAAGAAACACACAGCGAAACCCCACCAACCCTGCCAGGATACCGATCCTTTGCGAAGCCACCCAGCGCTCGAACTGTTGAAAAAGGGGCAGGGCAAGGGGTCTGTACCTTGGTCAAAAATAATCTCAACTCAATCGATCACGACCTCCTCCCTAACGGCGCCATCGAGCTCACCACAATCGAAATAGTAACCGGGAAACGAATACATCGAGAAAGCACGTTCATAATCAACATATACAGCAACCCCAAGCACTACCAACAGAAGTTTCGCACCCTCGTTCACAAAACACAACAACTTGCCGGCCCCAACGTCACCTTATTATGCGGAGACTTCAATGCACAACATACAGCCTGGGGATACACCCATACCACAGCCAAAGGCCACAGCCTCTATGATGAAACCATGGATGCAGGCTACCAATTGTTAAACGACTCAAACGCACCTACTCGAAATGGAACTTCGGCACAACGAGACACCAACCCAGATCTCGCCTTCATAAGAACACCCACTGCATTACGAAGTATCACTTGGAGGAACACTGGAGAAACGCTAGGTAGCGACCATTGTATACTCGAAATTACTCTACCCATCGCCACGGCTACCCAGAAACCGTGGAGCCAGCACCTCACTGATTGGAAAGAATACAGGAAAAAGCTAGACGAGAGAACACCGGATACCATCGAAGATATAGAAGCATGGACCAACTTGTTAAACGCTACAACCAAGGACGCAACTCAGACATTAGAAGCGGAGCAAGAGGTTCCAATGATAGACAGTAGATTAGCGCACCTCCTAGAAGCACGCAACTCCCTGAAGAAGCGGTGGAAACGCCAACGCCACAACCGAAAACTCCGAAAACGCATAGCACAACTTAACCGGGACATAGAACAACACAGCACAACCCTCTGCAGACAACAATGGCACGCAATATGTCAAGAGGCCGATGGCCAGCTTCACAAAAGCAGAACGTGGCATCTCCTGCGCCACCTACTAAACGACCAGACTACCAAGGGCGCTCTACATTACACGCTGAACAGAACCATCCACAAAGCCGTCCGATAATTGGGAGAAGCCGAAGTACAAAGACGCCTGGACGCCAAGTACCTCCCTACAACACCACCAGACCCTCTCCCAAACTATGAAGGCGCACCCAATGACCTTTTAGACGCCGATATAGAAGAATGGGAAGTACGTGAAGTGCTTCAAAACATTATCTGTAAATCGGCGGCCGGCCCAGATCAAGTTACCAACAAGGCGCTCCGAAATTTGAACGACACAGCAATAGAAGCCCTAACCAAATACTTCAACAAGTGGTGGCGCACGGGCAAGCTCCCGCAACAATGGAAGACTGCGAAAACGGTACTCATCCCCAAACCGGGCAAGCCACCCCACATTGACAACCTGAGGCCTATATCTCTAACATCCTGTGTGGGAAAGGTGCTCGAACACGTACTCCTCAATCGCTGGCAACGGTTCCTGGAAGAATCCGACATCTACCCAGACACGATGCTGGGATTTCGAGCCAAATTATGCACCCAGGACGCTATGTTGCTTCTCAAGCACGAAATCATTGATCGAAAATTCCCCACCCTGGACAACAGAGCAGTACTCGGACTAGATCTTCAAGGAGCCTTTGACAACGTACACCACTCGGCAATACTTCAGCAAGTGTCCAACCTCAATATGGGACAGCGAACTTTTGCGTATATCAAGGACTTCCTGACCAACCGAATCGCAAGGCTCGTGGCAGGGGAACTGCAACTCCCACCTAAGCAGCTGGGAAGCACGGGCACCCCACAAGGCTCCGTAATCTCCCCTCTGCTTTTTGACATAGTCATGATCGGCGTAGCTAGAAGACTCGAACATGTTAGTAACATCCGGTACACGATCTATGCAGATGACATCACGTTGTGGTCAACAGGGGGTAGTGACAGCCAGATAGAAGCGGCCCTCCAAGAAGCCGTCACTGCAGTCGAAGAACATCTACGCCCCACTGGACTCAAATGTTCGCCAACAAAATCCGAACTTCTAGTGATCCCACCACCAGGAACGAGAAGGCCAACCAAACAACACACCCCATCAATGTGGTCACCCAGGACGGAATGCCGATAACACAAGTTCCAACGATCACAGTGCTCGGGTTGCACATACAAGACTCGCACCACAACAACGTCACAGTGCAGAAACTCCACGCCAAGCTCACGATGGCCACTCGACTCCTCCGGAAAGTGGCCACGCGATACCAAGGCATGAGAGAAGATAGTCTACTTAGACTCACCCAATCCTTTGCACTAAGTCACATCGCTTACGTGGCATCCTTCCACAACTGGAAGGCGGCCGAAAAGCTAAAGATAGATGCAATGATCAGACGAACCTACAAGACGGCACTGGGACTATACGCCCACACCAATACGGACCGCATGCTCGCACTAGGAGTACATAATACGACAGACGAAATCGCAGAAGCCCAAAGCACAGCTCAGTATCACACTGTCCCAGACCAGGACAGGGCGAGCAATACTACAAAGAATCGGACTCAATACACCTACAACGGCTCCAAAGAAAGCAACTCCGCTACCCCGGACTCTCGCCCAACGTCTACGGATTCCCCCCTTACCTAAGCACATGCACCCACAGGCTCATCAAGAGAGACGGTCGGCGAGAGCCACGGCCCTTACGAAGTGGCACGTCAAAGACCCATACGCCTACTACGTGGACATAGCACAATACCCCCGACAACCAGATACGTATGTAGCAGCCGTCCTCGCATCCGACACTGGGATACTCCAAACATCTGGAAGCATACAGTGCAAGACACCCACACAAGCCGAAGAGCTGGCCATTGCACTGGTACTTACGCTTCCGAAATGCCGCACGGTCCTCAGCGACTCGAAAACGGCCATACTCAACTTCGCTACAAAGAACGTCAATAATACAACTGCCAGAATATGCTCCACAATATCATCAGGCCCCAACATTACCATCAAGTGGTTCCCCGCACACGCTGGGCAGTTAGACACAGGACCGAACCGGAATGACGAGGCAGACATGGAGGCACACGCGCTAACCAGCCGCGGGTCCCCACCCCGCCCCTCGATTCACCCGGCACCTCGGTCCAATGACGATGAATACTCCATCACCTCCTACGGAGACATTCTCCAGTGGTACAGAACAAGTAGATGCCTCTTCCCACCCCCCCATCGAGACCTCACCCGCAAGGAAGCTACTACACTACGACAAATACAAGCACAGGCTATATGGACACCCGTACTGGCACGACACATACGCCCCGCCGTATATACAACAGACATCTGTCAGCAATGTCAACAAGCAAGAGCCACCCAGAGACACTTGCTCTGGAACTGCACCCCCCCAGACCGCCTAGACAAAGCAATGCCTCCTGCCATGCGCAGCAAGATCACAAGCCAAGACCCTGGAGACCAAAGAGACGTGGTCCAGCACGTGCTGGACATCCTGGCGAGACAGCAGCCGAAAACGTCACCCTCACGGGTTGGCATGAGTAGGCTGCCGCCCCAGGCTGTCTAGCACGCCCGTCTCACCCCACCCCCCATCCCATGAAGGACTGTCAATAAAGTAATTTCTCTCTCTCTCCCAGATCATCACTGTGTGCCCAACTAAGAAGCAGCAAGATATCCGTTTCCATTTTCTGTGAGAGCCACCGACGTCTGTCTCACGCCAGCGTCATCGCCCCCATAACATATATGGAATGCCTTCCCGATCTTTCGAGTCTGCCCGTCTTAGTTCTTGTAAAGGAACGTGTTATTCGGAAACTTCGGATAACATTAACACCTGCAGCAATGCTCCCCCAAGTTTGAATACAGTCGGTTTCAAATCTGGACATGAGTTCCTTTAATATAATATTCAAACAGTTGCGGATTTGTCCGACGTAGGACCACCCGCATGAGAGCGGTGTGCTATACAATACCCTTGTATCAAATTCAACTAACGTTTTTTTGTGGGATACCACACAATCTCGGACGAAGCGGACTGTCCGCCACAGGTACCATATTATGAAGTTTACACGGAGCGGAGAACACTACTAGGTCTCCGAAACGTATCGCCACTTGTTTTGAACTATGTGACCCTCTATGGACGTATGAAAGAACAACCGGTCTACCATCTCACGCCGAAGCGGTACCTGTACCATCGTTGCTGCACAAGAACTTGAGGCTTCTCAGGAGTTTCTCACATGTCCAATAAATCATTCGTTTCGCGTACTTAGCATTCTTTAGCCTAACCAAGTGGTCCGCGACAGCCTCATCTAGTCGGAGGTGGCAGGACTTACATAGAGTGGACCGAATGGACGACATTTTAATAGCACTGCGCACCGTCTTTGGTTGACCAGCCCCACTTTTTAGGAGGGGTTTCTGCAATAGGGTTAATAAATCGAGCACGTATAATCCTCCTGGAACTCTTTTCTCAAGTGCAGGAATTAGAGCTCGAACGTAAGCTGAAGACCCAATACACACTCTCTGAGCACCTTGACCACGTCTACCGCCAATCATGTCATATACTGGTTCCTGGTAAACATCGCAAAATTGTCAACGTGCCAGAAGGTCTTAACCATCACGCCAGCAAAGCCCTACCCAAAAGCCCTGTTTAACCATGCAAAAGAATGGACCTGAGCAAAGGTGCCGCCCTGTACTGAAAGACGTGTTATCACAAGGAGAACCAGTCCTGTTTTTACGCCGTGTCCGCGTAGGTGTCCCTTTTATTTGCTGTGGCGCCGCTATAGGTAACATAAAATATTTGCGGCCATAAGATCCACATGCCACCGTCAAGCATCTATTGCTCAGATATATCAAGTATACAATCATAATTGCAACAACCCACGACCTAACTGGATCCATGAACTGAGGGACTCGTCTTACAGAGAACAGCTCAGTGTTACCACACCCACCACTACCACCACCCCCCCTGCGCATAAGTGGTGTCTGTTGCTGGCAATAAGCTTCTCGGTTTTAGTAGACCTAAAATCGTTTGTACAGGCAATTGCTGGTACGGATAAGGTAAATCTGGAATAAGGCCCTCACGTTTTCACACTGTGCACCCAAAGGAAACGACTAGGAGTACCTTGTTCTATTTTTGCGTCAACCAACATAAATAACACCGAGTTTATTTTTTTTATTTTATTACGTGAATAGACTGAATTACTTTGTACCGCGAATACAAAGCCAAAACTCTGTGTACACACTTTACTGAAAACGTTGCCTACTACCTGTCCCAAGGACGATTCGTGGCCACGTGGAACCATATCGGTTACATCAGCCCACTATTTTAATTTTATTGTGTACCGTAACAGCAGCAGTGCTTGTTTCAAACACCTATAATCAAAACCGATACAATCATTTGAATTACCCTTTTATATTGTTGCGGCTTTTACTAGGTTTCATTATGTATTTCCGTCAAATATTTAAGAGAGAAAACTGTGTTAGTCACCATAGAAATATCATGAACTTTGTGTAAAGAAGGCAGGGAATAACCCTTTTTTATATTCAACTACTTGTAGCGGTGTGTAGTGGATATGGCGGGTAATACTTTTTGAGCATCCGATTGTTCTCCGGATAGAAAAAGTTTACCGAGTAAAGAATAGGCGCCTGTTGCCGATGGTGGCCAAAGTGGTCTTTTCTCTTGCGGGGAAAGACTAAAAAAAACTGATGTCTTCGATCTGTGTTGGACCACTTCACGTCTAGTAGGTACGTTTTAGATTTAAAGAGTCACCTTGCCCAATGTCATGCACTTGTCGCCCTGGTGCACGCAATAGGCCGGCGAAGATATGCGAAGTGTTTGTGGTTGTCATATACGACAACGTATTTGTTGTGATCAACTGCAAAACAGAAATCCTAGCAGTGGCCCCAAAAACTCAAAGTATAGCTCTTGAAGAAACATTGCGTGTCTCAAAAATACCTTCCGCTTCAACCAGTTCTCGTCTAGTCTGCAGGATACGTACAATAAAGGTTCAGCTCTCTGAACTCCGTGTGCGTGTTGGATTTCTTCATGCATTAGGCCAGGAGATAAGGGGATATATTCGCATCGTGTTTTGCGTTTTGGAGACGAAATGGTATTTTAAATGATAAACTGTGAAATATAAATCGAAGCGGTGGCAGTACAAACGTGATAATATTTCTGTTGCAGCAGCACCACGTACAGTTAAAGGCTGGTAAGTACCTTTGGGAACAAGTACACAAGTCCGCGGCTATTTCACCTTTCGGCATTCAGCTGATAGAAAACAGAAAAGATCAATTCTCTGGTCAGGAACACGGAGGCTATGCCGGCAGGATCAATACGGGCACTTGAAGGTTGGAAATAGCACACGGCGAATCATTTGCTTTGCTCTTTAGGCAGTTTTTCACAGGCTAACTTATAAAGCGAAATGCCATGCAGGGTTGAAACGGTATTGAGCCTACTTATTTCAGCGTCACACCAAACCAGCTTATTGAGAATTGATTGATCGTAAAACTTTGTGGTAAAATAATCAGAGCGGGTAAACATGCACATTGAATAGCACGGTCCTTGTGCTTTGTCTCTCTAGGAAAAATTGAAGAGTTCGGGATTGTGCGAGACTTGCATTGCTTTAAAGTGTGCTATTCCGAGAGCACAACACAAGAACACGATGAAATGCGTACCAGAGAGGTGCCATTCGGGACCAGCTCACAAACAGCTAATTAAGCGGCTTGATTTCCTCTCGGTTTGTAAAAAATGCATGTATACGTTTTTATGTTAAGCACAGCCGATTGCTTTATGTATAGAGAGTTCCTCGCAATAAATTGAACATCTTCCGAAATTTGTAAATAGGCTATCAAGTAGCTATCAGCCAGATACAATCCGGTCAGGGATATTCTGAGTGTTCTTCTACAACCTCCTTTTGGAAATCCGTGACGGAATGGTGCGAGTGAAAAAGGGATATTCAGGAAGTTCTTTTTTTAAACCCAACTAGGCAACAAGTACAAAGCCTGTAAAGCGTGGTATTGTCATTGGTAATTTTAAACCTGATGAAGTATGCGAAACACGCTTATAACTGAAGTGCTGAACTCACCTGATGCTATAAATGATCACCATCCTGAGCCTACCTCCAGGAAACAGACTTCACCCTCAGCGCTAAACCGCCTCATTTGCATAATCTTTCTTCCTCGTCTCTGGCGCTCTTTATTTGAAGCAACAAACGCAACGACAACTCATTTTCATCTGTTTTTGTGGCGTACATGACCTATACAGAAGACTCGCATTTTTCACCGCTCTACAAACAGCAAGGCGGTTCCAACAAACAACAGACACTCTCACCTTCAGCCCCGTACGTTTGCTTGTCCAGTTGGGTTTAGTCTCACCTTAAAAGACCTTCGCCCACACTGACGTTTGATGGTGCCAGTGTCTCTGGTGCTGTTTTGCTTTCTCCACTATTACCGCTGCTGGCTGCACAACTATGCCTCTTTTCGCGAATTCAAGACTGCGGCATCTTCGCCGGAGTCTCACCTGTAATTCACTTACGCTGAATCTCAGGATCTTATTGAAGCTAGTCTCTGCCCCTTTTTGATGGCTCCGAGCCAGCCACAAATGCGCCTTCAAACGCAGCGAGCGGATCCCGGTAATGACATCATGAATGCACAATAACAGCTCCTCTTGCACTTTCGTGAACGGCTCATCCCGTGCATTCAGGACACGCTCTTTTAACTGGTGCTTCTGTTGGCCGCGCAGTACTGAGGAACCTGCATTTCTTCAGTTTTCCAAAAAAGACATCACACCGCCGCCACCACTGGGCTTACAATGCGCTTTCTCGTGCGGGCCCTACTCGTATGGATCTTCACGCCAACGCCGGTGCCCATCGCTGGCCAAAACGTCTCCCTGCGCGAGCCTACCCTTCTCTGAGTTTCACCACCGGACGCAACAGCCAAAGCCCCAACCAACCCGCCGCACCCAACGCTAATCCTGAGTCCTGTCTGGCAGGAGCGAACAACAAGGAGCAACGGAAGACTACTTAAGGGGCCGCCGTCCCGGGGCCAGTCGGGGCACGCCGCCGCCACCACTGTGGTTACAAAGCGCTTTCTCGTGCAGGCCCTGCTCGTATTAATCTCCACACCAACGCCGGTGCCCAAATTCGGGCATAGTTCGGGCATAGAACGCGCGCATCGCCTCGGTCCCTTTGAACCAGGTAACATTCGTCCGATTATTGCGAAGTTCACCTACTTTAATGATAAATCTAATGTTCTCTCCTCCTCACCTAAACTGAAAGGTTCACCAATCTCGATTCGCGAGGACTACTCATCGGGAGTTCGGATGGCACGGAATTGCTTTTATGGCCAACAATGTAACGCCTCGTTCAAAATTCTTTTTGATAAATTGCTTCTCGATTATAAGACGTTCACCTACCATGCCGAAACAGATTCTATAGTCGAAGTGAAATCATAGCAATTCACACGCACTATCCGACATGCGCCCTCCCCTCCTCCTGAGCCCTATCGACAATACTCAAGTTCACAAACTTACGAAAGTATGGCTGTTCTGTTCGCAAATGTTCGCAGCTATGTCCGGAAAATGATGCCACCGAGTCTCTCCTAGAGGACAACGACGCCGACATTGCCATACTAACCGAGTCATGGCTGACTCCCGACATACAGGACCAAGAGCTGCTCCAAAGCAATTCGGCGTACGCTATTCACAGGCTCGACAGGGTGGGGCGGAGGGGAGGAGGCCTGGCTATCCTCATCAAAAAGAACATTCCGTAATGTCTGTTGCCCTCCACGTGCAATCAGGAAATTATCTGTGCAGTTTTTCCACTCCCTGCCAGCACGAACATAATCATCGCCTACTATCGCGCTCCAGATAGCGACAACTCGTTAACTTCCGAACTACAGTCGTTGCTTCTTGACTTAACAACTCGCTTCCCACGGGCCAATCTGATAGTAACCGGCGATTTCAACTTCCCCGATATCAATTGGAACAACTTAACTGCGCACTTCCGACTTTCTACTCGACGTGATTTTTACATTGAACATTAGCCAAACAGTCAACACACCAACCCAAGGCAACAATATCATACATCTTGTTCTTGTTTTGAATCCTGAACTAACCAAGTCCCCAACATGCCTACCATGTCTGAGTGACCACTGTGTTGTATCATTTAATTTCTGCATTCCCATTCCAACTGCCCAACCGTCCCTCAAATGCACACGCGACTACAACAAAGCTTACTATACCATAATCAACTCCGAGCTCGAATCCTTCCTCCAGCTTTTCCAGCTGGATGCCTTTTTAAGTACAGTAGACCAAAACTGGATGCTGTTCAAGAATAAGCTCCTATCGTTGCTCGACACACACGTGTCCCATGTCAAAATTCATGGTGACGATGACAGCCCGTGGTTTACCAACTCCCTCAAGAAGCTATTGCAGAAAAAAAACGCCTGTTTCGAGCAGCCAAACCACCGCAAGTACCTTCAAAACGGGAAAAATATCTCAAGTGCCAACGCGAATACATTAATCAGTTAAACCAAGCGAAGAAGACGTTTTACCACCATGACCTACAAAAAATTCTCAAAACCAACCCATCAAAGTTTTGGAAAATCCGACAACCAAACGCAACTCTACCCAGAAAATTTCCCTCTCCTACCCAGATGGCGCGCATGTTCCACTTGAGCAGTGCTCCGAAGTCATGAAGCACTTTTTTTCTTCCTTTTTTACCCGCGAGCACGACCTCGATAGGCCTCCTGCGCTGCCCAGGGGGCGCTGCGCAAGCGGCTTCCGGGAAGTACTTCCCGGTAGTACAAAGCTGCGCGGGTCCCATAGGATCCCGTGTTGACAGAAGCAAAATGAGCTCGATGCTCCCGATTGTTTTGCGACATATTCACCAGCCCATCCCCGACGAGTCCCATCTCTTCTGGCGATAAACTTGGCATTAGGGTAAAAAGCTTTGCACCGCTAAATACGTTTACAGCGCCGACGAAAGTGCCAGGACGGTGACGGCACTCTGCCACTCGCAGGTTCACCGATCGATGGTCGTATGAAGTGAAATTTCAAGTGAAACGTCTGGTTTAAACTACTTACTACTCCACGTGGAAAGGACTTTTGAACAACATCCGATCAAAAAAGAAGAGTGACGCAATCGGCGATGATGGCGCTTTAAAGGCCAGCGAGTCCGGCGGACCGCTGGCTCGCCTGCTGCGGTGCGCCTTTTGCGTAGCTGCGCACTATGCGTGCGCTTTCATTAAATAGTGCTCGTTTGCGTCGCTGTTACGGATACATGGTGCAGTGTTAGCTTGCCGTTTTGTTGCGTGTCTCAGTGACAAAATTCAGCGAGCGTAAGAAGCGTGCATCCTGATTTGCGATTCCGAAATTAGTGGCCGTAAAACGAAGTGGTCGGGTGAACCGAGAGGCCACTCGCTTGCCTTGTTTGCGCTTACTTTACTTAATTACGCTCTTGCATCATATATTCCCAGTTCGCACTTAATAGCCTAGAATGAGGGTCAGCAACGTTTTGAAGTGTAGGGCCGAGTTGCATGCAGCCGACACGGTGGAGGGCTGGACGGCAAATCGGGTGGGAGGGGAAGAGGGGCTTTGAATGCAAAGCGAAAAAATTCAGCGAATCGCCAATACTATTTGGCAATAATCTGGCGAAGTGGGGGACAATTCAACTGGAAGCGACCAATTTTCTGTTCTTGTCTCGCTGTCTAACTCCATTTGAGGACAAAACTGGCGTGTCGGTGTTCAGATTGTTAGCGACGAAGATAACCAAAAGAGTCAGTGATGATCGCATGTAAATATTTGGGGCCGCGCGCCGTGTATGCGGCTGCGTTATGTTATGCTATGCAAATATAGAAGTACACATTTCTGCAGGCAGCGGGCGTGCGATGTGGTGATTATTTTGCGTCCTTTAATAGCGCTTAATTTGTTTATTTGACGAATGCCTCACCTACTCGCTAGTATACATGTACCCTGCCGTTCGTAAATCGTGTGGCGTAAAACGTTGCGCAACGATCATTTAGTTTGCGAGGATACAAAACGAAATTTCCACTCGTTTTCATGGCGGTTCCAAGCTAGCAGTGTCAGCTGAGTCGGCTTCGCAATTCTTGGGTTCGCTTGCATGCTCGCGCTGAAGCAAACTTTTACAGTTACCTCAGGCTATATAAGATGATCAGCGTTCCGTGTTTATGCTACTCGTGAACTTTCCTTTGCCGACCGCACGCAAGAAGAAAGAACGGTAATCCTCGTCAGGAAGTTAGACCACCCGACATGGAGATACTGTTCCATGCCACGCCCACCGTGACAGCTCGCTGAAAAGAAAGCCGATAAATCGGTTTGTTTGAGCGGATATTATGTTGTTTAGCCTCTACAACTACTTTAAGGGCTATTTCATACAGTATGCAGTCATTTAAAGGCGCCAAAAAGCGATTCAACTAAGTACAACCAAGTTTCACTCTGCCTAGTAATTGAAAACGCCTGGAGGGCGGCGAGGGTCGTCTGCTTTTGTAAAGAGTGTTGCGACGATAATTGGAACACTTTAAAAATTTTTCCTGAGTGAACCGCAGCTATGTTCGCGCTCAAACTTGCCACAAAGGTCGCATTTTGTGGTCTATTTTGTTTGATACCGGGAACAATGATGGTACTTACCTGTGTATTCCGAAAATAAAGAAAAATGATTTTCGCCTATGGGAAAATGGCGGCTGATTTGGACGTGCGAGTCAGCGCAAGTTGATGTTGGAACGACGGAACCACCTGCAGAGTGAAACGCACGTTTGGGATTCACGTACGGAGCCAAATGGTGCAGCAGACGACCAGAAAATGCACTTAGAAATGAGCTAGCAGACGATCAGAAAACCCGGTTTTCGGGCTCGCACGTCAAATCAGCCGCCATTTGCCCATAGGCGAAAATCGTTTTTATTTATTTTCAGGATAAACAGGTAAGTACCGTCGTTGTTCCCGGTGTCAAACAGAATAGACCACAAAATGCGACCTTCGTGGCAAGTTTGAGCGCGAACAGAGCGGCGTTTCACTCAGGAAATTTTTTTAAAGTGTAGCAATTACCGTCGCAACACACTGTACTACCCAGAGGCGTCGGCCACTAGGGGCGCTGCATGTCACCAAAACTCCAGCGCAGGAGGCCTTTAGTCCCGCCCTTTCCGGCTATAATTTCTCTCAAATGCCTCCGGTCACCGTTACTCCCGAAGGAGTAATGAAGTTAATCGATAGTTTAAAGGTGTCAAGTGCTCTAGGATGTATAACATAACTAGCAAGGTAATCAAATCCACTAAATAACCTCTAGCAAGATTTTGCACACAATCTTTGACCAATCGATAGCTACCAGTGCACTTCCGACCTTAACACTTAACAGAATAGTTCCGGTTTACAAATCAGGCAACCACTCCGATCCTTGCAACTTCGCCCTATTTCGCTAACATGCATCGCGTGTAAATTACTAGAACACACAATATATTCCCAAATTGCGCGTCACCTCGACAGCAACAAATTCTTCTTTCCCAAACAGAATAGATTCCGGCCCGGGCTTTCATGTGAAACCCAACCTTTTGAGTTCACTACTGACTTTCACCTTAACCTTGACTCTTCAGTTGAAACTGACGTCATTTTCCTGGACTTTTCTAAAACTATCGATCGCGTTCCTCATCAGCGCCTTCTAGCAAAACGTTCCAGCCTTAACCTTGACTCCTTCGTGCTATCACAGTCCTTCAATGCTTTACTGGCCACGAAACTTCGGCGCTCGTTTCACATAGGCACCGCGGGCGCCACTACAGGCGCCACCGCCACACGAAGGGCATCCAGCCGTCGCTCATGCGGCATACTGGCCAACTCTTGGAGTGCAAACGCTCACTGCTTTTGGTGTCTGCTCGCTGATTAAGGGTGCTTCTTTTGGTGATAGTTAGCGATGAATAGTCCATTCATTGTGAATATCACCTGCCTTCAAGAGGGTTTTATTTTTCTAAGCAAATTACCACAGACTTCGGCCGCGAACGGCAACGGCTTCTGCGTAATCTGGCACAAGTGCTGCACCATCGTGTTGACGGATTTTTGAAATTTCTATTGCTTCCTTAAAGTTGTAAATACCACGCATACGGTAGCTCTGTAGTCACGGACTGCTGCGTGCCCATCAATACTACAATAAAAAAACCCGAAAGAAACCAAGTACACGTCGCTCAGACTACGATTAATGAATCCGTAAATTGCTCGGGAATGAACAGAACGCTAAAAGAGATAGCGCAATAGTGTTGTCGTTTTGATGAGTGGCTGCATACGTAATAACATCTAAAAACCCTGCAGAAACGCGAAGGATCAAAACACGACGAAATATATGTTACAACGCGTGTTTTTCCGCTTCCACGCTTTGCAATCCTTGCACAAAAAGGAAGCAAAAAACGAACAATAAAACTGATTTTATCACACGCAACAAAAAAATTTCAATATTACGAAGGGAGACAAAAGAGCATGGTACAGCGTACAAAAATTTACTTTTTTACACTGCGATGTGCAGCACACGGAGGCAACAGAATATTGCCACGTAGCCAAGAACGACGCAAACCTTTTCTGAAAGAAGTTTATTAAAACGTACCCCTGCTTTACGATAGACTAGAATGAAACACAAACGTCGAAGAAGCAGTCCGCAGTGTGACGTGTACAGATGAACGCATGCATGCATTACTCTCGGTACGTTATAAACTCTTACTCTCCGCCAAGACAGCGACACGCTCGAAGAGGAAATCATTAAATCTTTTTTTCCTCACGCCAGCCTCACGCCACCTGCTCCCATCGAAACACCCAAGCTCGAGTCCACAAACGCAGAATTAGACGCCCCCTTTACGCTGGGAGAACTTCATGCCGCCCTTAAGCATGGCAGAAGTGACTCAGCACCGGGACATGACGGTATCACTTGGAAGATGTTGCGGAACTTAACCGAAGACACTGAGACAGCTCTGCTGAAAATCATAAACGAGCAGTGGACCATGGGAACAGTCCCGGAACACATGCGCTTTTCAATTATTAATCCGATACCTAAACCGGGAAAGGACCCGACAAAAATCACCAATCTCCGCCCCATATCGCTGACACCAACCATATGCAAACTCGTGGAAAGAATGATACACACCAGGATAACCCACTACATCGAATATTGCAAGCCATGCTTAAACCCGTCTCAGGCCGGGTTCAGACCCAACATGGGAACTCATAATAACCTCTGGCTGCTTCGGAGGGTCCTGAATCGAAACTCAAAAAAGGGACCACCAGACTACATCCTGGCAGTCGACATAAAGAAAGCGTTCGACAATGTCAAGCAGGAACACATTCTGTCTAATCTGGCCGGGATTTACCCCAGTCAGCGTGCTCTCAATTGGATTGCCAGATTCCTGGAGGCCCGACCAATTCGACTTCGGAGCACCAGCAGTGTCCAGCCTGTGACATATTATCTGGATCGTGGTGTCCCTCAGGTCTCAATTTTGGGTCCCCTGCTCTTCAATGTAGCCATGCTTAGTGTGGCCCAAGAGCTTGAAACCAATACTGGTGCCCGCAACAGCATTTATGCGGACGACATCACCATTTGGACGGAGGGACGGGACTACAGTGGGAATATTGAAGATATGGCCACCGAGCTCCAGGCTGCGCTAATTGCACTTGAGGAAACTCTTCCAAAATTAGGACTTACATTAGCGCCTGAGAAAACGGAACTCCTCTATGTCAATGGAAGGCGGAGTGCCTTCCTAGCAGGGGAGGCAATCACGTTAACACTGGGGCAACATGAAATCAAGACTAAGCATGGACATGTCAGAATTCTCGGCCTTCCTATACACAGCTGCAACACGGGCCACCATTGGATCATGGAACTCAAAAGGCAATGGTCTGCGGTCCTGAAAGCAATCAAACGCGTTTCCAACAAGTTCGGCGGAACACGACAGACAGCCTGCAGCATCCTTTTGAGATCTATTGCAATTGGTAAGATCACCTACGGGGGTACAGTCGTAACCGTGTCGAAAACAGCTGAAAAGACATTGCAAGTACTCCACCGACACATCCTTCGGACTATCACGGGGCTTCCCAAGTTCACCGATCTACGAAAGCTTCGGGACCTTGCACCCCTACCGCCAATCGAGGACATCCTAAGAAGCGCTCAGTCGTCATTGGACAACCCGCTGCACCTCACAATACAGGGCCAAGACACCTTGCTTTGGGACACCCGACGAGTCTGTACAGAAGCCCGGGTTACTCCAGGCGAAACAACCACCTTGAGTTTCCCTACCCTGCACCCCTCCAAGACTTGCACGCCCCCCGCAAATGACGCCACTTCAGCCAGAGAGAAACTCTCCCATAGGCACAATCAGCACAACGCCAATGCAGTATTTACTGACGCCGCTCTTAATGGATTTCGCCTGGCCTTGGCCTGGTACAAACCCTCGACAGGAGAAGCCAGACGTTACGTCTGCACACTGGACCACGCAACACCTGCACAAGCAGAACTTTTTGCTATCTGGACCGCTCTGAGGGACAACACCGGGCCTTCCGTCATATATACAGACTCATTTGAGGCACGACGTAGTATTGAGGACCCAAAAACAGACGACGCCACTGCTCAACGCATCCGCCAGGTACTCCAGCACAAGCAGAGGAACGACATTGACGCCAGGGTCAGCTGTACGCCGGGACACGTCCGGGATCACGGGGGTGGTAACGAGGTGGCACATGGTCTTGCCACCTCACAATCTGAAGTTATATCTGTACATCTCCAGCCTCTCCTGCTCGGATCTCCCGACCTCCGCGACCACCCCTACGCGGACTCGCTGCCAGGCGGCCACTTTGAAATGGCGCGAGTACGACGCTTCCTCCGGTTTCTTCACCGCGAGAGATTTAAAAGCATTACCCCTCCACAAATCTTTAAGAATTTACCCCTCAGCCGATCGCAAGAAATATTTATTAACAAAGTACTTGCCAACACGGCCACTACACCTCATATCATCCATAAATGGCAGACACTTGCTGACCGGAAGAAGGGCATTGGCACCGCTGCCCCCTGCACATGTACCTTCTGTCACACTGTGTGTGAAGCAAACATGGACCATCTTGTTCTGCACTGCTCCGCTTTTGATCTTCATAGACTAAACCATAGTGTTTTTCAAAATTCAGATATGGAAGCATTACACAGGGACATTCTCGAACATCCTCAACACCTGGTGACCTTAGCCGAGTTTGGCGTTACCAATGGCCTGGCGAGCGTGATTTAGTGGGCGTCTACCTCCCTTCCTATTCCCCCTCTTCCCCCTCCAGCGACCTTCGGTCCTCCCCTCCCTAATAAAAGAATTCATCATCATCATTTCAGATCCATAGAAATAGGATCGAGAACATTGTCGAAGAAACCAAAAAATTCCCCCGCACCTCCCCGAAGGGAATCGTGCAGAAATGAGAATGCCTTGGGTGCACCGATGAGTGTGTTGCGAGTAATGGCGTAATTATTGACGAGAGTGTGAACGTAATCATTTATTCATCAGCACCGGTTTGTGTTATCGTTGTACCTGACGGCCACAATCACTGCCTTGTGATCGCTAAAGTGCACGGTCAAAGGGTCTTTGAGAAGCATACCGCGTCACAGTTTTGCGTAAAGACCAGATCAATGCAACTCCCGTGAATGGTAGTGGGGCACGTGTCGAAGCCGGCAGAGAGACAATGCATAGAGTGCCTGGTCTGCATGTACTCGACCAGCCATTCGCCACTCTTCTTGCGCACGTCAACGTTGAAGTCGCCAACCAAGACTATGGGGTCAGAGGGTTTGGAGCGCACGCGCACACTTTCCATAGCCGCGTCCAGCTGCGCATCAACGGCGTCTCGAGCGAGGTTGGGCGCGAGGTACACGGTCACCACAAAGACTCCGTCTCCGGTGTAGGCAATGGTGTACAAGTCCCTGTACGGAGACGTGTTTCGAATGGGAGACGTGGCAACGGCGTGCGATATAAAGTTCCCATACACGTTAGACACGAGACTAACACCGCAGTACTCGCCGTCCTTGCCGCTTCGAGGAAACTAGTACAGCTCGCTTCAAGCGCATGCGTTCGGCATTGAGCGCGGAGAGATAACACCTGCGGGCGCACGCCGACGGAGCACGACCACCCCCGACTAAGAAATGCATTCGCATTTACGACGACGACGACGACAAAGGCAGAACTACGAGGCGCGCGCTCACGTGCGCTCGCGCTGGAGGAATGCAGGCGCACGCCGCTCGATGGACGCAAGACAACCCCCGACTAATAAATGCATTCGCATTTAAAAACGAAGTTAGCGACAAGATGACACCCTTTCCATATCAAACAATATTGTCCCACGGGACGTACGATGAAAAGAGCAAATGGGCGTTCCGGTTGAAATGCCAGATAAGAAAACCGGAAGCGGCCACGCGTGGTTACAAAACAAACAAAACGGCCCCTAAGGGATAATTACCCGCCGCGGTGGCTCAGTGGCTAAGGCGTTGCGCTGCTGAGCACGAGGTCGCGGGTTCGATTCCCGGCCGCGGCGGCCGCTTTTCTGATGGAGGCGAAAAGCAAAAACGCCCGTGTGTACGAGATTTCGGCGCACGTTAAAGATCCCCAGGTGGTCAAAATTAATCCGGAGCCCTCCACTACGGCGCGCCTCATCGCCTGCGTTGCGTCGGCGCGTTAAACCCCACAATCAATCAATCCCTAAGGGATAATTCGCGAAAATATGAAAAGTAAAAGCACAAGGACGCCCCAACGCTTTTTTTACATGCGAGCCTGTGCGCAAGGTAATACAAGTTTGCAAACAGGTAATGAAGCACCACTACTACTTGACTGATCTGACAAAAATCCGTTTTTAAGTTAGCCTCGTACAATTCTAGGTCCAGGGTACATTGCTTTTTTCATTCTCACACACAGTGCATTCCCAAGCACTGCCAGACACTTATAATCGAATCTGAAATTTCCCGTTTCTTGCCTTGGCATGGCACGCCTCCAGGCAGCTCCCCGTCGCAGGGTTGACAGAACAAGAAAGCATTTTCTGTTGTATCGTTGCACAAGGAACGACATCTCGGGACGCAACACTAGTTCGGCCTCGTCATTGCACTACTTAAGTCGCATCACAACAGCACGAGATGCACGTTACATTTTTTTTCGCCGCACAAAACAAACACAGCTCGCCACGTCTCCGCAGTTCGAGCCAGCGCAACCGCGCAGCGCTGCCCGAGGAGTGATCTCAGTGAGATGGTGGCGCCACCGCGCGACGGCCAAACGCAGTATATGGAGCTCTCCCATTGAGTTACGGAGCAGTTTCGTGACCAGTGAAGCATTTAAGGACTCTTGTACTATCGTGGATTCGCTCTTTTATTACTACCCGCTCCAAGTTCACTGTAATCGGATCCCACCACTCAGCCACAACCAAAGTTATCTCCGGAGTTCCTCAAGGCTCGGTACTAGCTCTCCTACTCTTCCTAATTTTCATAAGCGACTTGGCTAACAGAATTTCGTCGTTCCTAGGCCTCTTCGCGGGCGACTGCGTTTTGTACCGCCGGATAGAATGCAACACCGATGCAGCACTACTTCAACACGACCTTAATGAAATAGAAAGGTGATGCTCAAAAAATTTATTGAAGCTAAACATTGATAAGTGCAAACTTATGCAAATAACACGAAAATCGTCCAGTATACTCAATGCGTATACGTTAAGCTCTCTCACCCTCTCTTCAACAGAATCATACCGTTATCCGGGAGTTCTCATCACCAAAATGTATCATGGTACGAATGCATCGAAAAACTTGCTGCTGATGCAACCAAATCCCTCGGCTTCATCAGAAGATCTCTTGTCTCATGTCCTTCATCTACCAGGCAATTCTCTCATGAAACGTTAATCAGGAGCAAACCAGAATATGCATCATCCATCTGGAACCCTCACCAAGCGTACTTAATCAGCTCTCTCGAAACTGTGCAGAACCGCGCCGCTCGCTTTATCGCTTGCAAATATAGCCCTCAACACAGCATCCCCCCACTGACACTCCGCAATGATAATACCCGCACTGATCGTCCACCGCAAGATCGCTCGACTTTGTCTCTTCCATTCGCTTTTCTTTAATTCCCCAGACCTCCACACCACACTCCTGATACCCCCAACCCATTCGTCGCGGCGCCTTTTTAACACTCACAGCCTTCAGCCCTTACATGGCACCACTAATTTCTTTAACAAATATTTCATACCAGCTCCATTTGAGGCTTGGAATGCCCTACCCGATGCAATTGCAAATGAGCTCGATTCACAGAAACTTCGGCAGCAATTAACCAATTTTTTCCGCACTTATTCAGACTTATTCTCTTTTTTTCGTTGTGCAATCGCTTATAGAACCAACACTGTGTACCTAATTCACTGCAATGCTTATCTTCAAACTTTCTTTGTATAGCAATTACCGCTTAACAAGTGCAAATATGCCCTTCGTACGTATGTGTCAATACCGCCTAAAATGTAAAAAATGGGCATTTTGGGCTTCTCTGTGTCAATCATGTGTGTTTTATGTCCAATACCTCCTGAAATGTAAAAAAATGCGCCTTTTGTGCTTCTGTGTGTCGATCGTGTGTTTTATAACCACGTTTTATGAACTTCTTTGCTCATCTTGCCCCCCCCCCCTTTATGTAATACTTCGAAATGGGCCTTTAGGGGAACAATAAATGATGATGATGATGGTAGGTCCCAGGCAACGTCTGTACATTTTAACTTGTGTATTATTGATGTGCGCACCTTCGGGCATTCAGAAAATGTCCCTTTTCCCACGTGGTGTTGAATTAACAAAAACAACGTTTTTTTAGATCCACTTTCTTTCCAAAACAATATAAGTACACGGAAATTTTATTCACCATTCAAT